>NW_006921851.1:3955807-3982704 GCF_000298275.1 Orycteropus afer afer | reverse complement strand
TGCATCTGGATGGCAGCTTGCTAGCTTTTAAGATCCCAGTCGCTACTCACCAAAGTAGGAGGTGGAACAATGTTTTGTATAGTATGTTGTGCCAATTGAGCTTGATGTCACTTGTGTATCTTGTCACTTTTTCCATTTGCTTTAGAAACTCTCCATTTGAGGGCAAGTTTCAGAGTCTCTTCTGACATCCACTTTGGTTTTTAATTGATGTCATCCCACAATTCCTCTGTTTTTTGGTCATAGTGTTCAATACATCAAATCTGTTCTTTAGATGGTCTCTGAATTCAGGAGGGATATAATCAAGGTCATAGTTTGTCTCTTGTGGATTTATTTTTAATTGTCTTCAGCTTCAAGTTGAAATTGAGTATTAGCAGTTGATGGTCTGTTCCACAGTCAGCTCCTGGCCTTCTTTTGAGTGAAGATACTGAGCTTCTCCATTGCCTCTTTCCACAGATGTAGTCTGTTTCCTGTGTACTCCATCTGGTGAAGTCCACGTGTATAGCCACCATTTATGTTATTGAAAAAAGATATTTGCAATGAAAAGTTACTGATCTTGCAAAATTCTATCATGAGATCTCCAGCTTCATTTCTGTCACAAAGGCCATATTTTCCAACTGCTGATGATTCTTCTTTTTTTCCAACTCTTGCATTCCAGTCACCAGTAATAATCAATACATCTTGATCACATGTTTGGTCAATTTCAGACCATAGAAGTTGGTAAAAATCCTTGATTTCCTCATCTTTGATTTTGGTCGTTGGTACATAAATTTGAATAATAATAATATTAACTGGTCTTCCTTGCAGGTGTGTGGATATTATCCTATCACTGACAACATTGTGCTTCAGGAGAGATCTTGAAGCAGTCTTTGTGATAATGAATGCCATGCCATTCCTCTTCAATTTGTCATTTCCAGCATAGTAGACCATATGGTTGTCTGATTCAAAATGGCCAAAACAAGTCCTTTTCAGCTCACTAATGCCTAGGATATCAATCTTTATGTGTTGCATTTCATTGTGACAACTCCAGTTTTCCTAGATTTACTTTGTACATTCCATGTTCTGATTATTAATAGATATTTGCAGTTGTTTCTTCTTATTTTGAGTCATGCCACATCAGCAAATCGAGGTCCTGAAAGATTTTCTCTATCCACATCATTAAGGATGGCTGAGGTGCTCATCTTCCAGCACTATGTTGGACAGTGTTTTAGGGCTGTTCATAAAGTTTTCCAGCAATATATCTGACAGTGATTCACTGCTATTAATAAGGTAGTCACTGGCCAATTCTTTAACAAATGGATAGCTCCATCCTTCAGAGTCTGTCTTAGTCTAGAGGCTCCACTGAAACCTGTCCACCATGGGTGAAATACTGGTGGCATAGCCTCCAGCCTCACAGCAACTCATAAGCCACTGCAGTATGACAAACTGATAGACAAGTGATGGGACATTGTTTTACATATTTGCAAATCAAGAATATCTAGCTTAATAGAAGTTAGCTGGATTCTCATCTTTTCTACCAAATTTGTACACTGCATTGTACTGTATTACTTTAATATAGCCCTTCTAGCCATCGTCTTTGAGACTCCCACAAAATGATTCTGTAGGACAATGTGAATTAAGGTGCTTGTGGCTCAGAAAGGGGTAATAATGCAGATAACGTGCATGGAAGCAGGGTGGGTCCATGCAAATAAACTGTATAGAACGCTAATGAGCAGATTGGTCAGTTTTAACACTCCACTAGGCTTAAAGAGAGCCAATCCCAGAAGCAGAGAAGGGTACCTCACTACCATCAAGAAGAGCTAGGAGCTATAACAAGAGTAAACATGCACACCCATGTTCATCGCAGCACTATTTACAATAGCAGAAAGTTGGAAACAAACTAGGTATCCATCAACTGAGGAATGGATAATCAAACTATGGTACGTACGCACAATGGAATACTATGCAACCCTAAAGAAGAACCTAGAATCTGCAAAACACTGCATAACGTGGATGAACTTGGAGGACATTATGCTGAGTGAAGTAAGTCAATCACAGAAGGACAAATATTGTATTAGTCCGTTATTATAAAAGTCAAGGAATGGTTTATATGGAAGGAAATTTTCTTTGTTGGTTACCAGGGGTGGAAGGGGAGGGGAGGGAACACTTGTTAGATAGGTAGAGATAAGTATTGATTTGGGTGAAGAGAAGCACAGTGTACCAAATGTGAGTTATCAGTTCGGTGGCATTGAGGAAGAGAAAGACATAGAGAGGTACATGGGAAGTACAGACAACAAAAATGAACCCTTTTACACATACAGTACTGCATTGTCAGTAAAAACAAATATGGATATATGGGTGGAGAGGCTGAACTAGTAAGTATGTCTATGCGGCGGGGAGTGTACCCAAGACAATGTATGGGGTTGGCAGACAATGGTTCTACAAGTGTATTTGTGTGTTCTGTAAGAATTCCCAGGTGTATAGTAGAGCTGACATGGGACAAGGTTGTAGTCACTTCTTGGTCACAGCCAGCTACCCAGAGGGAGTGTGAGTAGTTGAACCTGTGGGCTCAAGACCATGGTTGCAGGGGACATCAAGCTGAATTGGCATAACATAACTACACAAAACTTTGTTCCACCTCCTACTTTGGCAAGAAGTGGCTGGGATCTTCAAAGCTTGCAAGCAGCCGTGTAGATGCAACGATGGGTCTCTCCTAGTCCAGACCAAAGAAGAATGAAGAAAACCAAAGATTCATGGAAACAATTAGCCCTAGCAACTGGTACACCATGTGAGTCACAGCCTATACAATTATGAGACCAAAGGAACTAGATGGTACCCAGCTACTACTGTCAACCACTCAGAGTGGGATCTATATAGGAGATCCTGGATAGAGAGGGAGAACAATATGTAACAAGACTCAAAATAATTTGGGGTAAAAAGGAGGGAGGGACCAGGTTTGCTGGTCTGATAGAGCCTGGTGGAACTACCGAGACTATGGTCCCTAGCTGCCCTTCAGGTCTGGAATTGAACCCACACCTGTGGCTTCCAGCCAAACAAAAGACAGGCATATGAGTTGAACATTTACCTGAGGTAGATAGACTCCTTGAAGAGAACAATCATGGGAGAAAGAAAGGCTGTTTATGCACAGGGAGACAGCTCTGGGGACAGGAGTGCATAGAGGGAAGGACACAAGGAAGAGGTAACTATCTGGAGGAAGTGTTGTTGTTATGTGCTGTCAAGTTGAACCCAACTCCTAGCGACCCCTCCTTGGGTTTCCGAGGCAGTATCACTACGGAAGTAGATTGCACCATATTCTTTCCGAGGAGTGGCTGGTGAGTTTGAAATGTCAGCCTTCTGGTTAGCAGTCAAGTGCCTTAGGCACTATGCTACCAAAGCTCCGAGGAGGAAGTGAGAGGGGAACTATTGCATTAGGTTTAAACTGTAGTCAATGTCATGAGATAACGTGTGTGAACTGTTGTATGGAAAGTGAATTTGCTCTCTAAACTTTCACCCAAATCACAATTAAAAAAAAAGAAGTGTCTTTTGGATCTGGGCTTCCTATGCTTTGAACCTCCTAGACCCAGGAGACAGAGCTATAACATCAGAAACAGCACAGGTTAACATGAAACGGCAGCAGAGAAATGGCAGCAGCAGAACCAGGAGACCAGCACAAGATGGTACAGTGGGCTTCTTGGGCCATAGGAGCAAGGCAGCTACAATGGGCATGCTGACCCGCTGAGTGGGGTGCCTCCAGGTACTTACTGGCAGAGCTAAAGAGCTTTGTAATATGTGAGCAGGTACATGCCAGGTCATGGTGCCAAAGGCCAGAGAGCCTGCGGGGGTGAGGGAGAGTCCACTTGTTGTCACAGCCAATGCCCTAATTGAAGAATGGTATCCTGAGTGGTTTCTGATCCTGAATTGTAACCTGTTACTTCCCTAATAAGCCCTATAACTATGAGTATGGTCTGTGAATTCTGTGTGGGCATTATAACAAATTATCAGTCCCAGCAGAGCAGTGGAGAATACCATGGGAGGGAAGGCTGGTATTAGAATTATGTTTGACCTCCTTCTCCAGGGATCAGCCTTGTGCTGATGTTGATGTTGATTCTCCTCTCCCCTCATGCTTAGGAAAATCACGCTGTGATTTTTACGTATGCAAGTAGCATACATGTTCATTTTTTTTTTTTTTTGCCAGCTGTGTTGGGAGGCAGGTATTTTTGTAAGTGTGCTATGTTAATTTTTTTACAACAACATGTAAGAAAAAATAACTTGCAGTAGGACATGGTTAGCAAAAAAATAAATATTTGTATAAAAATATGGTATATCCAATCTGCTATACTATGTTAACTGCTTAAAGAATATGAAGACTATCTGACCTATCATAGTTATTTAGTTGGAAAAGGAAGATATATTTCAAGACATTTTCAGATAATTGTGGATATTCTTCTTTGATGCTATGACAAAACCTCAAATAGTAGTGTTCTTAAAGATTAATTACAATGTAGAATCAAAAATAAAAATTTCACACTCTTCACACATTAAATCCACTGGTCTTTCACTTTGACTAGATCTTTTACCCAGGAATGATTTAACATTATGCATTGGTCTTTTGGGAATATTGATTTACTGAGTCATGCTTATCTTCCAGATATTGATGTGTTTTCTTATATATCATCAAACAATCACAGTCATTAAAATCACCTGAGTTTACAAGAAAGATCATGGGAGGTTGTCATCAGGCTCACAGTAGTGGATACGAGTTTTCCAAAATTTCATTTTCATCATTGGCAACAAAATTCTTTTCTTTTCCTTGAGTGACACTCACTGTGTTCATTTTCTATGAAATGTCTGCCATATACCAGAGTTTGTATAATTGTAATTTGCCTATCAGTCATTCTTTCAAATAAAAAGGTATTCTGCCAAAAAGGCAACTAGTTCAGCACCCAACTCAAATAGTCATACAAATGCTTTTCTTAAGAGAAAACTACTGTATTTGTAGTATGGAACACAAGTACTTTGTTGTTGTTGTTGTTATTTGCCATCGAGTCGGCCCGGCCCCGACTCATAGCGACCCCTCCTTGGGTTTCCGAGGCAGTATCACTACGGAAGTAGGATTGCCCAACCTTCCTTCCGAGGAGTGGCTGGTGGGTTTGAACCGCCAGCCTTCTGGTTAGCAGTCAAGTGCCTTAGACACTATGCTACCAGAGCTCCTACAAGTACTTTAGCTGTGTAAAATTTTAGGGGGCAAACCCCAAGGCTGCCCTCACTTCTAATACCAAATGCAAGTTGGAGAACTTCAGATTTGACAATTCACTAAGAAGGACTCACCAAATTCACTGAAAGCTGTTTATGCTCAGTTATGAGCCACGGGAAGAGTCTCATGGGGCAGTGTCAGGAGAGTTCCAGTGCAGACCTTCCAGTTGTCTTCTCCCAGTGGAGTCATGGATTGCGTTAACTTCTTCTGGCAATTGTGTATGGCAATTGTGTATGGCAATTTACATGGAATATTGGCTACTAGGGAAGCTCACTCAAACCTCAGTGTCTAGAGGATTCTTTAGGACTGTCACATAGACATAATCAACTGCGCAAGAGGCTAACCTCAGTCTCCACCCTCCCTGAGGTCCTACATGACCCAGAGCCCCCATGGTAAATCTCAGTTAGATTTAAAAAAAAAAAAAAAAAACTTTTATTTTATCTCAGGTAAACAAAGATACTTTTATCAGGCAGGACATTCCAAGGGTTTACAGATTAACTTCTAGAAGCTGAGGGGCAAAGCCAGATCTCTTTGTGGACAAGTAAGTATGCTGTGCCATCACATAGACTATTAAGAGACATGTACTGAGGGGACACAGTTTAATGAAAACAGAAATTTGTACTGTTTCATTTGTGAAATTCTTATGTGGAACTGGTATTTTTTATTTAGCTGAAGCCCATGGTGGTGAAGAACATTCAATGCTACTGTCTTGATTGTGCCAAGCGCCACCAGTTTTGCCCTCCATAGCTTTTGCATCATCAGTGCAAATGTCAGCCCGGTGTTTTTGGCAAATCATGACTTAGTAATTTTATGAAAATAATTTTGACTATACCCCTTTGGAATCTCTGCTCTCTCAAGGCACTCCATTTGTGTCTTTCTCATAGTATTTGCCAGTTGTTTTTACCTTATATTGTAATACAGTATCATCTCCTAGAGAACATAGGCCGCATGTTATTTGAGGTTAGGCTAGTTGTCTTTACAGTCTCTATTAACCTAGCACAGTGCTTTGCACATAATAGAAAGTCAGTAAATATTTGCTGAATTGATGTGTAGAACATTTTCATTAGTTTAGGCACTCTAGGTTTTTTTTGCTTCAATTTTTAAAAACTGCAAATAAAGGATGACTGCTTTTCTTCTGGGATATAGCTTTGTTTTTTCTTTTCTTTTGTTATGTAGAAAAGTTGTCAAATCAAGGCTGGTTTCCTAAAAACTTGAGATTCTCCTTTGTTTACATTTACCTCATTAACATTATAATTGATGATCAAATTCTGCCTTCTTTCATCCTGACTACCTCTGCCTTAGTTCAGGTATTCCCACTCCAGATTAGTGCAACAGACTAACCTCTCTGCTTCTAGTAGTCTAATCACTACTACGTACCCGTGAGCTATTTGAAATGCAGATAATAATAGGTAATGTATAGTATTTTCCCTGTGTAAGCACTCTTTTAACACATTTAATCCTCAACAACCTTGTGAGGGAGGTACTCCCTTGCTGGAAGGTGGCCCAAAGAAGTGATAAAGGAAGTCTGGTTCTAGAGTTTCAAATTCTATTCAACAACTGTGCTACATTGTCTCTCACTGCTTAGCATAAGATTCCTTGGTTCCTCTTCTTGTCTACAAGCTAAAGGTCAAGATCCTAAACATGGCATTTAAGACCTTCCACGTCTCATTTCTGCTTTCTTCTAGGACCTGCTTCATGGTGCAGGCTCTAGCAGTTCCAATCTGCTTATAGTTTAGCTACACACCATACTGTATATGCCTCTGTGCCTTAACCGATGCTGCCCCATCTGCCTGCACTCAACTAATCTGAAGAATTCCTACTTATCTTTTGATACTCAGCTCAGGTGGTAGTTCGGAAGTTTTTCTTGGCCTTTCTCCTTTGTTCCTCATTCCACTAGGTAAACTCATTGCCATCTAGTCAATTCTGACTCACAGTGACCTTATAGGACAGAGTAGAAGTGCCCCATAGGGCTTCCAAGGCTGTAAATCTGTACGGAAGCAGAAGCAGACTTCCTCCTCTTTCTCCTGCAGAACAGTGGGTTCAAACTGCTGACCTTTTGGTTAGCAGCCAAATGCCTTAACCACTGTGCCATCAGAGCTCCTTCTCTACTAGATAAAAAGCTGACAATATAAAGGCAGAGACAAATACAAACAGGTAACTATTACAGGTATGTTAAGTATAGTAAGAAAGATGAATTTTAAAGTATAATGAAGATAAATATTTTGCAGTTAGCAATTTGGTCATATATCCCAAAGTAGACTCTTAGGGCAGGACTCATATTATACCAACAGTATTTGATACATAAAAACTGAAATGTTTTCTGAATAAATGAATAATACTCCTAGATTGTATTTCTTGTTTCATAATATCCTCCAAGACCTCAAAATCATGAAAAGTCTTCTTTTAATAGACTTTTGTAAAAGTGGAAAAATAGATTTCTAGGATTTAATATGTTTAGATAATGAATTTTCTTTCTTTCTTTTTTTGCAAGCTTCTTGCCCGACTTGAAGGTAGAAGTTCCTTGAAAGAAATAGAACCATACCTGTTTGCTGATGAAGAATCACCTGTCCATGGTAAAAAAAAAAAAAAAAAAAAAAAAATGCAAACGCAAATATAGTGTAATAAGTTTGATAAAGCAAGTTTTTTTTATCCTCCACATACAGCTATATATATTCACATACTCCTGGCAAGAAGTTATGTAGTTAAACTATATAATTAAACAGACCATAATAGAAAAATTTTAAGTTGGATATCTTTAACCCTTCTTTTATTTGTGTCTGATGTGATGAATTTTGGCTAATCTGTGTTAAGTCTTTAGAATAAACTTTTTCCTCCCTCTATTGTCCCAATATACAGTGTTTATGAGAGATTTTTAAATTGTGGTTTTTTTTTACATTTTATACTTCTTAAGAAGTTCGTAGAATCACAGGAAAATCCATAGGTACCACTTCTCCACTATGGAAAACATAAAGAAGGTAGTATGCCATGGTTTTTTTTTTTTTTTTTTTCAATTTAACAATTTCATTAACATGTAAACTGTATACCATACAATTGACCCATTTAAGTGTACAATTCTATGATTTTCCATATATTCACACTGTTAAATATTGCAGCCATCATCACAATTTTCAAATATTTTTATCATCCCCAAAAGAAACCCTGTACCTATTAGTTGTCACTCCCTATTTCCCCCCAACCCTCTTCTTCTTGTTGTTAGGTGCTGTCGAGTCATCTCCAACTCATGGCAGCCCTGTGCACAGCAGAGCAAAACACTACCCAGTCCAGTGCCACCCTCACGACCCTTGCTATACCTGAGCCCATCATTGTAGCCATTGTGTCAATCCATCTGATTGAGGGCCTTCCCCTTCTTCGTTGACCCTCCACTTGCCCAAGCATGACATCCTTCTTCAGGGAATGGTTCCTCCTGACAACATGACCAAAGTAGGTGAGACAAACTCTGGCCATTCTCGCTTTTGGGGACCATTCTGGCTGTAATTCTTCCAGGACAGATCTGTTAGTCCTTTTAGCAGTCCATGGTACTCTTAGCATTCTTCTCCAAAACCACTCAAAAACATCAACTCTTCTTCCGTCTTCCTTATTCATTAAACAGCTCTAACGTGTGTAAGAGGTGATTGGCTTGGGTTAGGGGTACCTTAGTCTTTAAGGAGACATCTTTTCTCCATTATTTGAAAGAGGTCTTTTGCAGCAGATTTGCCCAATGCAATATGTCGTCTGATGTCTTGACTGCTCCTTCCATTGGTGTTGATTTTAGAACCAGTAATGTGAAATCCTTGACAAATTCAATCTTTTCTCCATCCATCATGAAGCAGTTTATTGGACTAGTTGTGAGGATTTTTGTTTTCTTTATATTGAGGTATAATCCATACTGCAGACTGTAGTCTTTAATCTTCATCAGTAAGTGCTTCAAGTCATCCTCACTTTCAGGAAGCAAGGTTATGTCATCTGTGTATCACAGGTTCTTAATGAGTCTTCCTCCTATCCCAATGCCACTTTCTTCATATAATCCAGCTTCTTGGCTTATTTGCTCAGCATATAAATTGAATAACTATGGTGAGAAGATGCAACCCTGATGCTCTCCCTTCCTGATTTTAAACCATGCAGTATCCCCTTGTTCTATTCAAACAACAGCCTCCTGATCTATGTATAGGTTCCTCATGAGTCCAATCAAGTGTTCTGGAATTCTTCTCAGTGTTATCCATAATTTGTTATGATTCACACAATGGAATGCTTTTGCATAGTCAGTGAAACATAAGTAAACATCTTTCTGGTAGTTTTGCTTTCAGCTAAGATCCATCTGACATCAGCAATGATAACCCTTGCTCCACGTCATCTTTGGGATCCAGTTTACATTTCTGGAAGCTCTTGGTCAATATATTGCTGCAACCGTTTTTGAATTATCTTCAGTAAGATTTTACTTACATGTGATATTGATGATACTGTTCAATAATTTCCACATAACGTGGGATCACCTTTCTTTGGAAAGGGTACAAATATGGATCTCTTCCAGTCAGCTGGCCAGGTAGGTGTCTTCCAAATCTCTTGGCAGAGCCAAGTGAGTGCCTCCAGTGCAGCATCCATTTATTGAAACCTCTCAGTGGGTATTCCGTCAGTTCCTGTAGCCTTGTTCTTCGCCAGTTCTTTCAGTGCACCCTCAACTTCTTCCTTCAGTATCATTGGTTCTTGATCATATGCCACCTCCTGAAATGGATGAACATCTACTATTCTTTTTGGTGTAGTGACTCTGTGCATTCCTTCCATCTTCTTTTGATGATTCCTGCATCATTCATTATTTTGCCCATAGAATCTTTCAATATTGTAACTCGAAGCTTAAATTTTTTTTCAGTTCTTTCAGCTTGAGAAATGCCAAGTGTGTTCTTCCCTTTTGGTATTCTAACCCAGGTCTTTGCACATTTCATTATAATAATTGACTTTTTCTTCTTGAGCTGCTCTTTTCAATACCAACCCCCTTTAGCCCTATAAAACCTACTTTCTGAATCTATAGATATTCCTCTTGTGAACATTTCATATAATTTGAATCATACAGTGTGTGGTCTTCTGTAACACTTTTTTCACTTAGTGAAACCTGTGAGAGCTGGAACTAAACAGAACTGCCTTGTTTTTCTGGATCTTGCAAGTTTTCCACTTTTAACAGGGTGCAGTATTACCACGTTTTATAGCTCTCTATTAGTGGAAAATTTTCTGACAGGTCTCTGCCTTACACACATTCTGGCTTTTGCAGGTTTTACTGTTTAATGTATTCAGGGTTCACCCACATTGTTGCATGTATCAGTACTTTATTCCTTTTTATTGCAGAATATTTATTTCAATGTAGATATACTGTACTTTATCCATTCATATGTTGATGGACATTTTTGGTGGTTATGAGTAATGCTGAGATGATTATTCTTACACGAGTTTTTGTGCTGACATGTTTTCAGTCCTCTTGGTTATATACTTTGGAGTGGAATTGCTAGGTCATTTGGTAACTCTGTTTATTTAACCTTTTGGGGAACTGCCAAACTGTTTTCCAAAGCAGCTATACATTTTACATTGCCACCAGTATTTTGTGAAGGTTCCAACTTATCTACATCCTCACCAACATTTGTTAAGTAGAGGAACAAAAATTTTATTTACAGATCATTTTCATAAAGGGTCCATCTGAGTGAATATGGGCACATGTGATTCTATATCCATTTAACTTTGTGAACCTGAACACAAGTGTGTGCATACTCATGCATTTGTGTCCCATAAGTCCCTGGGTCTGTACCTGTGCTAGTAAGGAGTTAAGAATATATACTCAATTTTTGGCAGTGGTGACTTACTAAAGAGTGGTGCACAAATAGAAAAGTAGTTTATATTTTCATTTTATTCCTTAGATACTTCTGCATTATTTTAATTTTATTTAATGACAGCATATAAATATTACTTTATAAAAAGGGGAATTTGTCTTAGTTACCTAGTGCTGCCATAACAGAAATACTACAAGTAGGTGGCTTTAAAGAACAAATTTATTTTCTCACAGTTCTGGAAGCTAAATATCTAAATCAGAATCCCAGCCATGTCAGTTCTTTCTGTGAACCCCTCCTAATTTCTGGTGTCTACCAGCAATTCTTGGTGTTCCTTTGCTTGTAGACAAGTCCTTACATGGCGTCTGTCTTTCCTGTGTGTATGTGGGTATCTCTATTTTGCTCTTTTTATAACTCAGAAGTGATTAGGTTTAGGACCTGCCCTACTCTGGTATGACTTCATTAGTGGAAGAAAAAGAAAAGTGCTGTTTCCAAACAGGATCAAATCCAAAGGTACTGGGACCAGGACTTTAGTATATATTTTGGAGGACACAATTCAATCAATAACAGGATTTTTTTGAATTACTGAAGTTGGTAAAACAACAGTATTTAAATTTTAGCATATAAATGAACATTGTTCTTCTCTTAGCTAAAAATGCCTATGGTATTTCATATAACCATAGCACCTGTCACTAACTTGTAGTGGTATATGATGGTCCCAATATCTCCATATCCTATAGACAGTTGTTATTTTATTATCTGTTAGATTATAGGCATCCTACTGAGTATGTGTCTCATTGTTTTGATTTGCATTTTTCTGATGGCTAATGATGTTAAGCATTTTTGCATTTGTTTATTAGCCATTTGTATCTTCTTTGGGGAAGTGTTTATTCATACCCTTTGCCTATTTTTAAAATTGGATTGTTTGTCTTTTTATTATAGATATTTAAGATATATTACATTCTGGATAGCAGAACAAAGATTATATATGCATGCATACACACACATACACATATTTTTTTTTCCTTCCCAGAAGGTCCAGTTGTGTGGGTAAGGGCACATGTGACCTTGCATGCAAATAACTTTTACATGTGATTGGCAAATATTTTTCCCATGCTGTGGATCATCATTTCACTTTTTTGATGGTGTCCTTTGAAGTAGAAAAATTAATTTTGATGAAATCCAGCTTATCTGTTTTTTTCTTATGTTGTTCATGCTTTTGGTACCTTATCTAATAAATCATTGCTTAGTCCAAGGTCATGAAGATATATGGCTCTGTTTTCTTCTAAGAGTCCTATAGTTTAGCTCTTTACTTTAGGTTTGTATTTTATTTTGAGTTAGTTTTTGTATATGAAATGGAATAGAGGTCAAGTCTCATTCTTCTGCGTGCAGCTATCCAGTAATGTTTCTAACATGCAGCAGTATTTCTTGGAAGATTATTCTTTCCCCATTGAATTACCTTGTCTTGTCAAAACCAATTTACCATAAATGGATGGGTTTATTTGTGGAGTATCAGTTGTATTCCACTCATCTACCATTATGCTAATACCACACTGGCTTTTTTTTTTTTTTTAATTCTTACTGTGATTTGGGTGGAAGTTTACAGAGCAAATTCATTTTCCATACAGCAGTTCATACAAATTTTATCTCATGACATTGGCTGCAATTTCTCAAAATGTAACAGCTCTCTTTCCACTTCCTCCCCATAGTTACCGCTTCCCTGTATCCTTCCCTCCCACGCACTCCTGCCCCCCAAGCTGTCTCCCTGTGCATACATTGCCTTTCTGTTCTCCCATGATTGATTGCTCCAAGGAGTGTATCTGCCTGATGTAAATGTTCAGCCCATATGCCAGTCTTTTATTTGGCTGGAAGCTATAGGAGTGAGTTCAATTCCAGACCTGAAGGGCAGTTAGGAGACATAGTCTCAGGTTTCACCAGGCACTATCAGACCAGCAAACCTGGTCGGTTATTTTTATGATTTTGAGTTTTGTTCCGCATTGTTTGTTCTCCCACTTTATCCAGGATCTCCTACAGAGATCCTCTTCTGAGTAGTTGACAGTGATAGCTGAGCCCCATGGTTTCATGGTCATATAGGCTGAGGATTGCATGGTGTACCAGTCCCTTGGACTAATTCTTTCCAGGCATCTTTGGTATTCTTCATTCTTTTTTGTTCTGGATGACGAAAGACCCATCGTTGGATCTAGATGGCCACTTGCAAGCTTTCAAGTTCTCAGTCACTATTCACCAAAGCAGGATGTTGAACAATGTTTTTGTGTAGTATGTTATGCCAGTTGAGCTTGATTTCCCCTAAGACAATGGTCCTGAGCCCACAGTTCCATCTACTGTCTCTCTCTGGGTAGCTGGATGTGTCCAAGTAGTCACCACAACCTTGTCCCTTGTCAGCTTTACTATATACCTGGACATTCTTTTATTCTTTTTTAAAATTGTACTTTAGGTGCAGGTTTACAGTGGAGAGTTTGTTTTACGTTCAACATTTCGTGTACATTTGATTTTACTCCCCAATTACCATCCCCAACCCTGACCCACTCTCCTCCCCTCCCTTCCCA
Organism: Orycteropus afer afer; assembly: GCF_000298275.1. Taxonomy (NCBI): domain Eukaryota; kingdom Metazoa; phylum Chordata; class Mammalia; order Tubulidentata; family Orycteropodidae; genus Orycteropus; species Orycteropus afer. The sequence goes on along the minus strand of NW_006921851.1, from coordinate 3,969,100 downwards.
GTAACCCTGCCCCCTGGTGGCCCTCATAGTTATACATTCCCATGTGTCCTGCATTTCTTCTTTGCGAATCTTGCCCCTCTGGTGCCCTGTGGTGAATTGCTCCAAGGAATGCATCTCCATAGAGTATGTGGGTGCATCACCCTGGGTTGAGTGGTCTATGTGTACATCTTATTTACTATTGGGCTGAGAGCCAGTCCCTGGGAGTGAGTTTTATTCCAGGCCTCAAGTGTATCCCAGGGCCATAGTATCAGGGGTCCCACCAGACTCCATCCAATCAGTAATTCTGGTTATTATTGTGTTTTTGGATTTTGTTCCACGTTTTTCCTCCCATTCTATCCATAATCTCCAGTTTTGATCTTTTCCTGAGTGGTTGGCATTAGTAGCCAGGCATCTTCTAGTTCTTCTGTCTCTACCTGGACATTCTTGTTTTGTGTTGTTAGGTGCCGTCAAGTCGTCTCCAATTCATAGTGACCCTATGCACAGCAGAGCAAAACACTGCATGGTCCTGCACCAGCTCTGCGATCCTTGCTGTACTTGAGCCCATCGCTACAACCGCTGTGTCCATCCATCTCATTGAAGGCCTTCCCCTCTTTTGTTGACCTTCCACCTTAACAAGCATGACATCCTCCAGGGAATAGTCCTTTCTGATAACATGACCAAAATAGGTGAGACAAAGTCTGGCCATTCTCACTTCCGAGGAGCATTCCAGCTGCACTTCCTCTGGGATAGATTTGTTAGTTCTTTTAGCAGTCCATGGTACTTTCAACATTCTTTGCCAATACCACAACTCAGAAGCATCAATTCTTCTTCAGTGTTCCTTATTCATTGTCCAGGTCTCACATGCATATGAGGTGATTGAAAATATCATGGCTTGTGTAAGGCCCACCTTAGTCCTCAAGGAGTCATCTTTGCTCCTCAGCACTTGAAAGAGGTCCTTTGCAGCCAACTTGCCCAGTGCTATATGTCATCTGAGGAGCTCTGGTGTAGTGCCTAAGGCATTTGACTGCTAAGCAGAAGGCTTGATGGTTCAAACCCACCAGCCACTCCTCAGAAGCAAGGTTGGGCAATCTACTTTCATACAGATACAGCCTAAGAAACCCAAGGAGGGGTCACCATGAGTTGGACTTGACTCGACAGCAGTGGGTTTGGCTTTGGTATACATTATCTGATGTCCTGACTGCTGTTTCCATTGGCATTGTTTGTAGAACCAAGCAATGTGAAGTCCTTGACAACTTCAATCTTTTTTCCATTTATCGTGATGCTGCCTACAGGTCCAGTTGTGAAGATTTTTGTTTTCTTTATATTGAGATGAAATCCATACTACAGATTGTATTCTTCATTCTTCATCCATAAGTGCTTCAAGTCATCCTCACTTTGAGCAAGCAAAGTTGTGTCATCAGCGTATCACAGGTTGTTAATGAGTCTTCCTCCAATCCTGATGCCATGTTCTTCTTCATATAGTTCAGCTTTTTGGATTATTTGCTCAGCATACAGGTTGAATAAGTATGGTGAAAGGATACAACTCTGACACACTCCCTTCTTTATTTTAAACCATGCAATGCTCCCTTGTTCTGTTCAAGCAGCAGCCTCCTGGTCTATATACAGGTTCCTCATGAGTATAATTAAGTGTTCTGGAATTCGCATTTTTCTCAAGTTACCCACAATTTGTTATGATCCACACAATCAGATGCCTTTGTATAGTCAATAAAACACAAGTAAACATCTTTCTTGTATTCTTTGCTTTCAGCCAAGGTCCATCTGACAGTTATGATATCCCTTGTTCCATGTCCTCTTCTGAATCCAGCTTGTGCCTCTGGAAATTCTCTGTCAATATACTGCTGTAACTGTTTTTCTTCAGTAAGATTTTACTTGAATGCGATATTAATGATATTGCTTGATAATTTCCACATTCTGTGGGATCACCTTTCTTTGGAATGGTCACAAATACAGATCTCTTCCAGTCAGTTGGCCAGGTGGCTGTCTTCCAAATCTCTTGGCATAACCAAGTGAGTGCCTCCAATGGGGCATCCGTTTGTTGAAACATCTCAGTGGGTATTCCATCAATTCCTGGAGCCTTGTTCTTCACCAATTCCTTCAGTGCAGCTTTGACTTCTTCCTTCAATATCATTGGTTCTTGATCATATGCCACCTCCTGAAATAGATGAAGATCAATCAATTCTTTTTGGTACAGTGACTCTGTGTATCCCTTCCATCTTCTTTTGATGCTTCCTACATCATTCAATATTTTGCCCATAGAACCATTCAGTATTGCAACTGGAGGCTTAAATTTTTTCCTCAGTTTCTTTCAGCTTGAGAAATGCTGAGCATGTTCTTCCCTTTTGGTTTTCTAACTCCAGGTCTTTGTGCATTTTATTATAGTAATTGGCTTTGTCTGCTCAAGCTGCTCTTTGAAATCATCTGTTCAACTCTTTTATCTTGTCATTTCTTCCATTTGCTTTAGCTACTCACTGCTTAAGGGCAAGTTTCAGAGTCTCTTCTGACATCCATTTCAGTCTTTTCTTCTTTTTAATGATTCTTTCTTTCTTCATGGATGATGTTCTTGATATCATCCCACAGTTCTAGTTTTCAGTCATTAGTGTTCAGTGCATCAAATCTATTCTTTAAATTGTCTCTAAATTCAAGAGGGATATATTCAAGATCATATTGTGGCTCTCATGGACTCATTTTAATTGTCTTCAAGTTGAACTTGCTTATGAGCAGTTGATGGTCTGTTCCACAATCAGCTACTGGCCTGGTTTTGGCTGAAGATACTGAGCTTTTCCACTGCCTCTTGCCACAGATGTAGTCAGTCTTATTCCTGTTTACTCCATCTAGTGAAGTCCACATGTATAGCCGCCGTTTGTGTTGTTGAAAAAAGGTATTTGCAATGAATAAGTCATTGGTCTTGCAAATTGTATCACATGATCTCCAGCATTATTTCTGTCACCAAGGCCAATTTTCCAACTACTGGTGATTCTTCTTTGTTTCCAACTTTTGTATTCCAGTCACCAATGATAATTAACATATCTTGACTGCATGTTCAGTCAATTTCAGACTGCAGAAGTTGATAAAAATCTTCAATTTCCTCATCTCTGGCTCTGGTGGTTGATGTATAAATTTGAATAATAATAGTATTAACTGGTCTTCCTTGTAGACATATTGATATTATCCTATTGCTGACAGCATTGTACTTCATGACAGATCTTGAAACACTTTTTGTGATGATGAATGCCACGCCATTCTTATAGAACCTACAAATACACTTGTAGAAACATCATCTGCCAACATTGTACATGTTCATGGACATACTTCCCCCTGCCTGGATATACTGATCATTCAGCCTGTCCATTCATCTATCCACCCATAGATCAATGTTTGCCATCACTGACAATGCAGTACTGTATTACCACACTGTTTTGATTGCTATAGCTTTGTAGTAAGTTTTGAGATAAGAAATGATTGTTTTCTATCAGTCCTAGCGACTGGTACACCATCCGATCTGCAATCTATACAACTATGAGACCAGAAGAACTAGATGGTGCCCAGCTACCACTGCCATCCACTTGGAAGGGATGTAGGAGATCCTGCATAGAGAGGGAGAACAATGTGATACAAAACTCAAAATCATTTGGAGGCAAAAAAAAAAAAAGAAGAAGGTGGGGACCAGGTTTGCTGGTCCAATGGAGCCTGGTGTAACCACTGAGACTATGACCCCTAGCTGCCCTTCAGGTCTGGAATTGAACCCACAACTGTGGTTTCCAGCCAAACAAAGTACAGGCATGTGAGTTAAACATTTACCTCAAGTAGACACACGCCCTGGAGAGAACAATCATGGGAGAAGGAAGGGCTGCTTATGCACAGGGAGATAGCTCAGGGTGCAGAAGAGTATGAAGGGATGGACACTGGGAGGAGGTAACTATGGGGAGGAAGTGGGAGGGGAGCTGCTGCATTGTAAATTTTGGTCAATGACATGAGACAAAGTATATGTGAACTGCTGTATGAAAAGTGAATTTACTCTGTAAATCTTCACCCAAATCCTAAAAAAATAAATAAAAAAAAAAAAAAGGAAAGGAAAAAAAAAAGAAATGATTGTTTTCTAACTTTGTTTTTCTGTTTTGGCTGTTCTGGCCCCTTTTCCATGCGAATTTTAGGATTACCTTGTCAATTTCTATAAAATGGGCAGTTGGGATTTTGATAGAGATTGTGTTGACTGTGTCTATCATTTTGGGGAATATTGCTCTCCTAAAATATTGAGTCTTCTAATCCACAAACACAGCATGTCTTTCCATTTATGTAACTCTTGAATTTCTTTCAACAGTGTTGTGTAGTTTTCAGATATAAGTTTTATTCATCTTTTTTAAAATTATTCCAAAGTATTTTATTCTTGTTGCTGCTGTTATAAGTGGAGTTGTTTTTGTAATTTCGTTTTCAAATTATTCATTGCTAAACCAAAGCCAAACTCATTGCCATCAAGTTGCATATGACTCATAGCAACCCCTCTTTGGGTTTCTGAGGTGGTATCACTAGTACTACTAGAAGTAGATTGCCCAGCCTTCCTTCCAAGGAGTGGCTGGTGGGTTTGAATCACCAGATTTTTGATTGTTATATATTGCTCTTGTATGCTGCAGCCTCTCAATTAATTTTTCAATTTGTGTGCATGTGTGTGAATTCTTAAGGTTTTCTATGTAAATTGCATCACCTGCTAATATAATGTTATTTCTTTCTTTCCAATCTGTGTGCCTTTTATTTCATTTTCTTGCCTAAACCTCTGGCTAAAACCTCCAATACAATGTTGAATAGAAGCGTTAGGGTGTCCTTTTTCTTGTTCCTGATCTTAGGGGAAAATAGTCAGTCTTTCTCATTAAGTATGTTAACTGTGGGTTTTTCTTCTTGTTCTTGTTGGGTGCCATCAAGTCAGCTCCGACTCATAATGACCCTACCTACGTACGACAGAATGAAACACTGCCTGGTCTTGTACCAGCTTCACAGTCCTTGCTGTACCTGAGCCCGTCGTTACAGCCACTGTGTCTGTCCATCTTGTTGAGGGCCTTCCCCATCTTTGTTGACCCTCCAATTTACCAAGTATAATATCCTTCTCTAAGGAATGGTCCCTTCTAACTGCATGACCAAAGTAAGTGAGATGAAGTCTGGCCATTCTTGCTTCCAAGGAGCATTCCAACTGCACTTCTTCCAGGATAGATTTATTAGTTCTTCTGGTAGTCCTTGGTACTTTCAGTATTCTTTTCCAACACCACAACTCAAAGGCATCAACTCTTTTTCAGTCTTCCTTGTTCATTGTCCAACTTTCATATGCATATGAGGTGATTGAAAACATGGTGACTTGGTTTAGGCACACCTTACTCTTCAGAGAGAGATCTTTTCTTAGATACCCTTTATTAAGTTGATTAAATTCCCTTCTAGTTCTATTTATTTGTTTTACTGTTTTTATCATGAAAAGGTGCTATATATTGTCAAATGATTTTTTACGTATATTGAGTTAATCGTCTGGATCTTTTCCTTTGTTATATTAATAGAATGTGCTATATTCATCAAATGTTTTAGGTGTTTAACCTGATATTGCATTCCCAGGATAAATCCCTCATGATCATAGTGTATAATCCTTTTATACATTGCTGGATTTAGTACGGTAGTATTTTGTTGAGGGATTTTGCATCTGTGTTCATAGAGATAGTTGTCTCTAGTTTCCTTATGATGTCTTTTATTTTTTTAATTTTTTAAGAGTTTGTTTTACATTCAACATTAATGTACATTTAGTTTCACTCCCCATTTACCATGTCCAACCCTAACCCAGTCTCCTCCCCTCCCTGCCCAGTAACTCTCCCCCTGTGCCACTCATAAGCACTCCTATTTGTCCTGCATTTCCTCCATGTGAATGTTGCCCCTCTGGTGCCCCATGGTCAATTACTCCAAGGGATGCATTTCCATAGACTGTGGGTGCGTCACCCTGGGTTGAGTGGTCTGCATGTACATCTTGTTTACTATTAGGCTGAGATCTAGCCCCTGGGAGTGAGCTTTATTCCAGGCCCAGAATGTATCCCAGGACCATAGTATTGGGGGTCTTACCAAACTCTGTCTGACCAGTAATTCTGGTCACCTGTTGAGTTTTTGGATTTTGTTCCACGTTTTTCCTTCCACTCTATCCAGGATCTCCAGTTTTGATCCTTTCCTGAGTGGTTGGCATTGGTAGCCAGGCACCATCTAGTTCTTCTAGTCTCGAGGGCCATCGTGACCTAGGGCTGATTGCCTCCAAGTGCCCTTGTTTTTTTGCACTTTTCTTCACTTCTCACGATAGGAGACCATTAGCTGCATCTTAGATGGCTGCTTGAAAGGTTTTAAGACCTCAGTGGCTACTCACCAAAGTAGGATGAAGAACAAGGCTTTTATGTATTTTGTTCTGCCAATTCAGTCTGGTGTCCCCTAGTACTATGGTCCTGAGGCGGTAGATCCATTGGATCTCTCTCCCACAGTGTCTGGCTGTCTGTGAGGGATTACTCTATGTCTGTCTTCTGTTGTTTCTGTAAGGATTGCAGGTATTTTTTATCACTAGTATCTGTGCAAGATTAGCCTGTGCTGAATCTATCCTTGGTCTAGAGTATACTCCTGTTCACTGGCACCCATCTGATCCTCTCAGATGTTTGTGTGTTTGGTGTTAATGGTAATGCAGTATTGTGGGCACACTGGTTGGTATTAGCATCTGTTGTCTATCTCCTATGTGCACAATTCAGTGTCCTCCCTTTTCCTAATGTTATCGTGGTGGTCACAGACTCTTTCCATTTCTTATGACATCTTTCTCCAGTTTTGCTACCAGGGTAATATACTAACCTAAAAGATTGAATTTAAGTGTTCTTTCCTCTTCTGTTTTTTGAAGACTAGAAAATTGGCATTAATTCATCTTTAAATGTTTGCTACATTTACTAATGAAGCAGTTGTAGTCCTAGGCTTGCTTTTTTTTTTTTTTAGGTTCAGTGTTCTTTATTGATGGTACACAACAAGGTTGGGCTCTCTAAGCCCCTCCCCTTCTTTAGGGGGTCTGGATGGAAACTATAGAGGATGGGAGATTCTCAGTGTGTTGGGGATGGAGTTGGGGCAAGGACTCCCCAGCAGCCAAGGGTTTCTCTCTTCCTCTAGTGCTAGTACTGGGGCTGGTGGTCCAGGAGGCTCTTATTCCTTGGAGGCCACGTGGACCATAAGGTCTACCACCCTATTGCTGTAGCTAAATTCATTACCAGGAAATGAGCTTCACAAAGTGGTCATTCAGAGCAATGCCAGCCCCAGCATCAAAAGTGGAAGAGTGGGTGTCACTGTTAAAGTCACAGGAGACAACTTGGTCTTCAGTGTAGCCCAGGATGTCCTTTAGGGGACACTCTGATGCTGGTTTAACCACCTTCTTGATGTCATCATATTTGGCAGCTTTCTCCAAATGACAGGTCAGGTCCACAACAGACACATTGGGGGTGGGGACATGGAAGGCCATGCCAGTGAGCTTCCCATTCAGTTCAGGGATGACTTTGCCCACAGCCTTGGCAGCACCAGTAGATGCAGGGATGATGTTCTGGGCAGCCCCACGGCCATCACGCCACAGTTTCCCAGAGGGGCCATCCACAGTCTTCTGGGTGGCAGTGATGGCATGGACCGTGGTCATGAGTCCTTCCACAATGCCAAAGTTGTCATGGATGACCTTGGCCAGGGGGCCCAAGCAGTAGGTGGTGCAGGAGGCATTGTTGACAATCTTGAGGGAGTTGTCATAACTTCTCATGGTCACACCCATTACAAACATGGGGACATCGGCAGAAGGAGCAGAGATGATTACCCTTTTGGCACCACCCTTCAAGTGAGCCCCAGCCTTCTCCATGGTTGTGAAAATGCCAGTAGACGGTACAACATATTCAGCCCCAGTCTCACCCCACTTGATGTTGGTAGGATCTCGCTCCTGGAAGATCAATGTGCTTCCCATTGATGACAAGCTTCCCATTCTCAGCCTTGATGGTACCATGTAACTTGCCATGGGTGGAATCATTCTGGAACATGTAGACCATGTAGTTGAGGTCAATGAAGGGATCATTGATGGCAACAACATCTACTTTGCCAGAGTTAAAAGCAGTCCTGGTGACCAAGTGCCCAATATGGCCAAATCTGCTTACTCTGACCTTCACCGTAGTGTCTTATGGAAGTGGCTGGGACTGCACAAGAGGGTGCAGCTGTCTGTCGAACGGGGAGGAGCAGAGAGCTCCTAGGCTTGCTCTGTGTGATGTTTTTTGATTACTAATTCAGTCTCTTTACTTGTTACATGTTTACTCATATTTTCTGTTTCTTCTTGAGTAAGCTTTGTAAGTGCATATTTTTCTTGGAATTTGTCCATTTCATCTTCTTGTTGTTATGTACCATCGAGTCGGACCCGACTCATAGCGACCCCTCCTTGGGTTTCCGAGGCAGTATCACTATGGAAGTAGATTGCCCAACCTCCCTTCCGAGAAGTGGCTGATGGATTTGAACTGCCAGCCTTCTGGTTAGCAGTCAAGTGCCTTAGGCACTACGCTACCAGAGCTCCCGCATTTCGTCTAGACTATCTAATTTATTGGCATATACTAATTTATAGCGTTCTGTTATAAGTGTTTTTATTTTAGCAAGGCTAGTAGTAATACTTTATCTTTCATCCCTGATTTTATTTGTTTGCATCTTCACTCTTTTTTTCTTCAGCAGTCTAGATAAAAGTTTGTCAGTTTTGTTGATCTTTCCAAGAGCTGATTTGATTTCGTTAATGGTCTCTATTGTTTTTCTATTTATTTCATTAATTTTTATTATTTCCTTTTTTGTACATGCTTTGGGTTTAGTTTACACTTCTTTTTCTAAAGATGGACAGTTAGATTATTGATTTGGTATTTTATTTTTAGTTTAGGCTTTTACAGCTCTAAATTTCTTCTCAGCATTGTGTTAACTGCATCCTATACATCATGTTATATTGTGTTTTTATTTTCATTCCCGAGGCTTGGAGGCTGCTTTTCCCTTGGGTGCTGCTCTACATTAAGGCCAGGACCTGAGGTAGGTGAGCCTGAGACTTGGAGGCTGCTTTTCACTTGGAAGTGGCTCTATATTAATGTCAGGGCTTGAGGTAGGCCCAGGGCTTGGAGGCTGCTTTTCACTTGGGTGTGGCTCTATATTAAGGCCAGGGCCTAAGTTGAGCAGACCCGAGGCATCGAGGCTGTTTTTGCTTGGGTATGGCTCTGTATTAAGGCCGGGGCCTGAGGTAGGCTGGCCAGTGCTCAGGGGCTGCTTTTCACTTGTGGGGAGCTCTATTTTAAGGCCATTGCCTGAGGTAGGCAGGTGCAGAGGGATAAGGAACAATTAAGGGAGACAAACTTGTCTGTCAGTTTGTCATCCTGTAGTGGCTTGCATGTTGCTATGAGGCTAGAGGCTGTGCCACCGTGTTACAAAATGCCAGTAGGGTTATCCATGGTGGGCAAGTTTCAACGGAGCTTCTTGGCAAAGACAGATTTGGAAGAAGGAAGAGGCTATCCACTTCTCAAATAATTGGCCAGTGAAAACCTTATGAATAGCAGTGAAACACTTTCTGATATATTACTGGAAAACTTTATGAATACCCCTGAAACATTGTCTGATATAGTGCCAGAAGAATTTGACTGGGGAAGAACTCAGGGTAGAGACGACCCTAATGATATGGATAGAGTAAAGCTTTCGAGACCTCCATTGGATGATGTGGCACAACTCAAAATGAGTAAAAACAGATGCAAATATCCATTAATAATTGGAACATGGAATGTACAAAGTATGAATCTAGGAAAATTGAAAGCTGTTAAAAATGAAATGAAACACATAAAGATCAATATCCTAGGCATCAGTGAGCTGAAATGGACTGGTTTTAGCCATTTTGAATCAGACAACCATATGGTCTACTATGCTGGGAATGACACATTGAAGAGGAATGGTGTGACATTCGTCATCACAAAGAATGTTTCAAGATCTGTCCTGAAGTACAACGGGGTCAGTGATAGGATAATATTCATATGCTTACAAGGAAGACCAGTTAATACTACTATTATTCAAATTTACGCACCAACCACCAAAGCCAAAGATGAGGATATTGAAGATTCCTACCAATTTCTGCAGTCTGAAATTGACCAAACATGCAATCATGATGTGTTGATTTTAACCAGTGACTGGAATGCAAAAATTGGAAACAAAGAAGAGTTACCAGTAGATGGAAAATACAGCCTTGGAGGTATAAATAAGCTGGAAATCACATGATAGAATTTTTTTTCTTTTAACAACTTTTTTTTAAAATTTTTATTTTAAGAGCTTATTTTACATTCAACGTCACGCGTACATTTAATTTCATTTTTCATTCACCGTGTCCAACCCTAACCCAGTCTCCTCCCCTCCTTACCTGCAACCCCCCCCCCCCCCCCGTGCCCCTCCTAATTTTGCCCTCCTGTTTGCCCTGAATTTCCTCAGTTTGAATGTTGGTCCTTTGGTGTCCCATGGTCTATTGCTCTAAGGGATGTATTACCATTGAGTGTGTGGATGCGGCATCCTGGGTTGAGTGGTCTGCGTGTACATCTTGTTAACTATTGGGCTGAGAGCCCGCCCCTGGGGGTGAGTTTTATTCCAGGTGCCGAATGTATTTCAGGGCCATAGTATTGGGAGTCTCACCAGATTTCATCTGACCAGTAATTCTGGTCATTATTGAGTTTTTGGGTTTAGTTCCACGTTTTCCCTCTCACTCTATCCAGGATCTCCAGATTTGATCCTTTGCTGAGTGGTTGGCATTGGTAGCCAGGCACCGTCCAGTTCTTCTGGTCTCAAGGGCCATCGTGTCCTAGCCCTGATTGCTTCTAAATGCCCCCCCCTTTTTTTTTTGCGTTCTTCTTCACTTCAGATTCTAGGAGACCATTAGCTGCATCTTAGATGGCTGCTTAAAAGCTTTTAAGACCCCAGTCTCTACTCACCAATGTAGGATGTGGAGCAACACTTTTATGTATTTTGTTGTGCCAATTGAGTCTGGTGTCCCCCAGTACTATGGTCCTGAGGTAGTAGCTCTATTGGATCTCTCTCCCATAGTGTCTGGTTGTCTGTGAGGGATTACTCTGTGTCTGTCATCTGTTGTTTTTGTAAGGACTGCAGGTATTTTGTATCACTGGTATCTGTACAAGATTAGGCTCAGCTGATTCTATCCTTGGTCTAGAGTATAACTCTATTCACTGACCCCTGTGTGATCATCTCAGGTGTTTATGTATTTATCTGTATAGCCTAGTGTTTGGTGTTAATGACAATGTGGTATTATGGACACATTGGTTGGTTTTAGCATCTCTTGTCTATCTTTTATGTGCATAGTTTGGTGCATAATAATTTTGCAAGACCAATGACTTATTCATTGCAAATGCCTTTTCTCAACAACACAAACCGCGACTCCACACATGGACTTTGCCAGATGGAATACACAGGAATCAGATTGACTATATCTGTGGCAAGAGGCAATGGAGAAGTTCAATATCTTCGGCCAAAACAAGACCAGGAGCTGATTGTGGAACAGACCATCAACTGCTCATATGCACGTTCAAGTTGAACTTGAAGACAATTAAAACAAGTCCATGAGAGCCAAAATATGACCTTGATAATATCCCTCCTGATTAGAGACCATTTAAAGAATAGATTTGATGCATTGAACACAAGTGACTGAAAAACAGAGGAATCGTGGGATGATATAAATAACATCATCCATGAAGAGAGCAAGAGGTCATTAAAAAGATAAGAAAGGAAGAAAAGACCAAAATGGATGTCAGAAGAGACTCTGAAAATTGCCCTTGAGTGGAGAGTAGCTAAAGCAAATGGAAGAAATGACAAGACAAAGGAGGTGAACAGAAGATTTCAAAGAGCAGCTCAAGCAGACAGAGCCAATTACTATAATGAATTGTTCAAAGACTTGGAGTTAGAAAACCAAAAGGGAAGAACATGCTCAGCATTTCTCAAGCTGAAATAACTGAGGAAAAAAATTAAGCCCCAAGTTGCAATATTGAAAGATTCATGGGCAAAATATTGAGTGATGTAGGAAACATCAGAAGAAGATGGAAGGAATACACAAAGTGTACTAAAAGAAGTAGTCGATATTCATCCGTTTCAGGAGGTGACATATGATCAAAGCCAATAATATTGAAGGAAGAAGTCAAATTAGCACTGAAGGAATTGGTGAAGAAAATTGGTGAAGGAATTGACAGACTACCCATTGAGATGTTTTAACAAAGGAATGCCCCACTAGAGGCACTCATTTGGTTATGCCAGGAGATTTGGAAGACAGCTAAAGAGCAATCCTGGTCACCAAGGGCTGCAGGGATGACTGTGCTGGTGGCCTATGACTAGGAAGGGAAACAGCAAGGAGGGAGACAACCTGAGCTGTTGACTTTCCACTGTCCAGAGGGCACAGCCATTTTGATTGTTTACAACTGGTGGCCATTCTGAATATTTAAAGTGACCAAGGGCACAGCCATTTTGAATCTTTACAAGTGGTGGCCATTTTGGTTATTTAAAGTGACTGAGGATGCAGCCATTTTGAATCTTCACAAGTGGCAAACATTTTGGATTTTAAAGTGATAGCATTCTCGTTCAATTCCAGGGACCTAAGAATAGGCTCTGTTTGCCAAGGTCGGCAGGGACATATAAGAGGCTGACAACAGGAAAGGAGACAGGTGTTGAGGGTATAAGTGCTGTTAGCTAGTGAACAAAGGAGCACAGCACAGTACCCTGCTTACATAGATAACATACAAACAAAACAAAGAAAATGAAAATCGTGGGCAAGTCACTCCAACATACAATCACTAAATATAAACACAAAAATGTCACAATGCCTCGGAGACAACAGAGCATCACAGTCCACGCAAAAAAAGCAAGCTAAAGCGGTGGAAATGAGGGACCAGGGATACAGACCCAAAACACATCCCTGAGGAAGATGCAGCATTGGAACTCCCTGATAAGGAATTCCAAAGAATTATATTTAAATATATTCAATGATTGAGAGGCAGATCAAGGAAAACACAAAATTGAGGGAAACACAGAAAATCCTGCAATTTCCAAAGACAATACAAGAAAAAAATGACAAAATAAATGAAAAATTAGAAATGATACATAACCTACAGCTAGAAATCCAGAAGATTAATACTAAATTTTCAGAAATAGATAACACATTGGAAGGGCAAAGGAATAGAATTGATGCAATGGAAGACAGAATTAATGAGATTGAAGACAAATACCTGAATACTTCTT
>NW_006921851.1:3954547-3955296 GCF_000298275.1 Orycteropus afer afer | reverse complement strand
TACAAGATTGTAAACAGGGAACCAGAGACATCAATTTACAAATGAGGACAACTACAAACCAAAAAGAGTGAAAAAACTGTGTCATTACAGAACTTCTAGATTGTAGGGAAGTCAAGACAACTGCAAGATAGACTGGACAGTTCTAAACTTGGGAAGAAAACTATAAACCACAGGGTAACCTCAAAGAAAAATGGTAAACCTTCACATCAAAATAAAAAAGAAGACCACAAATATTTAGCAAATACTACAACAGTATCAACAAAGGAAGTGAGTGATAATACGATTCATAAGCAAAATGAGCTCAGCATAGAAAATTATATGGAACAAAGAAATTGACACCACAAAAAAGCACATAACAAAAATAACAACAACAAATTCATATTTGCCAATAATTACATATCTGTGAAGGGATATATCTCTAAGATTTATAGAAAACTCCAACGCCTCAACACCAAAGTAATTAACAATCCAATTGAAAAATGGGCAAAAGACATGAATAGACACTTCACCAAGGAGGATATTCAGGTGGCCAGCTAATATGTGAAGAGATACTCACAACTATTGGCCGTCAGAGAGATGCAAAGCAAAACAACAATGAGATACCATTTGACCCCAGCACTGATGGCAAGGTTCAACAAGACAGAAAATAAATGCTGGAGGGGATGTGGAGAGATCAGAACTCTTATACACTGCTGGTGGGACTGTGAAGTTATACAGCCACTGTGGAGAGCAATATGGCAATTCCTTAG
>NW_006921851.1:3952124-3954152 GCF_000298275.1 Orycteropus afer afer | reverse complement strand
AAAAAATGCATTGACCCATGTCACTTTAGTTTTGTGTATTTCACTGTACATGAATTATATTTCAATAAAATGTATTTTAAAAAAATAAGTAAAAACTCACTGCCATCGAGTTGATTCCAAGTCATAGGGACCTATTCTTGGGTTTCCAAGGCGGGATCTCTACTGAAGTAGATTGCCCAATCTCCCTTCCAAGGAGTGGCTGGTGGTTTTGAACTGCCAGCCTTCTGGTTAGCAGTCAAATGTTTTAGGCACTATTTCGTCTGATTTCCAACCCTTCCCCACAAAAAGTTGGTGTATTTATAACTGTATATCCTTCATTATTTCCATTTTGATTGTTTATAAGAACCACATTCTCTACTTTCAAATGTTATATATCTGAAAATAGAAGAATTTTCTAGACTTACTTCTGGCTCTATACATTACAAACCTTGTTTTTCCATAACTACCACGTACTTCCAGTACTGGGCACCATAGAGGACATTCATAATTTTATATAAACTTTGGCCATTCACTGCGAGTCAAGCCAGCTAGCAGCTAATTACTCATAGAAGTGACTGTGAACAATCTAAATACATTGCTCTACTTCCAAATTGAATTTGTTGCAAATCAGCTTCTCTTTATTCAGGACCAAAAATACATGCAGCCACCGGAGTACTGCCCAATAAAAATGGAAGCACGTGGAAGGGAAATTGGAGTAAAAAAGACAGCAATCCTAATTGATTGTGATTACAATATCTTACTTTTGCAAATTTTACAAAACATATGATAATGTAAACAAATTGGTAGGACTCTTCTCAGAGCCTTGGGGCTTGGGAAGAAGCATTTGAGAGGCTCTGGAGCTTATGCTTCTAACATTGTAATAAATCTGTCTGCATTCCTTTCATTTTGTGCTTTGTCATCTTCAGATGAAATGTCTACCTATGGTCTAGAATGTGTGCTGTCACTCCTACTACCATATCTTCATTTGTACCAGCAGAAAGGGTACAGGGAAGAGCATAAACTAGGAGTTGCATACTTCATTTCCACTCATATCTCATAAGCCTGAACCCAAGTGCATCGCCATACTTGGCTGCAGTAGAGGCTGAAAGAAATGGGGTGTTTAGCTGAGTGATCATGTCACAACTAAAAACTTCTTTTATGACTATGATCCCACTGGGGATCATAGTCTGTCATAGTTGACGCTTTTGTCCACTAAAGTATCTGTGCAGACACTCACCCATGGGATTCAGTTGTACCATACCATCACTGTATGAGCTCAAATTCTAGTATCTCTGAATGTACAGAATACTTTCTTTCTGTCAGCTCTGAATGTGGCTCCTTATGATCCAGCAACCTATAATTAAAAGACAAATCATGTACCTATGTACTCTGTCATGCACAGTTCATACACAGTATGCAGTGATGGATGGGAACAGAATAACCACAATAAAAATTCCTGTTCAGAGAAGAAGGGAAGAATTAGAAACATTGTAGAGGTCCCTACCAATGACTGAATCCCACCAGGCAGGAATCATGAAAATTCCATGTCCTGGCACTGAGGTAAGTTCCTTTGTTAGCTCATCTTGCATTCCCTAGCATTGCCTTCTGAGAACTTCTTCCTTGCTCATTATTCTTTGTGGCCACAAGTAGAGTGGGCATTGGCAAATATGTTTCTGTAGGGGGCATTATAGTTTTGCATCCTGCTTTCTCGGCCTAGGATTTGCATTAAGAGTTAAGCAACATAAGTTTTTGCAGACCAAAACTAGGGTAGTAATTCTTTAGAAATAAAGTGTCCTAAAAGTCTTAGGAGGGTTTCGATTTGTTTGCTTTCAGCCAGTTCCTTTTACAAGTTGTGTTGTTGTTGTTGTTATGTGCCATCGAGTCGAACCCTACTCATAGCGACCCCTCCTTGGGTTTCTGAGGCAGTATCACTATGGAAGTAGATTGCCCAACCTTCTTTCCAAGGAGTGGCTGGTGGGTTTGAACCACCAGCCTTCTGGTTAGCAGTCAAGTGCCTTAGCTACTATGCTACCAGAGTTACCAGTGGCT
>NW_006921851.1:3929179-3952024 GCF_000298275.1 Orycteropus afer afer | reverse complement strand
CTACTTCCATAGTGATACTGCCTCGGAAACCCAAGGAGGGGTCGCTATGAGTCAGGGCCGACTCGACGGCAAACAACAACAACAACAAATTTTTACCTAGACATGTTTCTTAAGTAAGAAGACTTTATTTCCTTGCCTCTTAGGTCTGCCCAGTCCTCTCTGGAAGTTTGAGTGGAAGGTAGCCACACTCTTAATCTGATCTTTGCTGCTGGTTTAGCACAGATGTCTGGTGCAGAATTGTTGAGAGCTGCTTGGGAAAGACTTGGGACAACAGTCTTATCTCCTGCTTAGGCTACCTTTTAAAAGCCAATTCTCTTGCCTACCATTTCTGCTTGTAAACCAGCTAAATTGAACCTTAGTTCAGGAGGCCAGAGCTGGCAACACCTACCAGTATTCTGACTTTTCCCAATCTCTTCCTCTAGAGCTATAAGCTAGGCCTATAGTCTATCTTCCTAGATATGTAGACAGAAGCTTTGCCCCAGGCTAACAAGTATTCCTAGGTATTATCCTCTGTATCTGTTCTTACTGTCTGCTACACCAGTATCACAATTTTTAGATTTGGGTACAATAGCTCCTCACTTCAAGATACCAAATTCTACTTTATCCCTTTATTCTGTTTTATAATGTAATAGCACTTAGATGGATCAGATGCATCTTGGCTGAAAGCAAAGAATAACACAAAGATGTTTACCTGTGTTTTATTGACTGTGTAAAAAAGCATTCAGCTGTGTGGATCGCAACAAATTATGGATAACATTGCAAAGAATGGGAATTCCAGAATACTTAATTGCGCTCATGAGGAACCTGTAGAGATCAAGAGGCTGTTGTTTGAATAGAACAAGGGGATATTACATGATTTAAAATCAGGAAGAGCGTGTGTTGGGGTTTTATCCTTTCACCATACTTATTCAATCTGTATGCTGAGCAAATGATCTGAGCAGCTGGACTATATGAAGAACATAGCATCATATTGGAGGAAGACTCATTAACCTGCGATATGCAGATGACACAACCTTGCTTGATGAAAGTGAAGATGACTTGAAAAACTTACTGATGAAGATCAAAACTACAGTCTTCAGTACGGATTACTCCTCAAAATAAAGAAAAGAAAAATCCTTGCAACTGGACCAGTAAGTAACATCATGATAAAATGGAGAAAAAAAACTGAAGTTGTCAAAGATTTCATATTACTTGGTTCCCTAATCAACACAATGGAAGCAGCAGTCATGAAATTAGGCATTGTATTGCGCTGGAGAAATCTGCTATAAAAGACCTCATCAAAGTGTTAAGAAGCAAAGATGTCACTTTGAAGACTAAAGTGTGCCGTGGTATTTTCAGTCACCTCGTATGGATGTGAAAGCTGGATAGTAAATGAGAAAGAAGAGTTGATGCCTTTGAATTGTGGTGTTGGTAAAGAATATTGAAAATACCATGGACTGCCAGAAGAATGAACAAATCTGTCCCGGAAAAAGTGCACCCTGCAGTGCTCCTTGGAAGTGACAGTGGCCAGACTTCACTTACTTTGGTAAGTACATCTCACTTAATTTGGTCATGTTGTCAGAAGGGACCATTCTCTGAAGAAAGATACCATGATTGGTAAAGCAGAGCGGCAGCTGGAAAGGGGAAAACCGTCAACAAGATGGATTAACACAGTGGCTGCAACGATAGGCTTAAGTGTAGTGAGGACTGTGAGGATGGTACAGGACCAGGTGGTGTTTCATTCTGTTCTACATAGTGTAGTTATGAGTCAGAGCCAACTCAACAGCACCTAACTATAATGCAACGCTGCCGAGACACCAGGACATGGAGTTGTTTCAGAGAAGCAGTTTATTAGCACTCCCGGGCGAGGTTCTCATGCCCTAGCATCAAGGCCAGAGAAGTCGCACCCCTGGGCAGGTGGGGCGTAGATTCTTGTAGACACAGAGAGGACCTAATTGGGGACACTAACGAAATGGCGGGGTCCAATTAGCTGTTGGCACTGTTGGCACGGGTCTGCACCTAATTAGCATGAGGGGACTTCACAGGAGGAAGTTTGTCATCACGTGGGACTTTCCAGCCTGGGCGGGTTTTACCACTTTGGTTGTCTTATCAGGTTGTCTCATCAGGGCCTGACACCTGGAGGAAGTTGCTAACTGAAATGTTGGTGGTTTGAGTTTGCTCCGGCCTAACATTCCAACCTCTTTTAATGGATAAAGGATGATGTGATTCTCTTAGCTTCTTCCTGCTGAACGGGGTCGGAGAGGGAGAGAGGGGTTTTACAGGTTGGAGTCTGAAAAGTCAGGGTCATCAGTTGGCAACTTGGTGTAAGGATGTAGGAGAAGTTGATTCACTGTAACCCGAGATATTTCTTCGAGTCGACTTCGGAGAAACTTGAGGAGGTAAGGGGTAAAGAGGAAGAAGATGGTAATTAGTATAAATGGGTTTATGAGAGGAAGTAGCCAGGTGGTTAATGGAGATTGAAACTATGCGAATGGGGAGTTGTTGATTTTTTTTTTTTTTTTGCGTAGGTTTTCACTCAGATGGTTTAAGATGTTAATATTCTGTTTCACTAGACCGGATTCATTGATATAATAACAGCACTTTTTTTCAGGAAGATAAAAGTTCTACTTTCTGCCACTGTTAGTAGGTCTAGGGTTCTCTGGTTCTGCAAAGAAACTTGGGCTAAAGAGGTTAATTGTTGCTGGAGGGAGGTTAGGGAGTCTGCAGTGGTTTTTACTTGGAGCTGTAACTGATTTTTTAGTTCTGGTGTTGATGTAATACTGTGTTTCAACAGCCAGGGTGGTGGAGGTTAGAGAAAGATTAATTATGATAGGAAGGAAGGCTGTTTTTTTTCTGGGTTAATGTTGTAGAAAAGATAAAGAATTCAGTTTCTGTGTAGAGTGTAAGTTGAGGAATGAAAGTTACTGGGAGGTAGGGATTTTTTGTGGAAGAATTTATGCAAGGAGTTAGTTATTGTACTATTACACTAAAAGAAGGTATGGTAAATAGTGTGTATAGTTAAGAGTAGAATTGGGGAGGAAGTATACAGGTGGTAAAGAGGAATTAATGAGGGTACTTTTTTTTTGTACGAAGTGGAGCCAGGAAAAGGAAGGGGTTGGTGTGTTTCTGAGAGTCTGTGGGTAGAACTTGTTGTAATATTTCTTTTGCCTGTACTGGTAGGATGGGGGTGTTATAAGGGGATTGAGTAGAGATTAAGAGTTTTTTGGATAAGAAGTGCTGTATAAGAGGTTTTAGGTTGTGTTGTTGTATGCGGGAGATAAGAAATTGGGATTTGGATGGGAACTGTGTGGGATTTTTTAAATGCACCATGACAGGGTGGTGATGAGAGGCAATGGATGGGGAAGAGGTGTTTCATACGTATGGATCAACAAGGTCAGGGGGCATGGGGAAAGTTAGTGCTTACAGGAAGGTAGTAGTTAGTGATAGTAGGAGAGAGGTAGAGTGATCCTGAGTCCAAGTTAGAGTGGTTTTAATTTTTGTGAGGAAATCTCGTCCCAAAAGGAGGGTAGGGCAGGTTGGTATAACGAGAAATGAGTGAGAGAATTTTGTTATTTATTAAATAGGTGATGGGGCCTGTTGTGGGGGGGTTTGAGGGTTGCCCATTAATTCCCATAACAGAGACTGAGGAAGGGAAACTCCCGAGAAGGAGGGGAGTACAAAATAGGTAGCCCCTGTATTAATTAAAAAGGAGATTGACTTAACCGCTACCTTGATAGTGACCCTGGGCTCAGCAAGAGTGATCAGGGTTGTTGAGTCTGGGCTCCTTCAGTCGTCAGTGGCCAGGCCCAAAATTGTCAACATTGGGTTAGTGGATGGGGAGGGTGACCCTCCGTGCTTTGGCACAGAGGGACAGTCACTCTTCTAATGTCTTTTCAAACCACACGCTGGACATGGCCCAGGGGCTGGTCGGGGCAGAGGGCAGAATTTGGCCCAGTGCCCTTCCTTACCACACTTGAAGCAGGATTGGGGAGCCACGGAGGAAGGAGGTCTTCTGTCACTATGTGCTGGCCTCAGGGCTACTAGTAAGGCATTGGCCTGAAAGGCGGCCTTCTGGCGGGTCCTGGCTTCCCTATCTGCCTCCGCTTTCTCCTCCCGGGTGAGACTTTAAAGGCCATATTTACTAAGTCTCTGATGGGAGTTTGGGGTCTCTCTTCAGCTTTCTTTAGTTTCTAATGTCAGGAGCTGATTGGGTTATGAAATGAGTGGTTAGGACTGTGGCTCCAGCCAGAGAGGAGGGGTCTAGACGGGTAAATTGGGTAAGGGCTTTGGTTAATCGGTTCAGGAAGGTGGCTGGGTTCTCACCCGGAAGTTGGGTAATCTCCCGGAGCTTGTTAAAATTAACTGCTTTATGAGAGACAGCTTGTAGGCCTGCCAGGAGGCATTGGAGCATTTTATCTCTGCGGGACCTCCCAGTCTGTCCGGACTGGGTGTCAGGCTGGTACTCCCAGCTTGGGTTTTGTGCTGGAACAATGTCCGTTCCGACAGGCATGGTGTTATCTGTTAGGTGGGTCTGGTCAGCAAGTTCTCGGGCGGCGCAAAGGACTCTATCTTTTTCGTCTGTGAGGAGGGTAGAGGAGAGGATGACATATATGTCATGCCAAGTTGAATCATAGATCTGAGAGCGGTATCGGAACTCTTTGATGTAAGTGGTAGGGTCATTTGAAAAAGAGCCTAAGCGTTTTTCAATTTGGGATAAATCGGCCAGGGAGAAGGGGGCTTGGATGTGTATAATTCCTTCAGAGCCAGCAACTTCGCGTAAGGGGCAAAGAAGTTGCTGGGAACAAGTGTGGTGGCTCACGGGAGAGGAAAGTATGGGAGAGGTAGAGGAAGAGGTGGTGTCCGGGGAGGTAGGTGAGACTGGAGGATAAGGAGCTGTAGGAGTAAGGGGAAGGGAGGATGGCGTTACCTGGGGGAGAGCGGGTTGTGCTGCAGCATAAGGAGGGGGTCTGGGGGGTAGGGAAAGGTTTTCCGGTAGGTCAGAAAAGGAGGAAGAGGAAACTGTTGGATTAGTTTCAGAGGGGGAGAGAGGTGTGGGTTTGCGAGGTTTGGGGTTTTCACGGGCAAGGATTTGGGTGGTATTACATTTCATATACAATGAGGGTCGGGAGCGCAAACAAAAGAAAGCTTGGACATAGGGGACTTCCTGCCATTTACCTGTGCGTCGGCAAAAATTTTGTAAGTCTGTAAGGATATTAAAGTCAAAAGTCCCGTGCTTTGACCAGTGAGAGCCATTGTCCAGTGTGTGCTGAGGCTATGTTGTGGTGGAGTAAAAGATGAGGCGTTTGGGACGGATGTCCTGGTCTAGTAATAAAGTCTGAAGGTTCGTTAATAAACACCCAGAGGAGTTGTTGGATCAATTTTGGAGTTTTGATTACCCATTGGTTCTGAGTTCTTTGGATAGGGTTCCCAGAACCGTATGCCAGTGGGACTGTTTTACATAGGTGGACGTCTCCGCCTGACGTTAGACAGTCGAACGAGGAATGACCCTCCAAGGCATGACCCTCAAGGGGGATAGGATGTCAGGTGTCCCCAAGCAACCAAAATCCCGGACTGTGAGGAGTTTCTGACATGGTACCACAATTTTCCCTGTGCCAGTGATGCAGAAAACTCCGGTGCAGAACTCAGACCTTTGGGCAAGTCAATTCCCCAAAAGTAATCACACTGGACACATGTCCCAAGGACCAGTCAGATGCCCGGTTGTCCGCTCCCCTCTTGGGGATTTAAGTGAGTCTTTGGCTAACGTGTCTCCATATAAACCCCGGAGCAGAGGGCAGAGCCACACCATTGTGCCAGTCCGACTTCACACGGAAATCAACTGAGGACCCACTCAAACTCCACGACCTAGATCTTGGAGTGTCACAGAAATATTCACACAACCTCTCAGTCAGACGCAGACAGATTACAACAGAACCAATTCAAACCGTCTGGTAGTAGGCACTGGTTTATCGCCCAGAGCCAAAAAATTAAAATGGCCCACAGGATGGAGGACAACAAAATGCAAAATGTATGTCCTCCGGTGGGCATTGAGTAAAGGGTAAGATGTGACTTACCCGTGGTGGATACAGGGGGCCGGAATTCCCTGGTCCGGAGAGAAGAGGGAGAAGGGGAATAAGAATTCCCTCGAGTTCTACTCCTCTTCCCAGGTTTCGGCACCAAATGTAATGCAGAGCTGCCGAGACACCAGGACACGGAGTTGTTTCAGAGAAGCAGTTAATTAGCACTCCTGGGAGAGGTCCTCATGCCCTAGCATCAAGGCCAGAGAAGTCGCACCCCTGCGTGGAGGGGGCGGGGTAGATTCTTATAGACACAGAGAGGACCTAATTGGGGACACTAAGGAAATGGCGGGGTCCAATTAGCTGTTGGCACGAGTCTGCACCTAATTAGCATGAGGGGACTTCACAGGAGGAAGTTTGTCATCACGTGGGACTTTCCAGCCTGGGTGGGTTTTGCCACCTTGGTTGTCTTATCAGGTTGTCTCATCAGGGCCTGTCACCTGGAGGAAGTTGCTAACTGAAATGTTGGTGGTTTGAGTTTGCTCCGGCCTAACGCTAACAACAATAGCACTTATTACTATCAGAAGTCATATATGTATCTGTTTTCCTGTTTATAACTTTTCTTTGCACACTGGACTTGAAGTTAGTACTTCTTCAATCTTTTGGTGTATTCAACAGTTCTGTAAAGATTAGCCTAAAGAAACAATCTGTAATAGAAATTAGTCTGTAGTACAATATCTGCATTAGAATGTGTCATTTACAGAAATTTGAAAAATACTATCATGTTTAGTCACTAACAAAAATGTTTACTTAAAACTACCATAGATCTTATCATTATAAAACTAGTTAGATGTTTACTCAATTGGGGATATAAAACTGGGATCAGAAGGATTGTTTATCAACAAGAATAGTATATCATAAATTGTTATAGGGTTACGTCCTCATATTGCTTATATGCTTATGTTGAAGCAATAGGAGATTTAGGGGTTTTAAGAATCTCTAATGCTGTTGTAAACATTTTTAATGCTTTTTTTAATAGTGATTATTTAATACTATATCCCAGTTCATTACCTCTTCAGTATTGTAATGATTATAATCTGAAAATTCAACAAATTTGTTATACAATTAGTAGATTGGTATCAAGATGATGTATTTTTTGGCTTTTCTTTCTTTCCCTGTTTTGACAGATCTTTAAATCCATTGCTATGAATCAAATTGACTTGATGGCAGTGGGTTTGGTTTGGATTTGGTTTAGATCCATAAAGTCTCTGACAATCTGTCACCCAAACTCCTTACAGCATTCTCTTTATAAGAATGAGTACTAAGGCCAAACCATACTGATTTTCTGGGTTAGTTTGTTAAGTGCCAAACTGTAGGGATTTTTTTTTTTCTTACTACAAGTTGTCATATTTAATGCTTTTGCTAGACAAGCGTGCTTTTCTTTTTTTTAAAACAGTTCACAGAAACATATGAGATAGTGATGTCATGTAAAGTTAAAAGGACTATGTCTCCTATAGAACATAATGATTGATCTTAAAATTAAATAGTAAATACTTTTATAAATCAGTAAAACTGATTTCAGTTTAGCATTGAACACATTTGTGGAGAACCTAATTCAAGGACCTGAATGATAATATTCATGGTAATTTGCAAGTGTGCAGATTTTACTTACCCAGTGGTTATAAATGACCTCTTCACATCAGTTTCCTAGGGCTGCTGTAGCAAAGCACCACAAAATGAGTAGCTTTAAGGAACAGAAATTGATTCTTCCCAGGTCTGGAGGTAAAAAGTCCAAATTCAGGATATTAACAGGGCTGTAGCCTTTCTTGAAGTCTCTAGGAGAAGGTCCTTCCTTACCTCTTCAGGCTTCTGCTTGCCCCAGATGATCCGTGGTTTACAGCTACAGCATAACTCTGTCATCACATGACCATCTTTCCTCTGCCTCTCTGTGTCCCTTTTCCTTTTTTTTATGAGTATCACTCAGATTTAACAACCAGCAATATGAGGACGACACAACTTTGGTTGCTGAGAGTGAAGATGACTTGAAGCACTTACTGATGAAGATTAAACACTACAGCCTGCAGTATGGGTTATACCTCAACATAAAGAAAACAGAAATCCTCACAACTGGACCAATAAGCAGCATCACAACAAATGGAGAAAAGACTGAAGTTGTCAAAGATTTCATGTTGCTTGTTTCCATGGTCAACACCAGTGGAAGCAGCAGTCAGTAAATCAGAGGACATATTTCACTGGGTAGATCTGCTGCAAAAGACCTCTCTAAGGCTCTGAATAGCAAAGGTGTCTCTTTGAAGACTAGGTGCGCCTAGCCCAACCCATGGTGTTTTCAATAGCCTCATATGCATGTGAAAGCTGGACAGTGAATAAGGAAGAGCAAGGAAGAGTTGATGCTTTTGAGTTGTGGTGTTGGTGAAGAATACTGAAAGTACCATGGACTGCCAATAGAACTAACAAATCTGTCCTAGAAGTGCAGCCAGACCACTCCTTGGAAACGAGAGTGGCCAGACTTCATCTCATCTACTTTGGTCATGTTGTCAGAGGGGACCATTTCCTGGAGAAGGATATGCTTGGTAAAGTGGAGAATCAGTGAAAAAGGGGAAGGCCCTCAACGAGATGGATTGACATAGTGGCTGCAACGGATGTGAGGCTGGCACAGGACCAGGCAGTGTTTTGTTCGGCTGTACGTAGGGTCGCTATGAGTCGGAGCTGACTCAATGGCACCGAAGAATAACAACAACTTAGAATGGATCTGAACCCACCCTGCTCCACTATGACCTCATGTTAACTTACAACATCTACAGAGACTCTAATTTATACAAGGTCATATTCACAGGTATGGGGGTGGGTGGTTTAGGACTTCAGTATATCTTTCTGTGGTATACAGTTCAATCCATAGCATGTACTTTGCTAATAATCTGGAAAAGGAAAGTTTTTATCTACCTAATAATCTCTTAAACAAGGACTTAACCTTAAATTTAAACTCAGTTTCATTCATGCCAAACCGGTGATCTAAGGAATCATATGTAGGTAGGTCCCAACTTATGATGGGTTCTGTTCTGATCACTCCGTCATAAGTTGTTTCTAATGTAAATTTAATACCTGAATTTCTTTAAAGTTTTTATCATTATTGCCTTTTATTGTCAGTATCTTTATAAATCTGATCTTTACTTATCTTTGAGGGTTAAAAACATTACATATAAACCTACAGATATATTTCCATACATACATAAAAAATTAACAAATAAAAATTAACTCCAATGACAAGTAGGAGTTGGATGATATTGGCATTTTTTAGTTGCGATAATAACTCCACTTGTGGAAAGTTCTGGATCATCTGGATTATCCCTGGCAATGGGGTGGCATTTCTGTTCAGTGAGAGTTGTCTATATGGTCCTTTTCTTTTTTTCTTCATATATTTCGTGTTAATCATCTCACTGCTTCCCAAATCTAGCAAAGTGATCAGCATTTGGGTCCACGTTTTCAAGCAACTGAAGCCCCTGATTTAATTTAGGAGAAACTTCAGCAAATCCTTTCACTGTAAAAATTTTTAACAACTTCTTTCCTCTTTCCTGAACTCATTCTTTCTTCTCCAAAATCCATCAAATTCTTATCTGTCAGTTCCCCTTCTTCATGATCTATAAGCTGTTCCACATCAGCAAAACCAAACTACATGCTTCCACGTTGTATGTGGCAAATACTACTAACAATAAAATGTACCCAAAAAAAGGATAGTGTTAAGTGCAGTTCATGGTGACTCAATTACATCATAAGTTGAGCACTCCCTGTACTTGACATATACTTCCATACTTAACATATGAATTTAGAAAACACTTGTTAAAGTATTCATTCTTTTTACTTATGCCAAAAGCTGTTTGTTAGCAAAACCCTTCTCTCCAAGAAAATACTTAGCAAAGTTCTTACCAGGTCTCTATTCTGGAAAGTCCAGAAATACCCAGAGAAATATATTTCACACTTACCCTCTGACCATTAAGCTTGCATTTCTCTCTTTCTGTGGTGTCCTTCCTCATTTATTTCATAATATGTTGCAATTTCCCTTACTTTAAACTATCTTCATTTGACCCTCAGCCTTATATTGAATTATTTTACTTTTTAAATAATGAATGTAAGCCATAGTCATCTATTTTCTAATTACTCATGTAATCACTAACTTTACACAGTCTGATCTCTACTCATTTCACTCTGAAAGTAGTGAATGCCCCTTTAGTGCCTTTTTACTGTCTTCTGAATATCTCAGTTTTTGAAATTTGACTTCCAAAATAATGCCTATATTACTTGTGATTTTGTGAACACATATTACTGCTCTAATATCACTATGTTGGACCAATTCATTGATCATTCTCCTGTCTATCCTCGGTTTGTTCATTTTTATGACTTTTCTGCTGCATTTAGTACTGTAATTTCATTTTCTTGAACTCTTCTTCTGTGTCATGTGATATTCTTTTTCTTGAGAAAACACTGGCATTTAGGGCCTGACAGCCATGTCTCTTAACATACTGAAATGTGTGAAACTGTGCAGTGAACAATTGTTCCACAAATACATGCCAGTAACATTGAGGAACATTGAATTAGGGATTGCTTTCAACTGCCTGGAACAGAGGTCCAACCTAATGGTTTAACCAGATTGAGGCTTGTTTCCTCACATAACAAGCAATATAGAGGCAGGCTGTGCTTAGCTGGTGCAGGGCCCCATAGAGTTCTGGCACCTTCTCTTTTCCTGCTCCATTTCCTTAGTACGTATGTGCCTTTTATCCTCATTTTTTCAAGATAACTGCTTCACCTTCAGAGAGGATGCAGCAGGGCAGAATGGTGGTACCAAATTTGGGAAATCAAACCTTAGGGATTACCCTCAGATACCCATGTGCACCTCATTAGCTAAAACTAGTATATATGACTCCTCTTTGCAAAGGAATGGAACCCTACTGGCACAATGATTAAGTGCTTGGCTATTAACCAAAAGGTTAACTATTCAAACCTGCTAGCCACTCTGTGTGAGAAAGATATGGCAACCTGCTTTTGTAAAAAATTACAGCCTTAAGAGCTCTGATGACGCAGTGGTTAAGCACCAGGCTCCTAACTATAAGATCTGCAGTTTGAGCCTACCAGCCATTATTCCATGGGAGAAAGATGTGGCAGTCTGCTTCCATAAAGATACACAGCCCCGGAAGCCCCTATAGCGTCACTATCAGTCAGAATTGACTTGATAGCAGTGGGTTTGGGGTTTTTTGCAAGGGGAAGTTTTCAAGCTGGGAACATTGCCTTTTCAAACAAAATTGCTGTTTTATACTTAAGGAAAAAGGAGAGAATGGATATTGAGTATCAATTGTTACAGATGGTGTATCCATGGTAGTCAGTTGACTATTGAAAGGCCCTGGACCTGTGATCCTTTTTTCATTTCTCTCTACTAGCACCAAGTTAGGTATAAATACATACGGACCCATCCTCTGCCTCCTAGGTCCCTTTTAACCTTGTCATTCTGGTTCTTTTGTTTCCTTTCTTTTAATTTTTTAAATTTTGCTGTTGTTGAGAATATACACAGCAAAATATACGCCAATTCAGCAGTTTCTACATGTACAATTTAGTGACATTGATTCCGTTCTTCAAATTGTGCAAGCATTTTTACCCTTCTTTTCTGAGATGTTCCTCCCCCTTTAACATAAATTTACTGTCCCCTCAGGTTCCAAGTGAATCTTTCTAGTTAGTTGTTGTTAATTTGTCAATTTGTCAATTGTCATAGATAGTTCTTAAAAGACCAGAATGCTCAAAGCAAGACGGTTTTTACTAATTCAGCTAAACTGTTGCTTGATTTTTAAGAGACTAAAGGAAATATTCTTGGTTTAAGGTTTAAAGATTATTTCAGGGCAGTAGCTTCCACAGTTTTAGCACTTCCGGAGTCCATGAAGATTGGAAATTCTGTTCTGCATTTTCTGCCTTTTGATCAGGATTCTTCTATAAAATCTTTAATCAAAGTGTTCAGTAGTGGTAGCCAGGCACCATCCAATTCTTCTGCTCTCATGCAAAAGAGACAGTAATGCCATGGAGGCAATTAGCCACACATTCCATGTTTTCCTCCTGTTTCTGAATTTCCTTCCTCCTCTGTTGCTCTAGGTGTATAGAGACCAATTATTGTATCTTGGATGGCTTCTGGAAAGCTTTTAACAACCCAGGAACTGCACAATGAACTAGGAGGTAAAATGGAAGCACTAAGCATGTTATTAGGCCAGTTAACTGAGATGTCCCATGAAACCATGACCTTGTACATCCAAAGCAAGGAACCAAAATCCTGTAAGATGTTTGGTTGTACATAAGCAAGCCTTAGCAGATGCTCTCTTTGTTGTTGTTGTAAAATGTCTACCACACAACTTTTGCCAATTCAACTTTTTACAAGTGCACAACTTATTGACAGCACTTAAAATAATCAGCTACCCAACTCTACCCTTAAATCAGTGTGATTTTCCATTACTGTAAACCAAAATTTAGTACTCCATAAGCAATAACCTCCCCTGCCTTCTTCCTTTCTGCCCCTGGCAACCACTAGTAACCTTTGGTCTCCATATATTTGCCTTTTCTTGTCTTTTTATATAAGTGAGGTCATATGATTTTTATCCTTTTGTAATTGACTTATTTCACTCAGCAAAGTGTCTTCAAACTTCGTCCATATTGTAGCATGTATTAACACTTCATTTCTCCTTCTGGCTAAGTAGGAGTATGTATGTATGTACCACATTTTTGCTTATCCATTCATGGACATTTAGGTTGTTTTTCCCTTTTGGCTAGTGTGAATAGTGCTTCAGTGAACATCAGTGTACCAGTCTCTGTGAGCCCCTGCTTTCAAGTCTTTTGGATACATACCTAGGAGTGGAATTGCTGGGTCATTTGGTAGTTATATTTTCAGTTTTTAGAGAAACTGCCACACTATTTCACAATGGCTGTACCATTTTACATCCACTTGCAGTGGCTAAGGAGCCCAGTTTCCCCACATCTTTACCAACATTTGCTATTTTCTGATTTTTGTTTGTTTGTTTGTTTTTTAAATCTTAGCCATCTTAGTGTGAGTGAAATGGTATCTTATTGTAGTTTTGATTTGCAGCTCTCTGATGGCTAGAGATGTCAAACATCTTTTCATGTGTTTGGTGTCCATTTGAATGTCTTCTCTGGTGAAATGTCTATTCAAGTCCTTTGACCATTTTTATGATTGGATTATTTGTCTTTTTCTAATTAAGTTGTCAAAGCTTTACTTATCTTCTGTTTATTAGATTCTTATTGGATCTGTGGTTTCTGAAAATATTCTTCCAGTCAGTAGCTTATCTTTTCACCTTTTTGGCAAAGTCTTTCAATGTCTGTTTATTCCCCCCTCCCACCCACCCCCATTGCTAATTGATAGGCAGTTCCTTCTCAGAGGTGAAATTTAATGATTGACTTATTTAAATTTTAAAAAATTTTATTGTTGTGAAATACATGTAATACAAATTTGCCATTTTAGCCATTTAATGATTTACCTTTGATTTCCTTAATTTATTTGTATTTACTTCTACAGATCCATTTTGGCAAAGGGATTTAGATTTTCTTTCACATTACAGTAAATGTACTTTTAAATATTTTTGCAGACTTTTCATTTTATAACCTACTATTATTGTGCTGTTGCATTTTGACTGGCATTTTAAAATTTTACACAGGTGATATTCTTGAATTTCATGGTCCCGAAGGAACAGGAAAAACAGAAATGCTTTATCACTTAACAGCACGGTGTATACTTCCAAAGTCAGAAGGTGGACTGGAAATAGAAGTCTTATTTATTGACACAGATCACCACTTTGATATGCTTCGACTTGTTACAATCCTTGAGCATAGACTGTCCCAAAGCTCTGAAGAGATAATAAAATCTTGCCTTGGAAGATTCTTTTTGGTGTACTGCAATAGTAGCTCCCAGTTACTTACCACTCTTTACTCACTAGAGACTATGTTTTGTAGCCACCCCTCTCTCTGCCTCTTGATTTTAGATAGCTTGTCAGCTTTTTACTGGATAGACCGTGCCAATGGAGGAGAAAGTATTAACTTACAGGAGTCTACTCTGAAGAAATGTTCTCAGTTTTTAGAGAGACTTGTTAATGAGTATCGCTTGGTTCTCTTTGCATCAACACAAAGCATCATGCAAAAACACTCAGATGCAACAGAAGGACCTTCTTCTGCCTTTCAGTGGCCAAGTAATGAGGATATAGACTATAGACCCTATCTCTGTAAGGCATGGCAACAAATGGTAAAGCATAGAATATTTTTTTCCAAACAAGATGATTCTAAAAGGAGCAACCAGTTTTCCTTAGTTTCACGTCACTTAAAAAGTAACAATATAAAAAGATATTTTTTTACTATTGGAGAAAGTGGGGTTGAGTTTCCTTGATATGTATCGTAAACTAGTTTTTTGTAAGATATTAATACCAGTTTATTAAAAGTCTTTTATAGATTAAAGTGTTTTGATTCTAAAGTTTTAAACTCTAGGGGAATTGATACCAACAGTGTTTCTGTATAGAATGGATTTCTTAAACTTGTACAGTAAAACTTTGGGCCATTCTCTTTCTAAATTATTGAAGATTATCAAGATATTAACAATTAAACTTTGAATTAAACTTATTTTAAAACTGAATAAATATGCATACATTTCCATCTAATAAATAAAATGGAATTTTATGATTTCGTGCCACATTTTTTAAATGTAGTTCACTATTTATTTAGAAAAGTTTGGATGTATTTCTGATCTCTCATTTGTAACTCCTTTAGTAAACAGTGACTTTGGAAAAAATGTATAGAGAAACTTTTGTTTCTATGTAAGGGATGAATCAAGGCTCTCACTGACATCCGTTTGTCTAGGTGACTAGGTTATGAAATCTCAGAGCATTTTAATCAGACTTACACTAAATTCCAAGGCAGAGTTGCATTAAGATTGGGTTTTAGTGTAATTTTGAAGCACAAGGAAATAAGATACCCATTCAAGGAACTGTGTGAAGTATGTTTTGAAATTTTTACCTTCTCTTTAAGAGATAGATGAATGCTAAAATTATATTAGAACTATGTTAGTAGTATTATCGTACCCATTTGGAATAGTCTAGATGTACTCTGAACTCAGTGAAATCATTCCCAACCGAGAGTAACACAAAGCTCTGTATACTGTCCCAGTGAGGCCAGAATGGGGAGCATGAATCTCAAAGGTTACACAAGTCATTGTATTGTGGTGAAAAAAGAAAATTAAAGAACTTTTATTTATACAATTTAAGAAAAGATTAAATCATACTAATAATTGGTGTTCAGATTGACTCTGGCACCCTCATTCAGCAGCCCTTATGTCAGATCATCATATGTCACATACGGGCCAGAGGTGAAAGTGGAAGGGATTGTTGGTGGTGTTCTCATGGGTTTGTTCATTTGTATGTTATCTATCTCATTAAAATTATATAAGTGCGAATTCACTTTCTAACAAAGATTCTTTAAAGGTATAAAAAGAATCCTGCAAAGAAGCCAAGATTGACAATGGTAATCTTAATAATGCAGGCATAGCAGATGTTGCATATGTTGTCTGTGCCCCACCCATGGACCCTGCACCGACTGTGGCTCACCTGCAATTTCCAGAAACCAAAGGCCTTTGAGACACAGAGATATTTCTGCCTTGTCCCAGTAGGATTTATTCCCAGTTTACAGCAATAATTACTCATTAACATACTGTTTATTGGCCTTCCTCCTTTCCCTCTCTCATTTCCCCACTTTCTCATGGTACCTCCTAGGATTGCCTCCTAATTGAACTACAAGTCCTTGTCTAGGAAATACTGTTGCTGAGGAGCACAGGAGAACCAGATTGCCAGCAGACAATAAAAAGTCATCAAGCAGCGCAGTATTTGCTCTTCAGCCACATTATGAAATTAAAAATGACAATGACAGTGTGTAATTTTCAGTCGATCTATAGTACATACTTTTTCACTTAAATTTTTGTGTATTTCTTGGAATACATGTACATATAAGTAACATTTACATATTTGTATATTGGGTGAATGTGCTATTCTTTCCTCCCTGAGTATGGAGTAAATAAAATTGAAGATTGACTGTCTACTCTTCCGTACTTCTTTCAGTCATTAAAAAAGATAGGAAAATTTAGTTACCTTACCTATCAAAGCTTAGTCTGATGTGTGTATAGTGTGTTATTCACACATACATTAGAAAAACTTAGCAACTCTTACCAGAATTCTAGCCTTGAACATAGGATTTTCCATTTCCCCTTTATATAAATGAAGTGTTAATTTAATGGACTGTTATTCACAGATTTATAACTTATTCTTCAGGAACATGATTAAAAAATAATGAACTTTTTTATTAGCTTAAATTATCAATTATATATTAATGTGTCAGGGCTAGCAAAGACTCCGTTATCTTAAAAAAGATTTGTTATCTGACATGTTGAAAGGAATTAAGAATACTGGTTAATCAAAAATTCTTTTATGCTAAAAGTTATATTAATGTGACATTGTGAACACTGTAAAAATTTTAATACTTATAAAAAGAATTAGGTTTAAAGAGAAAGACAGAAATGGTAAACCCTAAGTTATGTAGGTAGCAAGACATGTCAAAAGAATAATGGGAGTGAATGACATATCTTAGAATGTTTGTCCTATTTACCTATAAAAAAGTGGATCATAAACGACATTTCTTATTAGCAAATTTCTAAGCATCAATATGAAAATCTAGTGGAAAAAATGCATGTGAAAGATACTTCAGATGAGTGCCTAAGGCATTTGACTGCTAACCAGAAGGTTGGCAGTTCAAACCCACTAGCCATTCCACGAAGGGAAGATGAGGTAGTCTACTTCCATAAAGATTTACCACCTCAGAAACCCAATGGGGGGGGGAGCTCATTATGAGTTGGAATCAACTCAATGGCAGTGAGTTTTGAGCATCATACAAAAATAATGCTTTTATCACTTCCTTTGAATGTATAAGGCTTTCAGCTTTCCACTACAAAATGCTGTGTTATTAATACCCTTTTTTAAAAAAAATTTTGCACACTACTCCGCTAAATAATGTTGTTGTTTTATGTGCCATCGAGTCAGACCCGACTCATAGCGACCCCTCCTTGGGTTTCCGAGGCAGTATCACTACAGAAGTAGATTTGCCCAGTCTTCCTTCTGAGGAGTGGCTGGTGCGTTTGAACTGCCAGCCTTCTGGTTAGCAGTCAAGTGCCTTAGGCACTATGCTACCAGAGCTCCTATGAATTAGCAAAAAATGCAGATGAAATAAAGACACTTTGACCTGAGAAACACTGAGAATTTACCAAGATTGCCTCCCTTAAGAAATTTCTACAAGTTATACTTCAAGGAGAAAGAAAATTATCCCAGAAAGTCTTAGATGTAAGAGGTAATGTTAAGTGAACAAAATGATAAGTCCTTGAGTTAAACTAAAGAAATGTTGATACATTGAAACAGAAAAAAAATGTGTAATTTGTGGAAGGAGAAAACATGATATAGAGTGAAAATCCAAGGTAATTTATTGCATATACATTTGTTGCATGTAAACCTAGTACAGTTAAAGTAGTTAATTGGAATTAAGTCAATCAAAACATTGTGCTTTATTCTGAAGGAGAGTGAAGATGTAGACCAACATTAGAGTTGATTAAGTTTGAATTTGAAAATCTGAAGTGCTACCTACAAAAGAAACAATATATGCTCAAGTAGTATGTGTTAAGGAGTCAGCAATGGAATGAGTAAGAGAAATACAAAGGCACAGGAGAAAACATGAATAGAAACAAATAAGCAGTAAATAATATGGTAGAAATAAATCCAGTCGTAAATGGGTGAAATTCTGTGAAATCATTATTAGATTTTTTTAAAATTCCATTATATGCTTTTAAAAGAAATGCATCTGAAAACAACAGAAATGTTGACAGCAAAAAAATGAAAAAATGTATAGCAGAGAAATCCCAAAAGGTGGCTCTTGCAGCTGTGTAAGACTAGACTTTAACTATAGTAACATTTTCTTTTTTAACAAAGATATGCCAGTCTGTCAGTCATATTGTGATGGGTTGCATGTTGCTGTGATGCTGAAAGCTATACCAGCAGGATCACCCATGGTGGACAGGTTTCAGTGGCGCTTCCAGAATAATATGGACTAGGAGGAGCAATCTGGCAGTCTACTTTGGAAAAAATTGCTAGTGAAAACCTTATGAAACACTGTCTGATTCATTATGAATTACACTTAATCATAAAGAAAACAAAAATCCTCACGACTGCACCAATAAGCAACATCATGATAAAAGGAGGAAATATTGAAGTTGTCAAGGATTTCATTTTACTTGAATCCACAATCAGTGCCCATGGAAGCAGCAGTCAAGAAATCAAAAGACATAACTGTGTTGGGCAAATCTGTCGTAGATTTCTATAAAGTGTTAAAAAGCAAAGATGTCATTTTGAGGACTAAGGTGTGCCTGACCCAAGCCATGGTATTATCAATCACCTTACATGCATGCAGAAGCTGGGCAACAAATAAGGAAGACCAAAGACTTGATGCCTTTGAACTTTGATGTTGGTGAAGAATATTGAATATACTTTGGACTACCAGAAGAACAAACAAATTCCTATCTTGGAAGAAGTACAGCCAGAATACTCCATAGAAACAAGGATGGTGAGACTTAGTGCTTTGGACATATCATTGGGAAGAACCAGTCCCTGAAGAACTTTATCCTTGGTTGGCAAACAAGAGGAAGACCCTCAGCGAGCTGGATTGACACAGTGGCTTCAACAATGGGCTCAAACAAAGCAATGATTGTGAAGATGGTGCAGGACTGGTCAGTGTTTCGTCCTATTATATACAGGATTGGTATGAATTGGAACTGATTCAGTAAGCACATAACAACTACTTAGTAACATTTTCTCTGTTAACAAAGATGGCTACAGACTAATGGAAAGTTTGACTCATCTTATAATTTGTATGTGGTCACTGAGATAACATCAAGAAATGTAAAGCAAAAATTTAGAAAACAAATTGACATGGTCAATTGACCATGGCATCACAGTAGATATTTTAATATGCAGAGTTATGAACATCTGACTTACAACTTCTTGGCCTTTGAAACCCACAGACATTGAGTCGATTTTGACCTATAGTGACCCTTTGGGACAGAGAACTGTCCCAAAGGGTTTCCAAGGCTGTAAATCTTTAGGAAACAGAGTGCCTCATCTTTCACCCACAGAGCAGCTGGTGGATTCAAACCACCAACCATTTGATTAGCAGCCAAATGCTTTAATTGCTGCACCACCAGTGCTCCAACATGCCCTTTGCCCTCACTTTGAAACAACTGAACTAAACTCTGCTGGCAACAAATTCTTCATCACTAGCACCCTCACTTGCTGCAGTGCAGCTTTTAAATTACCAAAAAGTCATCAAGCCTTTTCTTGCAGTAACATTAAGGCTAAATAAGAACTGTATGCACCTGTTCCAACTTAACTACAAAATCTTAGACACAATTAGGAATGGATCTCTTTTATAACCCAGGGACTGCCTGCCCTTTTTTAGTAACTGAGAGATCAAGCAATTAAAAAGAACCAGTAAGAATAGAAAAAAAATCAGAACAAAAAGTTAAACTTGATCTAATGAACTTATATAGAATTCTGCATACAAAATAAGGATGCATATTCTTTTAAACATGGAAGGAAAATGTATGAAAATTGATCACATGTTATCAGGTGCTGTCAAGTCAATTTGCAACTCATGGACCCCATGTAACAGAATAAAACTCCTCAGAAGGAAGGGTGGGCAATCTACTTCCATAGTGATACTGCCTTGGAAACCCAAGGAGGGGTTGCTGTGAGTTGAGTCCAACTCAACAGCACATGATGACGATGACGACGGTAAGGTTCTCTTGGCTATAATCTTTGTGGAAGCAGATCACTAGATCTTTCTACCATGGAACTGCTGGGTAGGTTTGAACTGCCAAATTTTCAAGAAGCAGCTGAGAGCACTTAACTGTTTGGACCACCAGAGCTCCTTGATCACATTTTAGACTATAAAAAAATTACCAGATTTCAAGAAGGAGAGTGAGGAATAGGAGGAGGAAATGGAACATTTGCCTAATTGCTCGTATGAACAACTGCCCCTTTTGCCATGAGACAAGAAGAACTAGATGAACCTGGCTACCATTACTGAACATTTGGGTCAAAGATTAGAATCCTGATCAACAGGGGCAAAATGCAGAACAGAATTCCCAATTGTAATGGAGTCCATACTTTCTGGA
This sequence comes from Orycteropus afer afer, assembly GCF_000298275.1. Classification (NCBI taxonomy): domain Eukaryota; kingdom Metazoa; phylum Chordata; class Mammalia; order Tubulidentata; family Orycteropodidae; genus Orycteropus; species Orycteropus afer. The sequence goes on along the minus strand of NW_006921851.1, from coordinate 3,931,726 downwards.
TTCATGGATGCTGGGTGAGCTACTGAAGCTGTTGCCTTCAGATAATCTTTAAACTTTAAACCAAAAATATCCCGTGAAGTCTTGTTAAAACCAGACAATAGTTTAACTTAACTAGTAAATTATGTGTGCCTTTAGCATTGTGTTCTTTTAAGATCTGTTTATGTGCATCAGGAGAGAAGAGCGTAAAGGAAAGGAAAGCCAGGCGGACAAGGACAGAGTGAGCAAGCTTTGGCAGAGGGATCCATGTAAGGGAAGGGCCCCAGGCCCCACCCCCCAAGCAGCAGGAGAGCAGAGGGGAAAGGAAAGGAAAGCCAGGGGGACCAGGACAGAGCAAGCAGATGGCAGGGATCCAGGTAAGGGGAGGGTGGAGAGGTTTCAAACAGCTAAGGGAGACAAACTTTTCTGTCAATTTGTTGTACTGTGGTGGCATGTTGCTGTGAGGCTTAAGGCTGTGCCACTGATTTTTCAAACACTAGCAGGGTTGCACATGTTGCACAGGTTTCGGTGTAGCTTGCAGACTGAGACAGACTAGGAAGAATGAAGAGGCCATTCTCTTCTCAAAGAATTGACCAGGGAAAACCTTATGAATAGCAGAGAAACACTGTTACATTTCTAGGCAACTTTATGAATAGCCCAGAAACAGTGTCTGATACACTGCAGGAAGACGAACCACTTAGGTCAGAAGGCTCTCAAAATACGACTGGGAAAGAGCTGCATCATCAGAAAACAACCAACCTTACTGATATGGATAAACTAGGAGCTCTGGTAGCATAGTGGCTAAGACACTTGCCTGCTAACCAGACGGCTGGCGGTTCAAACCCACCAGCCACTCCTCGGAAGGAAGGTTGGGCAATCCTACTTCTGTAGTGATACTGCCTCGGAAACCCAAGGAGGGGTCGCTATGAGTCGGGGCCGACTCGACGGCACATAACAACAACAACAACAACAACAAAGCTTTCAAGACCTCCATTTGCTGGTGTGACACCACTCAAACTGAGTAGAAACAGCTGCAAACATTAATAATCAGAACATGGAATGTACAAAGTATGAATCTAGAAAAATTGGAAGTTGTCAAAAATCAAGTGGAACGCACAAAGATTGATATCCTAGGCATTAGTGAGCTGAAATGAACTGGTTTTGGCCATTTTGAATCAGACAACCGTATGATCTACTATGCTGGGAATGACAATTTGGAAAGGAATGGCATGGCATTCATTATCACAAAGGATATTTCAACATCTGTCCTGAAGTACAATATTATCCATACACCTACAAGGAAAACAGTTAATGTGACTATTATTCAAACTTATGCACCAACCACCAAAGCAAAAAACCAAACTCACTGTTGTCGAGTCAGGTCTGACTCATAGTGGCCCCTCCTTGGGTTTCCGAGGCCATATTACTACGGAAGTAGATTGCACAATCTTTCTTCTGCAAAATATGAGGAAATTGAAGATTTTTATCAACTTCTGCAATCTGAAATTGACCAAACATGCAACCAGGATGTGTTAATTATCACTGCTAACTGGAATGCAAAAATTGGAAACAAAGGAGAATCACCAGTAGTTGGAAAATTTGGCGCTGGTGACAGAAATAATGCCAGAGATCATACGATAGAATTTTGCAAGACCAATGACTTTTTCATTGCAAATACTTTTCTCAACAGCACAAATGGCAGCTATGCATGTGGACTTCACCACATGGAGAAGAGGCTATGAAAAAGCTCAATATCTTCAACTAAAACAAGGCCAGGAGCTGATTGTGGAAAAGACCATTAACTGCTTATATGCAAGTGCAACTTGAAGACAATTAAAACAAGTCCACGAGAGCCAAAATATTACCTTGAATATATCATTCCTGAATTTAGAGACCATCTAAAGAATAGATTTGATGCATTGAATACCAGTAACCAGAAACCAGAAGAATTCTGGAATGACATCAAGAACATCATCCATGAAGAAAGCAAGAGGTCATTAAAAAGATGAGAAAAAAAGAAAATACCAAAATAGATGACAGAAGAGACTCTGAAACTTTCCCTTGAGCAGAGAGTAGCCAAAGCAAATGGAAGAAATGTCAAGATAAAAGAACTGAACAGAAGATTCCAAAGAGCAGCTCAAACAGACAAAGCAAATTACTATAATGAAATGTGCAAAGACTTGGAATTAGAAAACCAAAAGGGAAGAACATGCTCAGCATTTCTTAAGCTGAAAGAACTGAGGAAAATATTTAAGCCTCCAGTTGCAATGTTGAAAGATTCTGTGGGCAAAATATTGAATGGTGCAGGAAGAATCAAAAGAAGATGGAAGGAATACAGAGTCACTGTACCAAAAGAACTGGTAGATCTTCATCCATTTCAGGAGGTGGCATATGATCAAGAGCCAATGATATTGAAGGAACAAGTTGAAGCTGCACTGAAGGAATTGGTGAAGAACAGGGCTCCAGGAATTGACAGAATCCCCACTGAGATGTTTCAACAAATGGATGCCCCACTGGAGGCACTTAACTTGGTTATGCCAAAAGATTTGGAAGACAGCTACCTGGCCAACT
>NW_006921851.1:3926381-3927789 GCF_000298275.1 Orycteropus afer afer | reverse complement strand
GTTGCAGCACTGTATTGACAGAGAACTTCCAACAGAGCAGGCTGGATTCAGAAGAGGATGTGGAACAAGGGATATCATTGCTGATGTCAGATGGATTTTGGCTCAAAGCAAAGAATACCAGAAAGATGTTTACTTGTTGTGGTGTAGTAAATCACTTAGTGTGGCTTTTCTACACATAAGTCTTTGTAAACTCCAAGGTGGGGTTTGGTATGAGGAACTGAGGAGCTCCTGATTGCTAAAGTTGTCCACCTGGAGTATTTCTGTTCACAGTGGCACAAAACAATGTTCTGGGAGGTTCCCACTCTCTCTCAGGTGCTTAGAGTTCTGATGCCATGATTGGCTAGTGTGACCACTCTGCCGGGCTCAAAAGGAGGCCTCCTAGAGGCAGAACTCTCTCTGATTGCTGGTTGAGGAAGACGTGCTGCTGAAAGAGACATGTGCTGCTGGGCAATAATCGAAATTCGAGCAGAAATCAATGAAACAGAAAATAGAAGGGCAATAGAAAAAAGCAACAAGACCAGAAGTTGGTTTTTTGAAAAGATTAAAAAAATTGACAAATCACTGGAAAATTTAACAAAGGAAAAGAGGGAGAGGATACAAATAACACAAATAAGAAATGAAATGGGTGATATCACAACAAAACCAACTGAAATCTAAAGGATAATATGAGGATACTATGAAGAACTGTACTCCAACAAATTTGAAAATCTAAAGAAATGGACAGCTTTCTAGAAGCACACCATTTACGTAAACTAACACAGACTGATGTGGAAAAGTTGAACAGACCCATCACAAAAGAAGAATTTGAACAGGTCATCGAAAAATTACCAACTGTAAAATGTCCTGAGCCAGATGGTTTTACCGGAGAATTCTACCAAACATTCAGAGAAGAACTGATACCAATCCTCCTCAAGCTATTCCAAAACATAGAAAAGGATGGAATCCTCCCTAACTCATTTTATGAAGCAAGCATAACCTTGATACCAAACCCAGGCAAAGACATCACGCTAAAGGAAATCTACAGACCAATATCCCTCATGAATATAGATGCAAAAATCTTCAACAAAATTCTAGCCAACAGATTGCAACAACGTATCAAGAAAATCATTCATTATGACCAAGTGGGTTTCATATCAGGCATGCAGGGATGGTTCAGCATTAGAAAAACAATGTCAAGCATCACATAAAACAAAGGAGAAGAACCAAACGATCATATCAATTGATGTAGAAAAGGCATTTGATAAAATCCAACACCGATTCCTGATCAAAACTCTCAGCAAAATAGGAATAGAAAGGACATTCCTCAGTATAATAAAGGGCATTTATGCAAAACCAACAGCCAACATTATTCTCAATGGAGAAAGACTGGAACCATTCCTCTTGAGAACAGGAACCAGACAAGGATGCC
>NW_006921851.1:3918805-3925966 GCF_000298275.1 Orycteropus afer afer | reverse complement strand
TGGAAAAACCAGTCATTGATTTTATATGGAAAGGAAAGAGACCTCGGATAAACAAAGCACTATTGAAGAAGAAGAACAAAGTAGGAGGTCTCACACTGCTGGATCTCAAAACCTACTATACAGCCACAGTAGTCAAAACTGCCTGGTATTGGTTTAATGACAGATACATAGACCAGAGTAATAGAATTGCGAACCCAGAAATACATCCATCGACCTATGGTGAGCTGATTTTTGACAAAGGGCCAAAATCCATTAAAGGGGAAGAGAATGTTTGTTTAATAAATAGTGCTGGCAAAACTGGAGATCCATTTGCAGCAAAATGAAACAAGATTTGTACCTCACACCATTCACCAAAACGAACTCCATGGATCAAAGACTTAAATGTGAAACCCAAAACTATAGAGTTCCTCAAGGAAAAATGAGGGGCAAATTTAGGGGCCTTAATATATGGCATAAATAGACTATCTAGCATAATTCAAAATGCACCAACAGCAGAAGAGAAACCAGATGATTAGAACCTTCTAAAGATTAATTTTTTTTTTTTCTGCTTCCAAAGACTTCTCCAAAAGAGTCAAAAGAGAACCTACAGATTGGGAGAAAATATTTGATAATGACATATCTGACAAGAGACTTATCTCTAGAATTTATGGAAAATTCCAACACCTCAATAAAAAAAGACAAACAATCCAATTAAGAAATGGGCAGAAGACATGAATAGACACTTCACTAAGGATGATATTCAAGCAGCCAACAAACATATGAAGAAATGCTCACGATCATTAGCTATTAGAGAGATGCAAATCAAAACAACGATGAGATATCATATCGCTCCAGCACTACTAGCAAAGTTCAATGAGACAGAAAAGAACAAATGCTGGCGAGGATGTGGAGAGATTGCGACTCTCTTAAACTGCTGGTGGGACTGTAAAATGGTACAACCATTGTGGAAAGCAGTATGGTGAGTTCTTCAAAAGTTGGAACTAGAAATACCATTTGACGCAGCTATTCCATTACTAAGTATATATCCTAAAAAAGTGAGAGCCATGACAAGAACATGCATGCCCATGTTCATCGCAGCATTATTTACAATAGCCAAAACATGGAAACAACCTAGGTGTCCATCAACTGAGGAATGGATATCCAAACTATGGTACATGCACACAATGGAATACTATGCAACCCTAAAGAATTATGTAGAATCTGCATAACGTGGATGAACTTGGAGGACATTATGTTGAGTGAAATAAGTCAATCACAAAAGGACAAATATTGTATCCGCCCGTTATTGTAATAGTCAAGGAAACGCTTATCTGTGGAAGGTCATTTTCTTTGTTGGTTACCAGGGGTTGGAGGGTAGGGTAGGGAATACTGTTAGATAGAGATAAGTTTTGATTTGGGTGAAGAAAAGGGCAATGTACCAATTTGAGTGATCAATAAAGTGGCATTGAGGAAGAGAAAGAGAGAGAAAGGTACGTGGGAAGTACAGACAACAAAGATGAACCCTTTTGCACATATAGTAAGGCGTGCTCAGTGAAGACAAACATGGGTATATGGATGGATAGATGGGTGGACAGGCTGAAATATTAGGTATCTATATGAAGTGGAGAGAGCTCCCAAGAACATGTATAGGATTGGCAGACAGTGGTCCAATAACTTTATGTGTATGATCTGAATTCCCAGGTGTATAATGGTGCTGACATGGGGCCAGGTTGTATTCACTGCTTGGTCACAGCCAGCTACCCAGATGGACCGAGTAGTTGAACCTGTGGGTTCAGGACCATAGTTGCAGAGGACATGAAGCTCAATTGGCAAAGCATACTACACAAATCATTGTTTCACCTTCTACTGTGGCAAGTAGCGATTGAGATCCTAAAAGCTTGCAAGCTGCCATCTAGATGGAACAATGAGTCTCTCCTCGTCCAGAGCCAAGAAGAATGAAGAAAACCAAAAATTCATGGAAACAATCAGTCCTAGCGACTGGTAACACCATCCAATCGGCAGCCTATATGACCGTGAGACCAGAAGGAATAGACGGTGCTCGGCTACTACTGTCAACCACTTGGAAGAAGATCTTTGTAGGACATCCTGGATAGACGGGGGGAACCATATGGAACAAAACTCAAAATCATTGGGGGGAAAAAAAAAAAGCGGGGAACAGGTTTGCTGTCCCGATGGAGCCTGGTCGAACCACTGAGACTATGGCCCCTAGCTGCCCTTCAGGTCTAGAATTGAACGCACCCCTGTGGCTTCCAGCCAAGCAATAGACAGGCATACTAGTTGAGCATTTACCTAAGGTAGATACACTCCTTGGAGAGAACAAGCAAGAGAGAAAGAAAGCCTGCTCAGGCACAGGGAGACAGCTCAGGGGGTAGGAGTGCATGGAGGGATGGACACAGGGAAGAGGTAGCTATTGGGGAGGAAGTGGGAGAGGAGATGTTGCATTGTGGTAAATTGTGGTCAATGTCATGAGACAAAGTATGTGATCTGCTGTATGGGAAGTGTATTTGCTCTGTAAATTTTCACCCAAATCACAATATAAATAAATAAACAAATAACTAAAAGAAAATAAAAAAGACTCAGAAAGAGGGGAAAGAGAATCTACAAATTGGGAAAAAATATCTGGCAATGACATATCTGAAAAAGGACTTATCTCCAAAATGTGTAGAAAACCCCAACACCTCATTATATCAAATTTTAAAATGGTCTGAAGATAAGAACAGGTATTTCACCAAAGAAGATATTCAGGAGGCCAAGAAACACATGAACAAATGTTCCCAATCATTAGCCCTTAGAGAGATTCAAATCCAAACAACAATGAAATACCATTTCTCCCCAGCACTAATAGTAAAGTTCAACAAGACAGAAAATAAAAAATGCTGATGAGGACGTGGAGAGATTGGACTCTCATACAGTGTTGGTGAGACTATAAAATGATACAACCATTATGGAAAACAGTATGTCGATTCCTTAAAAAGTTGGAAATAGAAATACCATTTGATCCAGCAAGCCCACTATTGCTATATATCCTAAAAAAGTGAGAGCCAGCACACGAATAGATATATGCCCACCCTATTCATCACAGCATTATTCACAATAGCTAAGAGATGGAGTGCCCATCAACAGAGCATCCTAAGTGCCCATCAATGGAGGAATGGATAACATACACACAGTGGAATACTACGCAACACTAAATACTAATGAAGAATCTGAAAAACACTGTATAATATGGATTAACTTGGAATACTATGCTGGCTGAAATAAGTCAATCACAGGACAAATATTGTATTAGTCCACTATTGAAAAAAGTCAAGGAAAGGTTTAAATATGGAGGGAAACTCTCTTTGTTGGTTACCAGGGATGGGAGGGGAGGGGTGGGAAAATTGTTAGATAGGTAAAAATTTAAAAAATTTCTTTTTAAAATCTTTCCATATGGGATCAAATTTACATCAGCAACTAAGAAAATTAGATAGGAATCAATTGTTGAATTGGTGCATGTTTTGCTGTGTATATTCTCAACAACGGTGACAAAAATTAATTCCTTCTTTAAAAGACGGACTAGGAAGAATGATCTGGCAACCTGTTTCCAAAAAGTACCCAAAGATAACCCTATGGATCACAACAGGATATTGTCCACTATAGTGCTGAAAGATGATCCTCCTAGGTTGGAAGGTGTTCAAAATACACAGTGGCCACAACAATGGACTCTAGGATACCAATGGTCATAAAGATGGCACAGGACCAGACTACATTTCCTTGTGCATGGGGTCTTTATGTGCTGGAACCAACTTCATGGCAAATAACAATGACGCGTCATTTCTTATGCAAACTTTCATCCAGTGACTTCATTTTCATCTCTACCTGCACTGCTTCTTCCCAAAATCAGTATCTGTCAGAATTCTCCAAAAAGATAGAGTGTGTGTGGTGTAGGGTGTGTTGTGTTTGTATGTGTGTGTTGGTATTAAAGCACGTCACCATATTAAATCTGTATGCTGAGAAAATAATTTGAGAAGCTGGAGTATATGAAGAGGAATATTCCATCAGGATTGGAGGTAGACTCATTAACCTGCCATATGCAGATGACACAACCTTGCTTGCTGAAAGTGAAGAGGGCTTGAAGCACTTACTGGTCAAGACCAAAGACTACAGCCTTCACTATGGATTACACTTCAATATGAAAAAAACAAAAATCCTCATAACTGGACCAAAAGCAACATAATGATAAACACAGAAAGGAATGAAGTCAATAACTTCATTTTACTAGAATCCACACTCAGTGCCTGTGGAAGCAGCAACCAAGAAATCAAATGATTTATTGCATTGGGAAAATCTGCAAAAGACCCCTTTAAAGTGTTAAAAAGCAAAGATATCACTTTGAGGACTAAGATACACCCAACCCAAGCCGTGATGTATTCAGTAGTATCATATGCATAGTGCACTTGACTGCTAACCTTAGAAGGCTGGCAGTTCAAACCTACCAGCCACTCCTTGGAAGGAAGGTTGGGCAATCTACTTCCATAGTGATATCACCTCAGAAACCCAAGGAGGGATTGCTGAGTCGGGTTCGACTCTACGGCAGTGAGTTTGGTTTTTGGTTTTTCAATGCATATGAGAGCTGGACAATGAATAAGGAAGACCATGGATGAATTGATGCCTTTGAATTATGGTGTTTGTAAAGATATATTGAATATACATACCATGGACTGCCAGAAGAATGAACAAATCTGTCTCAGAAGTACAGCCAGGATGCTGCTTAAAAGTGTAGATGGTGAGACTTCACCTTATGTACTTTAGACATGTTATCAAGAGGGACCAATCCTTGGAAAAGGGAATAAGGCTTGGTAAAGTAGGAGGTCAGTGAAATATAGGAAGACCCTCAATGAGATAGATTAACACAGACAAAGCCAACTACTATAAAGAAACGTGCAAAGACTCGGAGTTAGAAAACCAAAAGGGAAGAACACTCTGGTGTGATAGTTAGAGCTGTGTGTCAACTTGGCTGGACCCCAGTTCTGTGTGGTTTTTCCCATGATGGGATCTGATCACTGTGTTCTGAGTGACCAGTCTGTTCAAGGGGAGTTTCCCTAGGGGTGTGACCTGCTTCCAGGATATCCAGGGAAGAGAGATATTCTTCTGTGGATCGGGATTCTGTTGTGCTGCCTACAACTGTCCGTGAGTGAACAGTCCATCGTGTGGCCTGGAGATCTTGGATTCATCATTCGTTGGAATCAACAGCTGATATACTTCCTGCCAGCCTTGAGCTTCTCAGCCCCTGTGGTTGCAGAAGCTAGGAAAAGCCTCCAGCCTGACGTTTGCTCCAGGGACTTTGGACTTGCTGACTTCTATACGTTTGTGAGCCATTTTTCTAAGATAAATTTCTCTCTCTCTCTCTTTATATATATATAAGCTTTGATGATTTTTGTTTCTCTAGAGAACCCAGTCTAACACACTTGGCATTTCTGAAGTTGAAAGAACTGACGAAAAAATGTAAGCCTCAAGTTGAAATATTGAAAGATTCCGTGGGAAAAATATTGAATAATGCAGTATTGAAAGAAGATGGAAGGAATACACAGAGTCATTGTACCAAAAAGACCTAATCCATCTTCATTCATTTCAGGAGGTGGCATATTATCAAGAACCAATGGTATTAAAGGAAAAAGTTGAAGCTGTACTGAAGGAAGTGCCAAAGAACAAGGTACCAGGAATTGATGGAATACCCATTGAGATGTTTCAAGAAATGGATGCCCCACTGGAGGAACTCACTTGGTTATGCCAAGATATTTGGAAGACAGCTACCTGGCCAACTGACTGGAAGAGACCCATATTTGTATCCATTCCAAAGAAAGGTGATCCCACAGAATGTGGAAATTATCAAAAAGTATCATTAATATCACATGCAAGTAAACTCTTACTGAAGATAATTCAAACATGGTTGCAGCAATATATTGAGAGAGAACTTCCAGAAAGGCAAGCTGGATTCAGAAGAGGATGTAGAACGAGAGACATCATTCCTAATGTCAGATGAATCTTGGCTTAAAGCAAAGAATACCAGAAAGATGTTTACTTGTGTTTTATTGACAATTCAAAAGCATTTGATTGTGTGGATCATAACAAATTGTGGGTAATATTGAGAAGAATGGGAATTCCAGAACACTTAATTGTACTCATGAGGAACCTGTACATAGACCAGGAGGCTGTCATTAGAACAGAACAAGGGTACACTACATGGTTGAAAATAAGGAAGAGAGTGTGTCAGGGTTGTATCATGTGGTGGTTACATTTGTGTGTCAACTTGGCTGGGCATGGTTGTGTGGCTGGGCAGCTGCATGTAGTTATTCCCCATGGTGAGATTGGTAATTAACTCCATGACAGAATCTATTGGAGCAGCTGAGTAGCTGCTTTGGGTATGTGGTCTGCTTCCCATATATAAGAAGCAGCTTTGGGAGAGGGTTCTACCTTATGGCACGTTTGGACCCCGCTTGTAGCTGTGTCGTTCAGCAGCCTGCCATGCTCCGCTGACCTTGGGACTTACAATAGACTTGAATTAATGGCCTGCCATATGGTTTGGTAACATCAGGACTGTGCCATTTTATTTGTTGACCTTGGGCTTGTTAGGATCAGCAGCCAGTAACTGCCTGAGTGAAGAGATGCTTCTAGCTTCAGTGAGCCAAGAGCAAGAGGCATAGCTGAAGCCCAAGATCGAGAGGCTTTCACACAGCCCCTAAGCCTGGCACTTTGAACTTGGACTGAGAGCCTCCATACTAAGAAAGTAAACTCCTGTTTGTTAAGGCCATCTCATTTGTGGTATATTCTTGTCAGAGCAGCACTAGGTAACCAGGACATATCCTCTCACCATATTTATTTCATCTATTTTGTTGTTGTTGTTGTTGTTATTTGCCATTGAGTTGGCCCCGACTCATATCTATATGCTGAGCAAATAATCCAAGAAGCTGGACTATATGAAGAATAACATGGCATCAAGATTGGAGGAAAAATCATTAACAACCTGTGATATACTGACGACACAACTTTGCTTGCTGAAAGTGAGGACGACTTGAAGCACTTACTGGTGAAGATTGAAGACTACAGTCTGCAGTATGGATTACATCTCAATATAAAGAAAACAAAAATCCTCACAACTGGACCAATAAGCAGCATCACAAT
>NW_006921851.1:3904653-3915220 GCF_000298275.1 Orycteropus afer afer | reverse complement strand
AGGGATGGTCACTGGGAAGAGGTAACTATGGGGAGGAAATGGAAGGGGAGCTGTTGCATTGTGGTAAACTGTGGTCAATGACATGAGACAAAGTATACGTGAACTGCTGTATGGAAAGTGAATTTCCAATGTAAATCTTCACCGAAATCACAATAAAATAAATAAATAAAATAAAAAGAAGATAATCCTGGAGCCCTGACCTTTAAAAGGAACTATACAGAAGTGGATTAGACACCAACTAGTACAAAAACTTGAATAAAAACAGTGAGTACAGAGACGGTCAGAGCTGTGGACTGTCAGCTACTCTGATTGGACCAAGCCTGAATATTTCCAAGTGGTGTTGGGACGTGAGAATTGACCTAAAAATCAGCCCTGGTCACCAAGAGCTGCAGGGATGACGGCGCTAGTGGCCTATGACTTGGAAGCAAAACAGCAAGGAGGGAGACTACCTGAGCTGTGGACTTTCCACTACTCAGAGGGCACAAGCATTTTAATTGGTTACATGCAGCAGCCATTTTGGATATTTAAAGTGATAGCATTCTCATTTGGATTCCAGGGACTTAACAGTAATGTCTGTTTGCCAAGGTCGGCAGGGTCATCCAAGAGGCTGACAACAGGAAAGGAGACAGGTGTTGAGTATATAAGTGCTGTCAACTAGTGAATAGAGAAGCACAGTACCCTGCTTGCATAGCTAACATACAAAGAAATCGAAAATTGTGGGCAAGTCACTCCAACATACAATCACCAATTAAATATAAACACAAAAATGTCACAATGCCTCAGAGACAAAGATGCAAGATAAAGCAGAAGAAACAAGGGACCAGGATACAGACCCAAAACACATCCCTGAGGAAAATACAGCTTTGGAACTCCCTGATAAGGAATTGAAAAGAATTATATTTAGGTATCTTCAACAAATTGAGAGACAGATCAAGAAAAACACAGAGAAAACCCAAGACAATTTTGAAAGACAATACAAGAACAAAATGACAAAATAAATGAAAAATTAGAAATGATAAAAAAAATCTACCCACAGAAATCCAGAAGATAAATACTAAATTGTCATAAATAGAAAAGATATTGAATGGGCAAAGGAGCAGAATTGAATCAATGGAAGACAGAATCAGATTGAAGGCAAATACCTGAACACTTCTTTAGAATCAGAAAAAAGATCAAAACAAAATGAAGAAAGCCTAAGGTTCATGTGGGATACCATCAAGAGAATTGGTGAGATGAAGTCTCGCCATTCTCGCTTCCAAGGAGCGTTCCAACTGCACTTCATCCAGGACAGATTTGTTAGATCTTTTAGCAGTAGGTTATCTACGTATAATCGGAATTCTAGAACAGGAATAGACAAATAAAATCACAGTGAAAATTGTTGAAGGTTTGTTGGAAGAGAATTTTCCTGGTATGATGAAAGATGAGAATATCCATTCAGGAAGTTCAATGAACCTAAACAGGATAGACCCCCAAAGGAAAATCACCCAAACATATCATCATCAACTTAACCAAAACCAAAGAATCATGAGAGCAGCACAAGAGAGAAAAATGAAAAGTTACCTACAAGGGGGTAACCAAAAAGACTAAGCTTGGATTTCTCAACAGAAACCATGTAGGCAAGAAGACAATGAGATGGTATATATAAAACCTGGAAAGAAATATTCCAACCAAGAATTATGTGCCCAGCAAAATTGTCCTTCACATATGATAATGAAATTAAGACATTTCCAGATAAGCAGAAATTAAGGGAATTTGTTAAAACCAGACCAACCTTACAAGAGATGCTAAAGGGAGCCCTTTGGACAGAGCAGCAACAACAGCCAACTGACCATTAACAAATGTGTTGATATAACCCAGAAACCAACATAGCTATGGAAGTATCCAAAGTAAATAAGCCTACAAGATTGTAAACAGGGAACCAGAGACATCAATTGACAAATATGGACAACTACAAACCAAAAAGAGGGAAAAAACTGTGTTGTTACAGAAATTCTAGATGGTAGGGAAGTCAAGACAATACGAGATAGACTGGGCTGTTCTAAACTTGGAAAGAAAACTATAAATCACAGGGTAACCTAAAAGAAAAATGATAAACTTTCACATCAAAAAATAGGACCAGCACAAATATTCAGCAAATACTAAAACAATAGCAATGAAGGAAGTGATAGCATGATTCATAAACAAAACAAGCTCAGCATAGAAAATTATACGGAGCAAAGAAATCAACACCATGAAAAAGCACATAACAAAAATGACAGCAACAAATTTGTATTTGCTGATAGTTATATATTTGGCAAGGGACTTATCTCTAAGATTTATAGAAGAAGAGTGGATGACCAAACTATGATACATACATATAATGGAATGCTATGCAGCCCTAAAGAATAATGAGGTCTGCAAAACACCACATAATATGGAAGAACTTGGAGGACATTATGCTGAGTGACATAAGTCAATCACAGAAGGACAAATATAGTATTAGTTCATTGTTGTGGAGGGTCAAGGAAATGTTTATATATGGAGGGAAACTTTGTTGGTTGCCAGAGGTGGGAGGGGAGGGGAGGGAACACTGCCAAAAAAAAAAAGTAGCGGGTCGGTGAAAAATAGGAAGACCCTCAATGAGATAGATTGACACCGTGTCTGCAACAATAGGCTCAAGCATAGCAACAATTGTGAAGATGTCACAGAGCTGGGCAGTGTTTCATTCTGTTGTTCATAAGGTCACTATGAGTCAGAACCAACTTGATGGGACCTAACCACAATAACAACAAAGGAAATCAATATCTCTATGTATGTATATATATATATATATATATATGTATATATTTGTGTGTGTATGTATATGTGTAATATACATACACACACAAATATTTATAGAAGTAAATTATATAGATAATAATTTATATATCTGAGAGAATGATTGGGTGATTGATTTTAAGGAATTGGCTTCTGTGATTTTGAAGGCTGGTTAGTCTGAGATGTGAAGGGCATCCTGACAGGGTGGAAATGCAGACAGGATTTCCATATTTCCATTTTCCATCTCATGGCAGAATCCAAGTGTGCCCACTTCTGAAGCATTTTGAGTTCTGATCAATAAATGTGTCTGTTTCTAGGCTCCCTGCTTAGGTTTTCATGCTATCTATTCTACTATATCCACAGACCTACCTCTATCAACCTACTTTCTGGCATCAAAAATTGTATTGGTATATTTCCTCTCCCTTTGTCTTTATGAGATTATGCTTTTTTCCTGTCATGCTATTAAGGTTTTAGGAGGAATTAGGAACAGATATGTTCATGTGCCATGGTTATCCAGAAATTTTATAATTTAAATCAGGGTTTTCTATTACTTACACATAAAAGCAGCCTGATCTGAAAGGATAGCAAAAACTATTTTCCCACATGAATATTATACAATATGATTTTTAATGGGTGAAAAATATTCCCTCTTAGGGATATGTAATTAACTAACTCATCAGCCTTACAAATTCAGGTGGTTTCTAATTTCGACTATTGTTTTTTCTTTAAAAAAAATAAATTATAGAAGTAGATTTGCTGCAACTTTTCATGTTATCAAACATTTTTCAAAAAAGTTTATACCAACTTACCCTCCTATTCTCAGTACAAAAGAGTTACCAGTTTCTTCACACCCACAACAAGCAGTACTCATTATACATACTGTGTGTGTGTGTGTGTGTGTGTGTGTATCCTTTAACTTTCTAATTACATTCATTTGAATAATATTGAATATATTCATTTGAGGAGCTCTGGTAGCATAGTGCCTAAGGCACTTGACTGCTAACCAGAAAGCTTATGGTTCAAATCCATCAGCCACTCCTCGGAAGGAAGGTTGGGCAATCTACTTCCGTAGTGATACTGCCTCAGAAACACAAGGAGGGGTCGTTATGAGTCGGGTCTGACTCAATGGCACACAACAACAACATATTCATTTGAAAAGATTCAGAGAAATAAGTCAGCCATACTATCATCGAGAGATTGTTACCATTAACATTTTGGAGTATATTATTGTAAACTATTCTAAAATTGTTATTTATCAATTATTTTCTATACATTGTTGTTGCATAATATTTTGACTTTTGCTTTTCCTTCACTCACTGCTTTCAAGTTGGATCCGACTCATAGTGACTCCTCATTGGATTTCTGAAGCGCTATCTCTACGGAAGTAGATTTCCCAACGTTCCTTCTGAGGAGTGGCTGGCGGGTTTGAACTGCCAGCCTTCTGGTTAGCAGTCAAATGCCTTAGGCACTATGCCATCCCTTACTGAACATAATTTTTTATACTTGCTTTGTTTACTTAACAGTGCATTGTGAACATCTTTCCACATCAATAAACGTTTAACTTATCATTTTTAATGATGTCCACCATAGTCTGTTTAACTCCCCTTTATTATTGGACATTTAGCTTTCTCATTCCCTAAATTCTTACTCATTTAGCTTTGTAATAATCCAATTATTTCCTTTAAGTAAATAAAGAGATATTGCTCAGTTAAAGGATGTTTGCTTTTTAAATTTTCAGTTTATTAAGATGTACTCCTGAAGGTTGTAGAAACAAGCAGAGCCAATGACAAAAATGCCTAAGGCATTTGACTGCTATCCAGGAGGCTGGTGGTTCAAACCCACCAGGCACTCCTCAGAAGGAAGATTGGGCAATCTACTTCCGTAGTGATACTGTCTTGGAAACCCAAGGAAGGGTCGCTATGAGTCGGATGTGACTCGACAGCAGTGAGTTTGGGTGTTTTGGTTTTTTTTTTTGGGGGGGTGGATGACAAAAGTAGGGTTTTGTCAGTATCATTTGACTACTTGCGTAATTCAGCTCAATTCTTAGATTCTTAAATTATATGAACTAATGAATTCACCTTATACCTGATATGACAAAATTTGTAATTTGTGATTTCCAAATCTTACTAACCTAAGAGAGAGTTACTTTACCATGCCTAAATTAATATTTCAGTAACATAAGGTTCAAATTTCAACTATAATATGAACTTCAAAATGTTATGGATCATGTGAATGCTGCCAAATAATTGAAAATTAAGAAATTTGCATCTGTTTTATGAAGCTAGGTCTAAATTAAGAATATGGGTAATATTTGAAGTTCTGATATATTATCTTGCATCTAAGGTCGTGAATTGACATAAATTAACCTATACATCTTTAAATATTTATGGAATTATATTTTATGTGAGCCTGTAATGAATGAGCATATTACAATTCAGAAGCTAAAAAGTGTAGTGAGAGTTACCATAGGAACCTTAATGTAATATTCCCTTGCTTTCATTTAAATTTCATTTTTAATATGGGATTAACACTTTTGCATTTAATGGATAGATATTTGAATTAATGGTGAACTGTTCTTTATAATATAAATAAAATATAAGAAATGAAAATGTGATTTTTCTTCCAATGAACAAATGAACATGTAACCCAAGATTTTGTAGAAATAACAGCACTTGAGTTTTAATTTATTGGATTCCATTCATTTATTTTGAAGTATCTTGTAGGATCCATTTTAAAAGATTGAGAAATATTTATGGATAGTCACATAATTCATGTCTTTAACATTTCAAATATGGTTCAGAATTTCCTGAAGCCTATTTTGGGTGATTTATTTCACTATGCCTTAGTTTTATCTATACTTCTCTGGTTTAGATGATCTCTAAATCCTCTTCTACCTCAAGTCCATATTAATGCACCAATCATTTATACAGTGATACACTTAATCTTACTTAAAATATTAACTGTATTACCAAATACAGGTTTATCTGTTTAAATCCATTATTATAAATATCTAACTTGCCAAAGGTAATAATAGAGTGTTACTTGTTACAAAGGATTCTTGACTATACAGACTATTCACAGGTAAGGTTATATGTGATTAATATAATTAAAATTAAAATAAATGTAGGAAATTTCTAGACCACAGACTCTGTGACTGGAAGGAGCTCTTGAGTGTCAGGAATTTTAGATTCTTGTTAATGCAGTACAATCAACTAGATCTGTGACTTTATGCAAATCTCCTACAGAGACATATCTATGGAAAGCAGCATCTAAGGTAAGCACTGAAATTGCACCCCTGTCCAAACATCTGACACCTATCTTTTAGATAACTTTATCATACCAAACCAAGCCAAACTCACTGCCCTCAAATCTAATTCATAGCAACCCCTCCTTGGGTTTCTGAGGCAGTATCTCTATGGAAGTTGTTGTTGTTGTTAAGTGCCGTCAAGTCGTTTCCGACTCATAGCGACCCCATGCACAGCAGAATGAAACACTGCCCGATCCCGCACCAGCCCTACAATCCCTGCTATACTTGAGCCCATCATTGCAACCACCGTGTCAATCCATCTCATTGAGGGCCTCCCCCTCTTTCATCGACCCTCCACCCTACCAAGCATGATATCCTTCTCCAGGGCCCATGACCCAATAAGGATGAGGGAATTAAAGACTCAGATCCCTTTGAGGTAACAGTCTTGGTCACTTTACCAGGCCAGTAACCCAGACCAGCCAAAATTCTTTGCTGAACATGAGAGAAATCTAGAATGGATGATGGGAAAGAGAAATGACAAATGCCAGTTACAAATTTGGGCCAACTACAGCAACAAGGAGCTCTGGTAGCATAGTGGCTAAGGCACTTTACTGCTAACCAGAAGGCTGGCGGTTCAAACCCACCAGCCACTCCTCGGAAGGAAGTTGGGCAATCCTTCTTCCATAGTGATACTGCCTCGGAAACCCAAGGAGGGGTCGCTATGAGTCGGGGCCGACCCGACAGCAAACAACAACAGCAGCAACAAGGACTGTAGCTTGGTATACCAATCCTTGAAATGTTTTCAGTAGACTACACTGGCCACAAATACTATTAAGATTAGCCTTTCATTTCTTTTTGTGAAGTGAGGGCATCTTATATGAGATCTGGATATCATAAGAAGGTGTGAGTAGATCTGAGTGGTGCAAGGGTAGATTATACTCTATATATGGGCCACCCCAGAACCACATGGACAAGCCTACTTTAACCACTCAATACACTACCTTACCACCAACACCAACACCTCCATTCCCACACACACCTCAGTCACTTGTCTTCCAGAGTGGAGCATTACTAACAGTGGTTCATATTCCCACAGTTGTAGACTCACTCACTGCTGCTGTTACTACTATAGATAGAGCATAGACAATATAGATCAAGGAGTCCCATGCAAAATATCAACAGACAATGAAAGACCAATTGCTATGCCCAATCAAACTGGAGGCTCTGACTTCACTCAACAACTGGCTAAGAGGCAAGCTTACACTTCATGGACATTTAGGGGAGTTAATGGCTCTAGGGATGACTTTGACCAATGAGAGGCTGGGAAAGAAAGAAAGCAAGTATATAACCTATTTGCCCTTTCTCCTCTTTAATGGACTGCTCCTAGAAGCAATACTTTATAGGAACTCACCGAAGATATCCCATGAGTCCAAACAATCAACTGAACATGGTAAGAAACTGTGTCAGGTTGACCAACACACCCCTTCTATATGCTTTCCTGACTTCCCAATTTCCCTTTTTCCCTCACTCCTGTTTCTCTCTCTCCATTTCACTCACTAATAAACTATTAGCCTGAAAACTTTGCTTTATGTTCTTTTTCTGGGGAAAATAGGCTAAACCAGTGCTTGTAAAAATGTTTTTATGCTTATATATGAATAATTCCTTAGACTAAACTCCTAGGAATGTTATTGCTATTTAAAATAAGACCATTTTTTTCTATTTGTCTATTTTCTAACTGCATTTTATATTCTAATTTTTCATTTTTCTTATTTATCTCAGTTTCATTTGTCTTTGTATCACATATATTTTTTACATAATTGGAATCATTTTGAAAAAAAAATATATTACAGCAATCCTACGTTAATTCAGTCATTCCTTTTGAAGAAATTTTCAGTCAAATGAGTATTAATCCTTCTGGTCCCAACTCAAGGACCCCTGGTAGTACACCAGTTACACACTTGGCTGCTAATCAAAAAGTTGGCAGTTCAAATCCACCAGCCATTCTGCAGCATAAAGATGTTGTGGTCTGCTGCCTTAAAGATCACAGCCTTGGAAACACTGTGGGGCAGTTCTCGTCTATCATCATATAGGGTCACCATGAGTCAAAATCAACTCCATGGCAACACGATTTTTAGTCCCAACTTCATATTCCTTTCTCCATGAAGGCTTCCCTTACTTTCTCTCACTCAGGTCTGAGTTAATTGTCCTTTCTTCTGTGTTTTCACATTTAACACCTCATTTAGACTTCCTTGTTTTGAATTTTTGGCAGATATCTTTGAAAGCAGAAACGATATCTTATTCCCATTAAGTACAACTCTGAGCTCAATAAGGTATCCTGCACATAGTATATATTCCATACAAGGGGTTGAATAGATTAGCTATGTCTTTAAATATGAATGCTTTTAAATTTTAAAATATTTTATAGAAGTATTTCTGAACTATTTACATATTTTTATACACTTTTAAGCAGAGTTTATTGAAAAATATGTTTTTTGATGACTAACACATTTAAGGAGTGCTCTGGTAGCACAGTGCCTAAAGCATCTGACAGCTAACCAGAAAGATTGGTGGTTCAAACCCGCCAGCCACTCCAGGGAAGCAAGACTGGGCAATCTATTGCCATAAAGATTTACTACCTCAGAAACCCAGTGGGGGTCACTGTGAGTCAGCATCGACTTCATGGCAGTGGGTTTGTTTTTTCAGTTTAACACATATAAAGATGATTTATAGTAGTCTACTATAAAACCCTGATGCCTTCCGAAGTTTTCGGGCTATATACCTATGACTAAGTGGATCAAGATTCTTATGTAATTCTCTGTAATAGCATTTTTCTGCTGCTATATAACTGTGCCTAGAATTCTCCAGATGAGCAAAATTAAAATAATTAATTCTAAAGTAGGACATAAATACTTAAAAAAGTTACTCTGAGTTCCACAGAGATGTGCATGGGAGGTACAGACAAAAAAGATGAATCCTTTTGCACATACAGTACTGCATTGTCAGTGATGGCAAACATTGATACATGGGTGGATAGATGGGTAGACAGAATGAATGATTAGATATGTCTATGCAGAGGGCACTGTGCCCATGACCATGTACAAGGTTGGCAGACAAGTGTTTCTACAAGTGTATTCATATGTTCTGTAAGAATGTCCAGGTATATAGTAGAACTGACAAGGAACAAGGTTATAACCACTTCTTGGCCACAGCTAGTCACCCAGAGAGAACAAGTAGTTGGATTTCTGGACTGGGAACCATGGTCGCAGGGGACATTAAGCTCAATTAGCATAACATACTACACAAAAATATTGTTCCACATCCTACTTTGGCAAGTAGCAACTGGGATCTTAAAAGCTTGCAAGCAGCCATCTAGATGTTCATCCAGAGCAAAGAAGAATGAAGAAAACCAAAGGAGCCTGGAAACAATTAGTCCAAGGGATTAGTAGACCATGCGATCCTCAGCCTATATGACCATGAGACCAGAACAACTAGATGGTGCCCAGCTACCACTGTCAACCACTCGGAGGGGGAGTGGGAGAACAATGTGAAACAAAACTCAAAATCAAAAAAAAGGGGGGGAGGGACCAGTTTTGCTGGTGTGATGGAGCCTGGTAGAACCCCTGACTATGGCCCCTAGCTGCCCTTCAGGTCTGGAATTGAACTCACTCCTGTGGCTTCCAGACAAACAAAAGCCCAGCATATGAGCTGAACATTTACATGAGGTAGATAGACTCCTCGGAGAGATCAATCATGGGAGAAAAGAAGGGTTGCGTGTGCACAGGGAGCAGCTCGGAGGGCAGAAGTGCATGGGAGGGAAGGACATAGGGAACAGGTGGGTATGGGGAGGAAGTGGGAGCTATTGCATTGTGGTAAATAGTAGTCAATGTCATGAGACAAAGTGTATGTGAACTGCTGTATGGAAAATGAATTTGCTCTGTAAATTTTCACCCAAATCACAATAATTTTTTTTTTTTAAAGTTAGTCTAAGTTTTCAGCTGGGTTCTAGATCATTGAAGTCACCATGTAAATTATCTCTATTACCATTACTATTCACTAGAACATTTTTTGTGCCGTATTTCTCTGAGCTTGGTAATTATATAAATCAAATTGTGTTTCCTCAAACTATACAGTGAATACTTGTTATAGCAATATTCCTTCACAATGTCATCTGTATAAGAAAGATGTGTGTACTGCTCTACTATAATTCTGAACCATTACCATTATCTGTGGTAAAATTATGTATAACAGAACATTTACCATTTCAACATTTTTTATATGTACAGTTCAGTGATAGTTACATTCACTATGTTGTGCAACCATCACCATTATCCAATTCCAAACTTTTCATCGCCCTTAATGGAAACTCAGTGCCCTTTAAGGAATAACTCTCTCCTTTACCTCTCCCCTCGTCCTTGTTGTTGTTAAGTGCTGTCGAGTCGTTTCCGACTCATAGCGACCCCATGCACAGCAGAATGAAACACTGCCCGATCCCGCGCCAGCCCCACAATCCATGCTATACTCGAG
>NW_006921851.1:3897993-3901613 GCF_000298275.1 Orycteropus afer afer | reverse complement strand
GTAAGAAGGGACCATTCCCTGGAGAAGGATGTCATGCTTGGTAGGGTGGAGGGTCGATGAAAGAGGGGGAGGCCTTCAGGGAGATGGATTGATACAGTGGCTGCGATGATGGGCTCGAGTATAGCAGGGATTGTGGGGCTGGCGTTGGATCGGGCAGTGTTTCATTCTGCTGGCATGGGGTCGCTATGAGTCGGAAACGACTCAACGGCACTTAACAACAACAACAACAGTATCATACAGTATTTGTCCTATTGTGTCTGACCTACTTCACTCAGCATAATATTTTCAACATTCATCCACTTTATGACATATATCAGGACTTCATTTCTCTTTAGAGCTAAGTAATAGTCCACTGTGTATATATAGTACATTTTGTTTCTCCATTCATCTGTTAATGGACGTTTCATTTCTTTCCACATTTTGGCTAATGTGAAAAGTTCTACAATAAACATTGGAGTACAGGTTTCTGTTTGCATTCCTGCTTTCACTTTTTCTGAATATACATACCTAGGATTGGGATTGTAGGTCATATGATAGCTCTATGTTCATCATTTTGCAGAACCACCAAACTGTTTTCCACAATGCGTCTATGATTTTACATTTCTACCAGCAATGAATAATGATTCCAACTTCTCTACAACCTCACCAGCACCATTTTGTGTTTTTGTTTTTTTAATCATTGCTATTTTAATTTAGTGAAGTGTTATCTCATTGTGGTTTTCGTTTGTAATTTCCTAGTGACTAACAATGTCAAACATCTTTTCTTGTGCCATTTGAATATTATCTTTGGTGAAATGATTGTTCAAATCTTTTGCTCATTTGCTGATTGTGTTATTTGTATTTTTGTTGTTAAGTTATGGAAGCTTTTTTATATTTTTTTGAAATTGGACCCATATCAGATATATGATTTCCAAATATTTTCTCCCAATCTGTAGGTTGTCTTTGCAGTTTTTTATTAAGTTTTTTGAAGAACAAAACTATTTAATTTTTATGAGGACCCCTTTACCTGTTTTGTATTTTGCTTCCAGTGCATTGTGTGTGTGTGTGTGTGTGTGTGAAATCTGAAAATCCACCATTAGAAACTAGTGCTCATAACCACACCCCTATATTATTTTCTAAGCATTTATAGTTTTAGTTTTCACATTTCAGTCTTTGATCCATTTTGAATTAGTCTTTGTGTCTAACACATGGATTGTGAGTCATTCTTCTACATGTGGAGATCCAGTTTTCAAAGTACCATTTATTGAAGAGACTCTTCCATCCCCACTGAATGAATTTAGCACCTCTCCCAGTCTGCACTTATGGCCTCATAGGGAGTTCCTTATGATCAGTGGACTGAGGGAGGGAAAACTTGTGCCTGATTTACAGATGGTTCTGCACGATATATAGGCACCACTTGAAAGTGGACAGCAGCAGCACTGCAGCCCCTTTCTGGGACTTCCGTGAAGGACTGTGGTGAAGGGAAATCCTCCCAATGGGCAGAAGTTTGAGCTCTGCACCTGGCTTTTCACTTTGCATGGAATAAGAAATGGCCAGATGTACGATTGTATATGGATTCATGGTCTGTGGCTAATGGCTTGGCCGGATGGTCTGGGACTTGGAAGGAGCATGTTTGGAAAATTGGTGACAAGGATGTATGGGGAAGAGTTATGTGGATAGATCTCTCTGGATGGGCCACAGGAGTAAAAGATATTTGTGTCTCATGTGAATGCCTACCAAAAGGTGACCTTGGCCGAAGACTTTAAGAATCAGGTGGATAGGATGACACATTCAGGGAAACCAGTCATCTTTTTCCCCAGCTACTCCTGTCACTGCTCATTGGGCTCATGCACAAAGTAGCCATGGTGGCAGGGATGGAGGTTATGCGTGGGCTCAGCAACATGGACTTTCACTTACCAAGGGTGAATTGGCTATCACCACTGCTGAGTGCCCAATCTGCCAGCAGCAGAAACCAACATGGCGTCTGTGATATGGAACCATTCCTCGGGTGATCAGCCAGCAACCTGGTGGCAAGTGAATTACATTGGACCACTTCCATCATGGAAAGGACAGCATTTTGTTCTTACTGGAATAGAGACTTATTCTGGATATGGATTCACCTTCCCTGCACTCAATAGGTTATTCCCATGATGAGATTGGATGTATATGTTTTAAGCAGCCAATCCATTGAAAGGGAGTTTCCCTAGGGGTGTGGCCTGCTTCCAATACATTTATGCACATCCTGGGAAAATGGAACACTCTTCTGTGAATCAGGATCCTGCTGTGCTGCCTACAACTGTCCTTGAGTGAACAATCACCATTCGGTCTGGTGATCATGGATTCATCAAAACTACCATCCATGGACTTATAGAATGCCTCATCCACTGTCATGTTATCCCACACAGCATTGCTTCAGATCAAGGGACTCACTTCACAGCAAATGAAGTATGGCAATGGGCCTATGCTATTGGAATTCGCTGATCTTACCATGTTTCCCATTATCCTGAAGCAGCTGGCTTGATAGAACAGTGGAATGGCCTACTGAAAGCACAATTATGGTGTGAGCTAGGTGTGAATACCTTGAAGGGTTGGGGCAGTGTTCTCCAGGAGGATGTATATGCTCTAAACCAGCGTCCAATATACAGAGCTATTTCTCCAATAGCTAGGATTCACAGGTCCAGGAACCAACGGGTGGAAACAAAAGTGGTACCACTTAATATTATCCCTAGTGACCCACTCAAAAAATGTTTGCTTCCTGTGCCTGCTACCTGATGCTCTGTGGGTCTGAAGATCTTAGTCCCAAAAGGAGGAACACTCCCACCTGGAGACACAATACTGATTGCATTGAACTGGAAGTTAAGAATGCCACCTGGCCCTTTTGGCTTCCTTATGCCTCTGGATCAACAGACAAAGAAGGGCATTACTGTACTGTCTGGTGTGATAGATCCTGACTACCAAGGGGAAATTGGATTGACATTACATAATGGAGGTAAAGAAGAATATGTTTGGAATACAGGAGATTCCTTAGGACATCTCTTAGTACTACCATGCCCTGTGATTAAAGTCAATGGAAAACTACAGCAACCCAATTCTGATATGACCAGTAATGGCCCAGACCCTTCAGGAATGAAGGCTAGAGTCACCCCACTGGGCAAAGAACCACGACCAGCTGAGGTGCTTGCTGAGGGCAAGGGAAATACAGAATGGGTGGTGGAAGGAGATAGTTCTGAATATCAGCTATGACCGTGTAACCAGTTGCAGAAATGAGGACTGTGATTGTTATATTTCTTCCTTGTATATGTGCATCAAATATTTTTGTTTCCTTCTGTTATGAATTATGAAATGTAAACAGTGTTAAAGCATTTCAATTGTATGTGTGTTAATGTAGGCACAAATATGACTTTATAATTGTCTTTATTTAGAGATTGTATATGGTTAAGGAGATGTGTACTACTGCCAAGTTGACAAGGGGTGGACTGTGATATAGTTGGAGTTGTGTGTCAACTTGGAGGGACCATGATTGTGAGTGGTTTAAGCAGTTGTGATATAGGTTATTCCCATGATGAGATTGGATGTATATGTTTTAAGCAGCCAATCCATTGAAAGGGAGTTTCCCTAGGGGTGTGGCCTGCTTCCAATAC
>NW_006921851.1:3896224-3897578 GCF_000298275.1 Orycteropus afer afer | reverse complement strand
TATAAATAAGCTTTACTGGTTTTGCTTCTCTAGAGAACCCAGCCTAACACATTTGGTACCAGGAGTGTGATGCTGCTCTGACAGAGACCTAAAATGTGGAAACAGGAATGGAGTGCATCCTTGACCTGAGACCCTGGCAGAGAGACCCCAGCATGTGGCGTGAGAGACAGCAGGAGCAGAGCCAAGAGATCAGCATGAGAGATGGCAAGAGCAGAGCCAAGAGACCAGCATGAGACAGTGACAGCCTTGCCAGCCCACAGAGGAAAAATCTGGATGCCATTGGGTAGGCAGCTTCCTGTTGGAGTGGGTTGCCTTCAGGCATTAACTGGTAGAAGAGATCAGCATGAAATGTAGTAGTAGGTTGGCCAGCCCACAGAGCAAGGCAGCTGAGTGCTTTTTGGTCAGGAAGATTTCCAGTGGAGTGGGTTGCCTTTGGCATTTATTGCCAGAAGTGGAGAGATCAAGAAAATGGGAAGCAGAGCTTCCTCAGCCTCAAGGGTAGGACCATGGCCTTTGGGAGTGGAATCACCACAGCCCCCTAGGTTTCAAAGAGCCAGACCTTCACCAACTTGGTTTTGGAGTGTGGGGCTGCTTGTTCATGTGAGTCAGTGGGATGGAGCCATAGCCACTGCCCAAGAATGAGGGGGCAGGGCTGCCATGCCCAAGAGTTAGAGGAACAGGGACCACCAGGCCAAGGAGCTGAGGTCGTCACTCAGGAACTAGGGGACGAGAGCCATACAGTGAAGGAGATCTGTATAGATGCCTCCCATTGAAGATCTATACAGGTGCCAAATTGACAAGGGGTGGAATTGTGGTAGTTAAGGTTGTGTGTCAACTTGGCTGGATCTGGATGAGTGGCTGGGAAGCTGGTGGTAGTTATTCTCCATGATGAAACTGGCAATCAACTCCATGGTGGGATCTACCACAAGCAGCTGAGTAGCTGCTTTAGGGATGTGGTCTGCTTCCCATATAAGAAGCAACTTTGATGAAGGTCTGTAGCTTATGGCATGCTTGAACCCTGCATGTAGCCAAGTCATTGTTCAGCAGCCTGCTATACTTTGCCGATCTTGGGACTTTCAAAGGAATTGAATCAATGGCCTGTGGTGTTGTTTGGTAACATCAGGACTATGCCATTTTATTTGTTGACCTTGGGCTTGATAGCCTCAGCATCCAGTCTGAGTGAAGAGATGGCTCTAACTTCAGTGGGCCAGGAGCAAGAGGCAGAGCTGAAGCCCAAGGTCAAGGGGCTTTCCCACAGCACTTAGAGCCTGGCACTTGGAACTCAGACTTCTAACCTTCAAAAATTGTAAGAATAAACTCCTGTATGTTTGTTTTTCTTTTTTTTTTTTTTTTT
>NW_006921851.1:3882080-3895730 GCF_000298275.1 Orycteropus afer afer | reverse complement strand
AGGAGTGGCTGGTGGGTTTGAACCGCCAGCCTTCTGGTTAGCAGTCAAGTGCTTTAGCCACTATGCTACCAGAGCTCCCAGAGAGGCACTAGGTAGCCAAAATAGCACCCTTTTAGGAAATTGGTTGATAGTTAGTGTATGTATAACATTTTCAGAGACTCATCCAAGTGTCAGAAAAATTGTTCAAACCTTGGAAATAGAAGAGATTACTGGGTTCTTTCAGTCCACTGCTGGGTTTTCACCTTTGATTGATTTCCTTTGACAAGGTTATTAGTGGAGGTTAGCTTATAGACATGGTTGCAGATGCAAATAATTTCAATCTAGTGGAAAAGATAACCACAGAGGTTGTGGTTTATGGCTTAATTAGTTTATGGTTTATGGTTTAGCTAGTTTTATGTCTAACTTAGTAATCTTTTCCTAACATTCTTTTATTAAATTGTTATGTCTTAAAATTCTCATTGAAACCCAGTATTTTACCATTAATGAGTTGAATAAAATCTTTGACCACCTGCTCATTTTATCTATGAGAGTCATGATTTTTAACCTTCAAAAATTGTTCCTTGGATAAATCTTACCAGGAACACAAAAGACCTGTACAAAGGAAATTACAAAACACTACTTCAAGAAACCATAATAGATTTACATAAATGGAAGAACATATCGTGCTCACGGGTAGGAAGATTGAATACTGTGAAAATTGTCAATACTACCCAAAGCAATTTATACATTCAATGCAGTCCCAATCCAGATCCCATCAACGTTCTTTCAGGATATGGAAAAAAACAAGTACTAATTTTACATGAAAAGGAAAGAGACCTCAAGTAAGCAAAGCACTATTGAACAACAAAGCAGGAGATCTCACACTCCTGGATCTCAAAAACTACTATACAGCCACAGTAGTCAAAATTGCCAGTAATGGCACAATGACACACACATAGACCAATGGAATAGAATTGAGAACCTAGAAATAGATCCACTGACCTCTGCTCAGGTGATCTTTGAAAAAGGGCCAGAGGCCATTAAATAGGGAAGAGATGGTCTCTTTAACAGACAGTGTTGGCAAAACTGGTGTTCTGGTTACCTAGTGCCGCTCTGACAGGAATACACCACAAATGGGATGGCCTTAAGAAACAGGAGTTTATTCTCTCACAATTTGGAGACTTTTAAGTCCAACTTCAAAATGCCAGGCTCTAGGGCCTGGGTGAAGCCCCACAACCAGCTCTGCCTCCTGCTTCCAGCCCACTGGAGCTAGAGGCATTTCTTCATTCAGACAGCTGCTGGCTGCTGAGGCTGAGAAGCCCCAAGGTTGACAAATAAAAAGGCACAGTCCCAATATAACCAAACCACACGGCAGACCATTAACTTAAGTCCATTATAAATCCCAAGTTCGGCAGAGCAAAGCAGGCTGTTGAGCAATAACATGGCTACATGCAGGGTCCAAGCGTGCCATAGGCTGAAGCCCATTCCCCCAAGGCTTCTGCTTATATACAGGAAGAAGACCACATTCCTTAAGGCAGCTACTCAGCTGCTCAAAGTAAATTCCACCATGGAGTTGATTACCAGTTTCATCACGGGGAATACTACATCCAGTTGCCCAGCTACTCGACCAGGCCCAGCCAAGTTGACACATCAACTGAACTACCACAACTGGTTATTCATTTGCAGAAAACTGAAACAAGACCCATACCTCATACCAAACACAAAAACTAATTCCAGATGGATTGAAGACTTAAATGTGAAACCTAAAACTACAAAATGCCTCAAGGAAAAACTAGGAGCAAATTTAGGGGCCTTAATTTATTGCATAAATAGACTATCAAGCATAACCCAAAACGTACAAACAGCAGAAGATAAACTAGATGATTTAGACCACCTAGAAAATTAAAATTTTATGTGCTTTGAAAGACTTCTCTAAAAGAGTAAAAGAGAACCTACTGATGAAGAAAAAATATTCAGCCATGACATACCTGACAAGGGACCTATCTCTAAAATGTATAGAAAGTTCCAACACCTCAACATCAAAAAGACAAACAATCCAATTGAAAAATGGACAGAAGACACAAATAGACACTTCATCAAAGAAGATACTCAAGCAGCCAACAAACACATGAAGAAATGTTGGTGATTATTAACCATTCAAAAAAAAAAAAAAAAAAAACCCAAGCTCACAGCTCTCAAGTAAAATTCAACTCATAGCAACTCCTGCTTGGGTTTCTGAGACAGTGTCTCTATGGAAGTAGATTGCCCAATCTTCCTTCTGGGAAGTGGCTGGTAGGTTTGAACCACCAGCCTTCTGGTTAGCAGTCAAATGCCTTAGGCACTACGCCACCAGAGCTCCCATTCAAGAAATGCAAATCAAAACAACAATGAGATGCCATCTCAACTCAACACTGATAGCAAAGTTCAACAACACAGAAAATAACAAATGCTGATGAAGATGTGGAGAGATTAGACTCTCTCATATAGTGTTGGTGGGACTGTAAAATAATACAAGCACTGTGGAAAGCGGTATGGCAGTTCCTTAAAAAATTGGAATTAGAAATACCATTTGACCCATCAATCACATTACTAGGTATATATCCTAAAGAAGTGAGAGCCAGGACAAGAACAAATATGTGCACACCCATGTTCATCACAGCATTATTCACAATAGCAAAGAGATAGAAACAACCTAAGTGCTCATGAACAGAAGAATGGATAACCAAACTATGGTACATGTACGCAATGGAATACTATGCAACACTAAAGAACAAGATAGAATCTGAAACACTGCATAACATGAATGAACTTGGAGGACATTATGCTGAATGAAATAAGTCAATCACAGAAGGACAAATATTGTATCAGTTCACTATTCTAAAAAGTCAAGGAAAGATTTATATAAGGAAGGAAATTTTCTTTGTTCGTTACCAGGGATAGAAGGGGAAATGAGGGAACATTGATGGATATGTAGAGACAAATACTGATTTGGATGATGGGAAGGACAATATACCAAAAGAAAGTGATCAACACATGGCACTGAGGAAGAGGAAGACATAGAGAGGTACACATGGGGTACATACAACAAGATTAACTATTTTGCATGTACAGTACTGCATTGTCAGTAATGGCAAGCATTGATCTGCAGGTAGATAGATGGGTGGACAGGCTGAATGATCAGGTATGTCTAGGCAGGGAGGAGTGTGCCCACAACCCTGTATAGGGTTGGCAGACAATGTCTCTACATGCGAATTTGTATGTGCTGTAAGAATGTCTGGGTGTATTGTAGAGCTGACAAGAGGCAAGTTTGTGGTGGCTTCTTGGCCACAGCCAGCTACCCTGAGAGAATGAGTAGTTGGACCTGTGGGCTCAGAACCATGGTTGCAAGAGAAATCAAACTCAATTGGCATGAGATGCTACACAAAAACATTGTTCTACATCCTACTTTGGTGAGTAGCTACTGGGGTCTTAAAAACTTGCAAGTGGCCATCTAGATGCAACGATGGGTCTCTCCTCATCCAGAGCAAAGAAGAATGAAGAAAACCAAACATGTATGGAAACAATTAGTCCAAGGGACTAGTAGACCGTGTGATCCTCAGCCTATATGACCATGAGACCAGAAGAACTAGATGGTGCCCAGCTACCACTGTCAACCACTCAGAGGAAGATTGGTGCAGGAGATCCTGGATAGAGTGGGAGAATAATGTGCAACAAAACTCAAAATCATGGGGAAGAAAAAGAGAGACCATGTTTGCTGGTGTGATAGAGCCTGGTAACCCCTAAGACTATGGCCTCTATTTACCCTTCAGGTCTGGAATTGAATTCACTCCTGTGGCTTCCAGCCAAACAATAGACAGGCATGCACATTTACATCAGGTAGATACATTTCTTGGAGCAATCAATCATAGGAGAACCGAAGGGCAGTGTTTGCACAGGGATATACCTCAGGGAATGGGAGTTCATGGGAGGGAAGGACAAAGGGGAAAGGGAACTATGGGGAGGAAGTGGAAAGATAGCTGTTACATTGTGGAGAACTGCAGTCAGTGCCATGAAACAAGATGTGTATGATCTGCTTTAAGGAAAATGAATTTGCTCTAAATTTTCACCCAGATCACAATAAAAATACACACACACACACACACACACACATTCCTTGGCATGATATTGTTGTTTTTAGGTGCTGTTGAGTAGATTCCTGTTCATAGTGACCCTGTGTACAACAGAACGAAACAATGCCCATTTCTACACCATCCTCTCAATCATTGCTATGCTTGAGTCCACTGTTGCAGCCATTGTGCCAATCCATCCCATTGAGGGTCCTCCCCTTTTTCGCTGACCAACTATTTTACCAAGCTTGATTGATGTCTTTCTCCAGAGAATGGTCCCTCCTGATAACATGATCAAAGTACAAGAGACAAAGTCTGGCCATTCTGGCTTCTAAGGAGCATTGTGGCTGTACTTCATTCTTCTGGCAGTCCGCAGTATAGCAAATATTCTTCACCAACACCTTAATTCAAATGCATCAGTTCTGCAGTCTTCCTTATTCATTGTCCAGCTTTCACATGCATATGAGGCTACTAAAAATCTGAACACTTTAAACATTTTGTAGCAGATTTGCCCAATGCACTATGTCCTTTGATTTTGTGAGTGCTACTTCCATGAGTGTTGATCCAAGTAAAATGAAATCCTTAACAATTTCAATCTTTTCTCCATTTGAGGATTTTTATTTTCTTTATGTTGAGGTGTAATCCATTCTGAAGGCTGTAGTCTTTGATCTTCATCAGTAAGTGCTTTAAGTCTTCTTCATTTTCAGCAAGCAAGGTTGTGTCATCTACCTATTGCAGGTTGTTAATGAGTCTTCCTCCCATCCTGATGCCACATTCTTCTTTATATAGTCCAGCTCCTCAGATTATTTGCTCAACATACATATTGAATGAGTACAGTGAAAGGATACATACAACTCTGACACATACCTTTCCTGATTTTAAACCATGTAATATCCCCTTGTTCTGTTTGAACAACTGCCTCTTGGTCTGTGTAATGTTGTTGTTAGGTGCCATTGAGTTGATTCTGACTCATAGCAATCCTATGTACAACAGAAGGAAACACTGCCCTGTCCTGTGCCATCATCACAATCCTTGCTATGCTTGAGCCCACCATCATTGCAGCTGTTGTGTCAATCCACCTCGTTAAGGATCTTTTCCTTTTAATCTGACCCTCCACTTTAACATGATATTCTTCTCCAGTAATCAGTCCCTTCTGACAACACAACCAAAATAAGTGAGGCAAAATCTGGCCATTCTTGCTTCTAAGGAGCATTCTGGCTACATTTCTTCTGGGACAGATTTTTTCACTCTTCCGACAGTTTATGGCAGCTTCACCATTCTGTTATGTAGTATTAAACCAAAACTAAAGTCACTGTTGTCAAGTCGGATCTGACTCATAGAGGCCCTTCCTTGAGTTTCCAAGGCAGTATCACTATGAAAGTAGATTGCCTGATCTTCCTTCAAAGGACTGGCTGGTGGGTTTGAACTGCCAGCCTTCTAGTTAGCAGTCAAATGCCTTAGGTACTACACCACCAGAGCTCCCTTATGTAGTATTTGTAGTATTTTGTTGTTATATGCTGTCAAGTTGTTATGTGCCATTGAGTCGGCCCCGACTCATAGCGACCCCTCCTTGGGTTTCTGAGGCAGTATCACTACAGAAGTAGATTGGGTATTGATTGTGGATCCAAGTAAAATAAAATGACTGACTCTGTGTCAGAGTAGAATTTCACTCTATACAGTATTCAATAGTTGATTTTTAGGAAGTAGATTACCAAGTCTTTCTTTCGATACACCTTTGAGTAACCTTGAACAACCACTCTTATATAGTTAGTTAGATATAGTTAGATTCAATTAGTTGGATATATAGTTGACAGGAGTGTTGATTCCTCCTAGCCAATATAAGTAGAAAAGTAATCATAACCCAACTTTTTTTTTAAGAGTCATTAATCAAATTCACTGGCATTTGATGAAATTTACCATATTTTCATGCAAATAATGCAAGCTTTCTATGTTTGAGCCAAACATATCCTCTCCTCTCAAGGTCTTTTTGGAAATATAAGGACAAGTGTGCCAATTTATTATTTTTTTAAGACATTGTTATACTTCTCTGGGTAATCTTGAAGTAATGAGTACTATTCTCTATATAGCATTTTTTCAGCTATCCACACTCACTGTTGTATTTTTTATACAATATTATCCTTATAATTGAACTTGTAGCGAGCTGCTAAAACTATTCTTAAATTTTGAATGTAGTATTTAATTTGCCTCCTCTAATGAAGAACAGGTTATGCACAGAGAAAAAACACAAATCTAATGGATAAAGCATTGGCCTCCAAAACCAGGGATTGTGGGTTCAAGTCCCTTCTGGGGTGCTTTTAGAAGGAAGATTCAGCAATCTATTTCCGTAGTGATACCACCTCAGAAACCCAAGGAGAGGTCACTATGAGTTGGATCTGATAAAACATTTATTAAAGCAGCATGCCTAATGTTCAGCTAGTCATATTAGAGTCTGAAAGGGTCTTCTATGGGCTGAAATCTGGATCACTTCCTATTTTAGGGATTGCCTGTCTCTCAGTCATGGAAATTAAGGTTTCTTTAAATGTATACTCCATAACATGTCACAGTACGTTGTTCACAGTTCATTTAATATTCTTTCACTAAGTCATTAGGGGAAGCTGGGAGTTAACATAGGCAAATTATATGGAGCCACCTTTATCCTGTTTGATTATGAACGCTGTTCCAAAATCTTTCTAAGGACAAGTACATTTTACCCAGTTGCCACAAAGTTGACTCTAACTCATGGTGAAATAATGTGTGTCAGAATAGAACTGTGCTCCATAGGGTTTTCAGTGACTGATTTTTTGGAATTATATCCCCAAATTTTTCTTTCAGGTTGATTCTGGGTGGACTTGAACCTCCTACCCAGCATGTTAACTGTTTGCATCACCCTCGTAACTCCAGGTACATTTTGTTGTTATTGTTAGGTGCCATTGGGTTGACTCTGACTCATAGCAAGCCTATGTATAATAAATAGAATGAAACACTGCCTACTCCTGTGCCAGCCTCACAATCTTTGTTGTACATTTTAGGCTGACTCTATTAGGGTTACTCTATTAGGTGCAAGACCAAAACCAAACCCAACCCAATCCACTGCTGTTGAGTCGATTCCATCACACAGAGACTCTATAGGACAAAGTAGAACTACTCCATTGGGTCTCCAAGGCTGACATCTTGAAGCAAATTGCCACATCTTTCTCCCATGGAGTAACTGGTGGTGACCTTTTGGTTAGCAGCCCAATACTTTAACCTCTGTACCACCAGGGCTTCTAAGGCAAGACCAGTAGTTTACAAATGAATAAAATTCTCAGTGCTTCTTAAGATTTAATGTGCAAAAAGGGTCTCTACATAAACAACCAAACAAAATAGAGATTTAATGTGCGTACATAAAACTGAAGATCTTAATAAAATGCAGGTTTTGTCTGAGTAGATCTGGGGCCTGAGATTCTGCATTTCTAACAAGACCCCAGGTGGTCCTGATGTGGTCTTGGATTGTACTTTGAGAATCACTTCCATAGAGAATCTTGGACCTCTCTGTGCTGCCCTGGAATCTATCCTATATCCAATGCTTCTCCCCTGCCCCCTTCCATATTCTTGCCTTTAGAGCCATTGTGCCTTCTTCATACCCGTTATCCCTTTTACTTCACAAAGTGGGACTCTACACTCATCCTTTCCAATATAAGCCATTTGTGGTTGGAATAACAGCACAGTTAGTAAGTAAGAAATTAGATGCTTACATGAATTCACTTCCATTTGAGATTATTCAAACAAAAGTTAAATCTTTCATATTATAAACAAGGATTTACATTTTGACTCACAGTGGTATTTAATAGAAGTCACAAAGATGAAATATGTGGAAATTCTATTCCAAAATACAGTGTTAGTCATATGGAAAATTGAAATCCTTGGAGGATAGTAACCAGAGGACTATTTATGTGCTGATTTTCATTTGGAAAAGAACTACCAACCATACTATAAAAACATGCAAATGGAAAACCTTGATGCCCTTTTCGAGCTCCAAATATAAATTTCAAATAATGTTTCAAATGTGAGATACTGAATTAAAAAAAAAAAAAAAAGAAATAGCACTAAATCACATTTAGCTAGGACATTAATGGTTAGGTGGTAGAATTCTTGCCTTCCATGAAGAAGACATGGGTCTGAATCCCAACCAACACACCTTACACATAACAACCACCATTTGTTAGTGGTGGACTACACGTGGCTATGATGCTAAACAAGGAGCCCAGATGATGCAGTGGTTAAGTATTCAGCTGCTAACTGAAAGGTCTATGGTTCAAACCCACCAATTGTCCCATAGGTGAAAGATAAGTCAGTCTGCTTCTGTAGATTTCAGCCTTTGAAACTCTGTGGGGCCATTCTACTCAGTCCTATATGGATGCTATGAGTCAGATCAACTCAGCAATGAGTTTTTTTTGTTTGTTTGTTTGTTTTCTATTTATTTTAATGATGCTGAGCAAGGAACTTTGGTGGCAGCAATGAGTGTTTGCCTGCTAACCAAAAGTTGGCAATTTGAATCCATCCAGTGGCTCCCTGGGAGAAAGACCTGGAAATCTGCATCCATAAAGATTATAGACTAGAAAACTCTATGGGCCACAAGCACCTTATCCATATAGTCCCAGTCATTGTGTGGGAGTTACAAGACTATGCAAGGCTAAAAGACCATGTTACGTAATTCACTACAGTACAGTTATCCTTCTCTAATGTAAGGAATAATACAACTGAATGTGAGTTGATAATCTCATACTTTCTGGTTTTCACTGGTACTGTGGAATTGTCTGGGTTAATATGACCATATTCAACAGAGTACCCAGAAGATATCAGTGGGTATGATGAAATCTCTCTAACTTTGCTGCTTCAAAATACGGTAACAATCTAGACAATAGAACTTGGTCTTTAGAAGGCTGAGATTGAGCGTGGTTGTGACTGTGGCAATGGCAAAACCTGTGCTTTCTTTATCTATTAAAGCATTCAGTAATTTTTAAAATGGATACAGTTGTGACATTCATAAATATAAATGAAACCTATGTCAAAGAGCTTATTAAGCTCACTATTGAGGGAAATAGTAGGATATTATAACCAGTTTTCCAGGGAGAATTCAAACACACAGCTATACAGGCAATCAGGTATGAAGAAATGAATTTGCTAATAGATGCAAAAGTGATCAGTATCACACAGGGTAATAATCACACCTTTTCTGGAAAAATTCATTTGCATTTCTATGGAAAATAATCATTTGTATTTCTATCCTTTTTCTACAACTTAAACCAAAAAAAAAAAAAAAAAAAAAACCCTCCAAACTCATTGCTATCCACTCAATTCCAACTCATTGACCCCATGTGTTACAGAGTAGAACTTCTCCATAGCATTTTTGTAGCTACAATCTTAATGGAAGCAGATCACCAAGCTTTCTTCCATGGTACCACTGGATGTGTTCAAACCACCCACCTTTAAGTTAGTAGTTGAATATAAACACTTTGAACCACTTAGAGACCTTTCTACAACTTTCAGAGTTATGAAGTAGCTCACATGCATTGAAAGGTTGAGATAACCTGGAAAGGTATGCTAGACAAGACATCCATTTAGATTTTCACATTTTTTTTCCAGACAGTCTGGTTAATATAAAATCTTTCTCTACCTTTACCACTGTTAAGTATTCCTCCTTTGAAAGTACAGTGACAATCTAGGAAATAAGACTTGGTCTTACCTTAAATTAGGTTCATTATGGAACTACCACAGGTTGGAAGAGACAATTTCAATACTTCTCTACTCCTGGACCTTTAACCAATTGCTGTTAAGTTGATTCCAACTCATGGTGATCCCATGTGTTTCAGAGTAGAAATGTGCTCCATGTGGTTTTGAATGGCTGATGTTTTGGAAATACATCACTAGGTCTTTATTCTGAGGCACCTTGATTAGCAACAAAGCACTTTTGATTAGCAACCAAGCACATTTACCACTTGCAACACCCAGAAAATAGCCCTGGGCCTTGAAAAGGCTGGAACTGAGCAAATTATGCATATAGCAACTACAAATCCTGTGCCTTCTTCATCCAATCTCTCCACCTCCCTTGTCTCTCAAAGTTACAGCCACTCATATTCTCCTGTCTATTAACTATGTACTGTTCAAGCTAAAGCTTCTCTTAGTTTAATATATATCTTCCTCTACTTTGTTTCCTTTCTCTCCAGTTACCACTGTACCTGGTTAAAGAAGATGTGTGATGAACACACTTTCAACATACTTTATATGCATTATTTTATTTAATGGCTCCCCCAAACAACTTTCTGTAAACACTATTCTCCTTTAATACATGAGG
Source organism: Orycteropus afer afer (assembly GCF_000298275.1). Taxonomy (NCBI): domain Eukaryota; kingdom Metazoa; phylum Chordata; class Mammalia; order Tubulidentata; family Orycteropodidae; genus Orycteropus; species Orycteropus afer. The sequence continues at coordinate 3,885,311 of NW_006921851.1, read as the reverse complement.
GTCTGAGATTCAGAGATTAAATAATTTGCCCAAGATCAACATTAATAAATTGAGTTAAAGTCAAACAAACCCAACAAAACCTGACTCACTGCCTTTGAGTCAATTCGACTCACAGCGACCCCTCCTTGGGTTTCCTAGGTGGTATCTCTATAGAAGTAGATTGTCCAGTCTTCCTTCAGAGGAGTGGCTGGTGGGTTTGAACCAGGAAGCTTCTGGTTACTAGTCAAATACGTTAGGTACTACACCACCAGAGCTCCCCAATATAGATCTGTTTAAGTATAAGCCCTACTAGAACTTGACAGTCCATTTATGATAAGATACAAACCTGTGGGCTATACATAGCAATTTTTTTTTCCCCAACACAGACAGTGCCTGTGCTAGCGATACCTAAGACACAGTTCTGAGTTCTGTTACCACCAAAGAAGCTACATTCATCACATTTCTACATGTGTCAATGTAACATGGACATCAGAACCAAATTCTGTTCTCTTGGCCCCTCTCAGCCTCATCTTACACCTGTATCACAAGTAAAGGAAAGCCAGATTTCATTTAACCAGGACTTGAGCCTACATGAAGAGAGATGAGTTGGGAAGCAGAGCCTTCCCAAATCCCAGCTCTGAAGTTTACATCCACTGCCTCTCGTATTTTGCCTTTGGAGTTTGATTTTGGGTTTCTTCAACTTGAACAAATATAATTTTGAAAGGCACTAATCTGATATCTGTTCATGTTAATCTATTCTTCCATCTATTTACTTTGTACCCATTTGTACTGAAAATAAGAGTCTCGCTGATTGTTCAGATCACATTTAAGGTTTTGCATTTCACTGTAGGTCAGTTTTAAGAGAGCTATACAAAGAAAAGTGACTGGGATGTTTAGAAGTTCAGAAACTTCCTTTTTGAAAAAAGACAGAGATCATGCAATCTGAAGAATGAAAAGAAAAAGACTGAAGAAAAATAAACAGCCTCAGAAGAAGGTGAGGCACTATTAAGTGCACTGAAAGTACTAGAAGGAAAGGGGAGTCAGAAAAGAGAAAGAGGAAAGAAGAGAAAAAGAAATAATTACTCAAAATGTCCCAGATTTTGACAAAAATCGTTAGTCTACACATCCCAGGAAGCTCAATGAACATAAAGAACCAAACCAAAAACCAAACTCACTGCTGTTGAGGCAGTCCCGACTCATAGAAATCCTTCCTTGGGTTTCTGAGGTGGTATCTCTATGGAAGTAGATTGCCCAATCTTCCTTCTGAAGAGTGGCTGGTGGGTTTGAACAGCCAGCCTTCTGGTTAGCAGTCAAATGCCTTAGACACTATGCCTCCAGAGCTCCCAGACACATCATAATAAAAATCATGAAAATCTTAAAAGCTGCAAGAGTAAAAGAGATACGTTATGTACATGGAATCCCCGAAAAATTAATACTTGGCTTCACATCAGAAACAGTTGAATCCAGAAATCAATGGGATGAATATTCAAAGTTCTGAGAGAAAAAAGTTCAGAGACTCAATAGGCAATCCTATCTTTCAAAAACAAACGCAAAATAAAGTCATGTCAAAATAAAAACTCAGAGAATTTGTTGTTAGGACACCTACCCTACAAGAAATACTAAAGCAAGTTCTCAGGCTGAAAGAAAGTGACCTCAGACAATAAGTTGAATCCACATGAAAAAACAAAAGAGCATCAGTAAGGGTAATTATGTAATTATAAAAAACAGTATAAATGCATAGTTCTTTTCTTCTCATAACTGATTTAAAGAATATTTGTATATAACAATGTGTATGCAGTTGTATATTTGGGCTAATAATATACTGAAATGCAAGATAACAATACAAAGGAGATGAATGGGGGAAAAACTGTATTACAGTAAGGAAATTAAACCACATGGTACCTTGATCCCACAGGAGGAAATGAGAATGATCAGAAATGAAAAATAAGAATTTTAATATAACAAATTCTATAAATGTATACTTATTCTCCTTTGGGCTCTTTTGAAAGACATAAAATTATATAAAGCAATAATTATAGCAATTTATTATTGAGTGTGATATATATATATATAGAGAGAGAGATAACCAAACTCACTGCCATTGAGTCGATTCCAACTCATAGCAACCTCCATTGGGTTTCCAAGAGGGTAAATCTTTGTGGAAGTAGATTGCCCCATCTTCCTCCCATGGAGTAGCTGTTGGGTTTGAACTGCCAACCTTCTGATTACTAGTCAAACGCCTTAGGCACTATGGCACCCGAGTTCATGAAACATAGTAGAATATTATTAAAGTAATTAATATGTTATTTATAATAGAAAATACTTGCTTAATGCAAAATAAATCAGTATAGGAAAAGAAAATATATGAATCATGTAGAAAACAAAAAGTAAGATGGCAGACATAAATCCAAGTAAATTATTATAGTATTAAATATGAATAGATTTATCAAATCAAAAGATTGTGGACTGGATTAAAAAAAAAGATCCAGTATTATGCTGTACAGCATACACACTTTAGATTCTAAGATACAGAGTTAAAAGTAAAAGGGTAGAAAAAAAGATATATCATACAAGCAACAGGGATAAGAAAGCCAGAGTGGCTATAGTAATATCAGACAAAATAGACTTGAAAACAAATAAACAAAGTGTTACTATAAAATTTTAGAATAGTGAAAGTATTAATCCATCAGGAAGGTATAACAATTATAAACATATATGTACCTAATTACAGAGTCCCAAAATACATAAAGCAAAAACTGTCACAACTGACTAAAGAAATAGATCATTCAACAGCAATCACTGGAGTCTTTATTATGTTCATTAATGGATCAAACAACTAAGCAGAAGATCAGCAAGGAAATAGAAATATCAAACATTATAAATCAAATAGATTTAACTTACATATATAGTATGTATACTATATACGTGTATATCTATCTTTCTATCTATCTATCTAGTATATATGTATAGTATATAGTATACTCAATCCAACCACAACATTATATGTATTTTTCTCAAGTAATAGCATTCTCCAGAAGAGATCATACACTAGACCATAAGACAAGTCTTGGTGAATTATAAAGTATTGAAATTACACAAAGTATATCCTAAAATTAAAATGGGATAGAATTAAAAGTTAATAAAAATATTTGGGGAGAGTTCCGGCAAGATGGCGGACTAGGCACAAGGACTGCACAGATACTCTTCAACAAAGAAAAGGGAAACCAATTAACACAAACACAGAAGATAATC
>NW_006921851.1:3869151-3877798 GCF_000298275.1 Orycteropus afer afer | reverse complement strand
GTTGCATTGTGGTAAACTGTGGTCAATGACATGAGACAAATTATATGTGAACTGCTGTATGGAAAGTGAATTTGCTCTGTAAATCTTCACCCAAATAAAAATAAATAAATTAATTTTAAAAAAATTAAAAAAAGAATATTTGGGAAATTCTCAAGTATGTGACAATTAAATAACATACTCTTAAATTACTAGTGGGGCAAAGGAAAAATCAAAAAGGATATTAGAAAATACTTTGAAATGAATGGCAATGAAGACACAACATACAAAAACATGTGAGATACCTCTAAACCAATGTTTAGAGGAAAATTTATAGCTCTAAATATCTAACTAAAAAGGAGGAAAGTTATAAAATTAATACCCTAAATCTCCACCGAAAAAATAATTATGAAAAGAAAAACAAACTGTATCTAACCAAGCAGAATCAAAGAAATAATAAAGGTTAAAACAGAAATTGATGAATTGGGGAAAAGAGAAGGCAATACAGAAAATTAACAAAACCACATTTGTTCTATGGAAAGAGCAATAAAACTGACAAACTTTCAGCTAGACTGACCAAAGGGAGGAGAGAGAAAAATCACTTAAACTAACTAAAATAAAAAATGAAAGAGGTAACATCACTAGGATAATTTAGTTGAAATGGACAAATTCCTAGAAAGACTCAATATACCAAAACTCATTAAGGAAGAAATAGAAAATCTGAATAGACCTATAGCAAGTCAAGAGATTGAATTAGTCATCAAAAACTGCCTACAGTGAAAAACCCAGAGGCCATTCCTGGTGGATTCTAAATTCTCAAATATTTAGAGAAAAATTAATACCAATTCTTTACAACCTCCTCTAAAAAGTAGAAAAGGAGAGAATGCTTCCTAACTCATTCTATTACCATACCAAAAACTAGACAAAGACATCACAAGAAAAGAAAAATACAATAACTATTATGAGTATAGATGCAAAAATCCTGAACAAAAATGCTAGGGAAAAAATTCAATAACATACAAAAAGGATTATATGTCTTAATCAAAAGGGATTTGTCACAGGACTGTAAAATTGATTTAACATCTAAACAACCAATTAATGTGTTACACCATACCAATAAAATAAAGGAGAATAAATATGTGATCTTCTCAATAGGCACAACAAAAGCATTTGACAAAGTTCGATAAACTTTCACAATAAAACCACTTTTTAAAAAAAACAAAAACTATGTGTGATAGTTGGAGTTGTGTCTCAAGTTGGCTGGACCACAATTCTGAGTGGCTTAAGCAGTTGTGATATGGTCATTCCCATGATGACATCAGATATATATGCTTTCAGGAGCTAATCCATTGAAAGGGAGTTTCCCTAGGTGTGTGACCTAGTTCCAGTGACCTACTTCCAACAAATGTATGGACATCCTGGGAAAAAGATAGAACCTTCTGTGGATCTGGACCTGTTGTGCTGCCTACAACTGTCTGTGAGTGAACAATCCACCATTCTGCCTGGTGATCTTGGATTCATCATCCACTGAAGTCAATAGCCAGTAGACTGCCAGCCAACCTTGAGCTCATCAGCCCCTGCAGCTGCGTGAATCAGGAAAAGGCTCCAGTTTGACATTTGTTCCAGGAGTTTGGGACTTGTTAGCTTCTATAACTGTGTGAGCCATTTTCCTAAGCTCAATCTCTCTCTCTCTCTCTCTCTCTCTCTCTCCATATATATATATATATATATATATATATATATATATATATATATATATATATATATATATATATATATATATATAAGCTTTACTGATTTTGTTTCTCTAGAGAACCCAGCCTAACACACTATGAATAAAAAGTAACTTTGGAAACCTGGTGAAAGGCATCTAGAAAAACCCACAGCTAATGTCATATGTAATAGTGATAGACTGAATGCTTTCCACTAAGTACAGGAACAAGAAATGGATGTCTGGTTTAACACTTCTTTTCAATATTTTATTGGTGGAATTCAGGAAAAAATTAAATAAAAGATGTTCAGATTGGAAAGGAAGAAATAAAACCATCCCTATTATGATAATGAATGACTGATAATGATAATGAACTTATATAAAGAAAATCATAAGAAACCTACTAAAAATATTAGAACTGAAAAATAAATTAAGCAAGATTGCAGAATTAAAGAGCAATATCCAAAAATTAGTTGTATTTCTACACACTAGCAATGAAAAATTCAAGAATGAATTTTAAATATTTCCACTAGATACTTATGAATCAAAACAAAACAAGTACAAAACATACTGTTGAAAGAACACTTCAGGTTGAAATAAAATGATACTACAGAGGAACTTAAATTATACGAAGAAATAAAAAACACTTGTAAAGGTAACTACATGGGTATGTAAAAGCCACAATTGTTGAAAGAAATAAAGACCTGATTAAATGAAAGGACATCCCATGTTCATGGATCAGTACACTTAATATTATGAATATCACAATATTCATAATAATATTATGAATATATATATATGTTGATCTACATATTCAACACAATATCAAAATTTCAGCTGCAATTTTTTTAATTGAAAATTTCATCTTAAAACTCATTTGGAAATTCCAAAGACTCACCATAGCCAAAAAATCTTGAAAAAATTTAGAGTACACACATGGTCCAATATAAAAACTTATTACAAAACTACATTAAAACAGTAATAAAGACATAAGAACAGACATATATATCAACAGAATAGAATTGAGACTACAGGAATAAATCCTCACATTTATAGTCAAATTATTTTGACCACATTCCAAAATAATACAATTGGGAAGTATAAACTTCCAATAAATGGTGCTGGAATGACTGAATATACACATGTAAAAGAATGAAGTTGATCCCATATCTCACTCTATATTCAAAAATTTGCTCAAATAGATTGCAGACCTAACTATAGGAGCTAAAACTATAAAGCTTATAAGAAAATACAGCTGTGAATCTTTGTGACCCTCAATTAGGCAATAGTTTCTTAGATATTCAAAAAGTAATAAAAGAAAAAGTACTAAGTTGGATTTCATCAATTGAACACATTTTGCACTTCAAAAGATACCATCAATAAAGGGAAAAGCAACCCACAGAATAATATATCATATATCTGATAAGGGAATTTTATCTAGAATGTATGAAGGAATCTTTGTTGTTGTTGTTGTTGTTATATGCCAACTTATGGTGACCAATGTACAACAGAATGAAACACTGCCCAGTCCTCACTTCCATGGATCATTTTGGCTGTACTTGCAAGACAGATCTGTTTGTTCTTCAGGCAGTCCATGGTATATTCAATATTCTTCATCAGCACCATAATTCGAAAGCATCTTGTTTAGCCTTCCTTATTCATTGTCCAGCTTTCACATCCGAATGAGGTGATTGAAACTGTGCCTTGAGTCAGGCACACCTTAGTCCTTAAGGTGACATCTTTACTTTTTTAAAACTTTAAAGAGGTCTTTTGCAGCATATTTGCCCAAATTAAAAAGGTTGTTTCATTTCTTGACTGACTACTTCTATGGGTGTTGATTGTGGATCCAAGTAAAATGAAATCCTTGACAACTTCATTTTTTTCTCCATTTTTCATGATGTTTCTTATTGGTCCAGTTGTGAAGATTTTGTTTTCTTTTATTGAGGTGTAATCCATACTGAAGGTTGCGGTTCTTGATCTCCACCAGTAACAGCTTCAAGTCCTCATCACTTTCAGCAAGCATGGTTGTGTCATCTGCATATTGCAGGTTGTTAATCAGTCTTCCTCCAATCCTGATGCCACATTCTTCTTCATATAATCCAGGTTCTCAGATTATTTTCTCAGCATACAGATATAATAAGTATGTAGAAAGGATACAACCTGATACACACGTTTCCTGATTTTAAACCATGCAATATCTCCTTTTTCTATTTGAATGACTGTCTCTTGGTCTATGTGCAGGTTCTGCATAAGCACAATTAAGTGTTCTGGAATCTCCATTCTTTACAATGTTATCCATAATTTGTCATGATTCACACAGTTGAATGCCTTTGTGGTCTATAAAACACAGTTAAACATCTTTCTGATATTTTCTGCTTTCAGCCAAAATCCATCTGACATCAGCAATGATACCCATCATTCCATGTCATTTTCTGAATCTGGCTTGAATTTCTGGTAGTTCCCTTTTTAATTATCTTCAGCATTTTCCTTGCATGTCTTATTAATGATATTGTTCAACAATTTATGCATGCTATTGGATCATCTTTCTTTGGAATGGCCACAAATATGGATTGCTTTCAGTCACTTGGACAAGTAGCTATCTTCCAAATTTCTTGGCATAGACAAGTGAGTGTTTCCAATGCTGTATCTGTTTGTTGAAACATTTCAATTGGTATTCCGTCAATTCTTGGAGCCTTGTTTTTCACCAATGTCTTCATTGTAGGTTGGACTTCTTTCAATACCATCAGTTCTTGATCATATTCTACTTCCTAACATTGTTGAAAATTCACAATTATTTTTGGTACAGTGACTTTATATATTCCTTCCATCATCTTTTGATGCATCCTGCATCATTCAATAGTTTTCACATAGAATCTTTCAATATTGCAACTTGAGGCTTGAATTTTTTCTTAGTTGTTTCAACTTGAGAAATGCTGAACACGTTCTGCCATCTTTGTTTTCTAACTCCAGGTCTTTTCACATTTTATTATATTATTTTATTTTGTCTTCACAACCCTTTGAAATGTTCTGTTCAGCTGTTACTTCATTATTTCTTACATTCACTTTAATGAATTTGTTCTTCATTCAAGAACAAGTTTCAGAGTCTCTTCTGACATCAGTTTTGATCTTTTATTTCTTTACTGTTTCTTTAAATGACATTTTGCTGTCTTCATATATGATGTCCTTGGTGCCATAGCACAACCCTTTTGGTCTTTAGTCATTAGTGTTCAATGTGTCAAATCTATTCTTGAGATGGTCTCTAAAGTCAGGTGGGATATACTCAAAGTTGTATGTTGGCTCTAATGGGCTTGATTTAATTTTCTTCAGCTTCAACTTATCCTGCATATGAGCAATTGATAGTCTGTTCCACACCCAGCCCCTTGTCTTGTTCTGTCTGGTAACATTGAGCTTCCGTATCGTGTATTTTCACACATGTAGTCAATTTGATGTCTTTGTATTCCATTCAACGAAGTTCACATGTATAATAGCTGTTTATGCTGTTGGAAAAAGAAATTTTCGTTCTTAGTCTTGAAAAACTCTAACATGAGATCTTTTATGTTGTTTCTATCACCAAAACTATATTTTCCAACTGCCGATCCTTTCTTGTTTTCAACATTTGCATTCCAATCACCAGTAATTATCAATGTGTCTTCATTGCATTTTTAATCAATTTCAGACTGTAGAAATTGGTAAAAATGTGCAATTTTTGGCATTATGGTTGGTGTATGAATTTGAATAATAGTTATATTAAATGGTCTTTCTCGTAGGCATATGGATTATTATGCTATTGCTGACAGCAGTGTACTTCAGAATAGATCTTAGAATGTTCTTTTTGATGATAAATGTGACACTATTCTTCTTTTTAAATGCATTTTATTGAAATATAATTTATGTACAGTGAAATACACAAAACTAAAGTGACATAGGTCAATGATTTTTTTTTTTCTTTCAGTGTTCCCTCCCCTCCCCTCTTACCCCTAGCAACCAACAAACAAAGTTTCCTTCCATATATAAACCTTTCCTTGACTTTTCACAGTAGTGGACTAATACTGTATTTGTCCTTCTGTGATTGATTTATTTCACTCAGCATAACATCCTCCCAGTTCATCCACGTTATGTGGTGTTTTGCAGACTCTATATTATTCTTTAGTGCTGCATAGCATTCCATTGTGTGTATGTACTATAGTTTGGTCATCCACTCTCCATTGATGGGAATGTAGATTTCCATATTTCTGCTATTGTAAATAGTGCTGTGATGAACATAGGTGTTGCATATACCTGTTCCTGTCCCGGCTTTCACCTCTCTAGGATATACACCTACTAATGGGATTGCTGGGTCAAATGGTATCTCCAATTCCAGCTTTCTAAGTAATTGCCATGCTGCTTTCCACAGTGGTTGTATCACTTCACAGTCCCACCAGCAGTGTATGAGAGGCCCAATCTCTCCACATCCCCACCAGCATTTCTTATTTTCTGTCTTGTTGAACCTTGCCATCAGTGCTGGGGTGAGATGGGATCGCATTGTTGTTTTGATTTGCATCTCATTGATGGCCAATGATTGTGAGCATCTCTTCTGGCCACCTGAATATTGTCCTTGGTGAAGTGTCTATTCATGTCTTCTGCCCATTTTTCAATTGGACTGTTAATTACTTTGGTGTTGAGGTGTTGAAGTTTTCTATAAATCCTAGAGATAAGTCCCTTGTCTGATATGTAATTATCAACAAGTATGAATTTGCTGTCATTTTGTTAGGTGTTTTTTCATAGTGTTGATTTCTTTGTTCCATATAATTTTCTATGCTGAGCTCGTTTTGTTTATGAATTGTGTTATCACTTCTTTTGTTGCTATTGTTTTAGTATTTGCTAAATATTTGTGCTGGTCTTCTTTTTTATTTTGATGTGAAGGTTTATCATTTTTCTTTGAAGTTACCTGTGATTTATAGTTTTCTTCCCAAGTTTAGAACAGTCCATTCTATCTTGTAGTTGTCTTGACTTCACTACCATCTAGAAGTTCTGTAATGACACAATTTTCTCCCTCTTTTGGGTTGTCCTCAATTGTCAATTAATGTCTCTGGTTCTCTGTCTACAATTTTGTAGGCTTATTTACTTTGGATACTTCTATAGCTGGGTTGGTTTCTGGGTTATGTCATCATGTGTGTTAATGGTCAGTTGTTGTTGGCTGTTGTTGGTTCTCTGTCCAAAGGACTCTCTTTATCATCTCTTGTAAGGTTGTTCTGGTTTTAACAAATTCCCTTAAGTTCTGTTTATCTGGAAATGTCATAATTTGACCATCATATTTGAGGGACAATTTTGCTGGATACATAGTTCTTGGTTGGAAATTTTTCTCTTTCAGGGTTTTATATAAACCATCCCATTGCCTTCTCTCCTGCATCATTTCTGCTGAGAAATCTGACCTTATTCTTATTGATTGCCCCTTGTAGGTAACCTTTTGTCTTTTCCATGCTACTTTCAGGATTCTTTCCTTGTCTTTGGTTTTGGTGAGTTTGATGATGATATGTCTTGGTAATTTTCTTTTGGAATCTATCCTGTTTGAGGTTCGTTGGACTTCTTGAATCGATATATTCTCATATTTCATCATACCAGGAAAATTCTCTTCCAACAAATCTTGAACAATTTTCTCTGTGGTTTTATTTGTCTCTTCCTGTTCTGAAATTCCAACCACGCAAAGATTATTCCTTTTGATGGTATCCCACATGAACTTTAGGCTTCCTTCTGTTTTGATCATTTTTTCTGATTGATAGCTTTCCAAAGAAGTATTGAGGTATTTGCTCACTAATTCTGCCTTCCATTGATTCAATCCTACTCCTTTGCCTGTTCAATGTGTTATCTATTTCTGAAATTTTAGTATTAATCTTCTGGATTTCTGTCTGTAGATTTTGAATCATTTCTAATTCTTCATTTATTTTTTCATTTTATTCTTGTATTGTCTTTCAAAATTATTCTAGGATTTTCTCTGTATTTTCCTCAATCTGTCTCTCAGTTCATTGAAGGCACCTAAATATAATTATTTTGAATTCCTTATCAGGGAGTTCCAATGCTGCGTTTTGGGTCTGTATCCTGGTCCTTTGTTTCTCCTGCTTTATCTTACTTCTTTTGTGGACTGTGATTCTCTGTTGTCTCTGAGGCATTGTAACTTTTTAGGTTTATATTTAATTGGTGATTGTATGTTGGAGTGACTTGTCCACAATTTTTGTTTTGTTTGTTTTGTTTTTATGCTATCGACACAACCAGGGTACTGTGCTGTACTCCTCTATTTGCTAGTTGGCAGCACTTTTACACTCACCACCTGTATCCCTTCCCATTGTCAGCTTCCTGCATGTCCCGGCCATCTTTGGCAAACAAAGCCTATTCTTAGGTCCCTTGAATTCGAATGAGAAGGCTGTCACTTTAAAATAAAAAATGGATGCCACTTGTAAAGATTCAAAATTGCTGTGCCCTTCCTCACTTTAAATATCCAAAATGGCCACCACTTGTAAACAATCAAAATGGCTGTACCATCTGGATAGCTAAGAGTCCACAACTCAGGTTATCTCCCTCCTTCTTGTTTCCCTTCCTAGTCATAGGCCACCGGCGCAGTAGTCCCTGCAGCCCTTGGCGACCAAGGTTGATTTTTAGATCAATTCTCAGGTGGCAACACCTCTTGGAAATATTCAGGCTGTTGGTGCTATCAGAGTAGCTGAGAGTCCACTGCTCCAACCATCTCCGTACTCACTGTTTTTGTTCAGGTTTTTCCACAAGTTGGTGCCTAATCCACTTCTTTTTTTCTTTCTTTCGTTTTTTAAATTGTGATTTGGGTGAAGATTTACAGAGCAAATTCACTTTCCATACAGCAGTTCACATACACTTTGTCTCATGACATTGACCACAGTTTACCACAATGCAACAGCTCCCCTCCCACTTCCTTCCCATAGTTACCTCTTCCCAGTGCCCATCCCTCCATGG
>NW_006921851.1:3860724-3865789 GCF_000298275.1 Orycteropus afer afer | reverse complement strand
TTTTTTTTTTTTTTTGTTTTTGTTGAAGAGGGTCTATGGAACTTGTCTGCCTATTCCACCATCTTACCGGAAGTGAAATATGACACTATTCATCTTCAGTTTGTCATTCCTGACACCATATACTGTATGATTGTCCCATTCAGAATAGCCATTACTAGGCCATTTCAGCTCACTAATGCCTAGGATATTGATCTTTATGTGTTCAATTTCATTTTTGACAACTTCCAATTTTCCTAAATTCGTACATTGTACATTCTATGTTATGATTATCTGTAGTTTTTTGCAGCTGTTTATCATTTTGAGCCCTGACACCTTAACAAATGAAGGTCCCAAAAGCTTTTGTCCATCCACATCATTAAGGTCATCTCTACTTTGAGGAGGGAACTCCTCCCTACTCATATTTTGAGTTCCTTCCAATCTGAGGGGCTCATTTCTGGCACTATATCAGACAGTGTTCCTCTGCTATTCATAGCATTTTCACTGGCCAATTTTTTAAGTAATAGATTGTCAGATCATTTTTCCTAGTCTGTCATAGTCTGGAAGCTCCACTGAAACCAGTCCACAATGGATGACCCTGCTGATATTTGAAATACCAGTGGCATACCTTCTAGCATCATGGCAACATGCAAGACACCAAAGTACTACAAGCTACAGACTAGTGGTGGAAAGAAACCTTACAACTCAATAATAAAAAGGTAGATGACCCAGTTTATAAATAAGCATGTCAAATAAAGTATACAAATGACCAATACTCATGTAAAGATGCTCAATGACATTAGCTATCAGGAAAACGCAAATAAAAACCACAATGAGATCCTACTTTATACCCTGTCAAAAGCAGATAATAACAAATATTGTGGAATCTGTGGAGAGATTTTAATTCTCATAAATTGCTGGTGGCAATGTAAAATAGTGCAGTTATCTTGGAATACAGTCTGGCAGTCCCTCAAAAAGTTAAACATATTTTAAACATTTTGTTGTCAGTTGCCTTCGTGACAGCCTTTTATATAACAGAAGAAAACTTTGCCTGGCTTTTTCCATCTTCATGATCATTGATATGTTTGAATCCATTGTTATGAGGTCAGTCCATTTCATTGAGGGTTTCCCTAGTTTCCACTGACATTCAACTAAACATGTTGTGTTTTTCTAGCAATTAGTCTTTCTGATGACATGTCCAAAGTAAGCAAGCCAAAGTCTCACCATTCTTGCTTCTTAGGAGCATTCTGGTTGTATTTTCTCTTGTTTCCAAATAACATAGCTATTCCATTCCTCGGTATCTACTCAAAAGAAATGGAAGCATATGTCCACACGAAAGACTTGTACACAAATGGTCATGCAGCATTATTCTTCTAATAGCCAAAAAGTGGAAATAACCTAAATGTCTGTCAACTGATTACCGAGTAAATAATATGATATATATCCATATAGTATTATGTATGGGTGTGTGTGTGTGTGTTTCTGCAATTAAAATTAATGACCTACTGATACTTGATACAACATGGCAAAACCTTGAAAATATTATTCTAACTGAAAAACATCACTTAAAAAAGACCACATATTATATGTCATTTATATGAAACATCTGGAGTAGACATATTAATAGACATAGAAAAAAATTACTGATTGCCTGGGACTGAGGAGTTGGAGGGAACTAAGGAGTGACTGCTAATGGGTACAGATTTCTTTTTTGCGGTGGTGAAAATTTTGTAAAATTCATTGTAGTGATAGTTAACTGTGTCAATGAATCAAAATTCATTGAATTACTTATTTTAAATGGATAAATTATATCTCTATAAAAATGTTTTAAAATAATAAAACAGATATATCATGTGAGAATACTTTAGTCAAATACAAAAGATGGGCATTTTCCCATTCTCTCAGATTTTCAGTCGTGAAGTTGCTCGCTGGAAAGGAGTTAAGTCCTCTTTGTAAGAATGGTGAAATAAGGGTACCGGTAAGATAGCAGAATAGGCAGAAAGACTGCACAGACCCTCTTCAACAAAGAAAAGGGGAACCAATTAACACAGATACAGAAGATAATCCTGGACCACTGAGCCTTGAAGGGAAGGATATAAAAGAGGACTAAACTCGATCTAGCAGAAAAATTTGCATGAAAATACCAAAAACAGAGACTTACAGAGCTGCAGTCTGGCAGTGATCCTGATAACACCGACAACTCGGATATTGCCAAGTGGTGGTAGGACCTAAGAATTAACCTACAAATCAGCCTGCTACCCAAGTACTGCATGAAGGACTTTTCTGGTGGCTGGGGAATAAAAGAGGAGGCAGCGAAGAGGATGGTGGGCTGAGCTGTGGACTTTTGCCTGTCCGGAGGGTGCAGCTATTTGAATCTTTACAAGTGGCTTGACCATTTTGGATATTTAAAGTGACAGTGTTCTCTCAGGCTCCAGGGGCTTAGGAACAAGCACCACTTGCCAGTAATCCCAAGGACATTCTGGACCTGGACGACTGGAAACATGCGACATTGGCTTTATTGCTCTTACACCCCACACCTGCTTAGTGAACAGAGGTGCAGCCATTGGCCACTCCCCCCTAACTTCTGGGCCCACAGAAACTACATTCCAGTCTGTGTGCTCTCACGGAGCCTGGGTGCCCTGCCCTGACATCCCCTCCCCAATTTTTTTATTTTCTTTCTTTTCTCTGTTTTTCAGTTTGCTTGTTTTTGTCCATTTTAAAACCTTACTATTATTATTACTTCTGTCCTTTTTACTATTATTCTTTATTCTTCCCCTCCCAGGTCTTAGTTTTCAGCTTTTTTTCTTTGCCCTGTTCCTGGTAGAAATTTCTTTTTTCTTTGTCAAGGTTAACACTGTTTCTTGTTTTTCTTTTTGCATTTTTCCCATTTTTTCTTCATTATTATCCTTCTACCTTCTTTCTCTTATTGCCTTATCCCCAGATATTACAGGGTTTTTTTGTTTTGTTTTGTTTTGTTTTGTTTTTTAATTATTACTGTTCCTGTGTGATTACAGGGTGTGTGTGTGTGTGTTTCATGTGCTTTAACTTTTTTGATGATTATTCAATTGTTCTTTATGTCTAACGGAGTGGAAGACAGCAACAGTCCCCATAAGACAGTACCACCCATACCTCCTGCAACATCAGTTACTGACTGAGAGACACCACCTCCTTCTATACCAATGGGCCAACAATAAAAAGCCACCAAGAGAAGCCTGACTCACCCTTGGCTGCTCTTCACAAACAGTTAACAGAGATCAAATTACAACAATGCTACAATGCCTCAGAGAAAACAGACCATCATAGTCCACACAAAGAAGCAAGATAAAGTGGTAGAAACAAGGGAGCAGGATGCTGACCCAGAACACATCCCTGAGGAAGAAGCAGCATTGGAACTCTCTGATAAGGAATTCAAAAGAATTATATTTAGGTATCTTCAAAGGATGGAGAAACAGACCAAGGAAAACACATAAATCCCTAGAATAATTTTGGAAGAAATTACAAGAACAAAATGACAAAATAAATGAAAAATTAGAAATGATTCTAAACTTACAGATAGAAATCCAGAAGATTAATACCTAACTGTCAGAAATAGATAACACATTGGAAGGGCAAAGGAGTAGAATTGATGCAATGGAAGACAGAATTAATGAGATTGAAGACAAATACCTGAATATTTCTTTGGAAAGGGATTAATCAGATAGAAGATTAAAAAAAAAAAAAAAATGAAGAAAGCCTAAAGTTCATGTGGGATACCATCAAAAGGAATAACCTACATATCACTGGAATTGCAGAACAGGAAGAGAAAAACAAAACCACTGAGAAAATTGTCCAAGATTTGTAGGAGGAGATCTTCCCTCATATGATAAAAGATGAGAATATATCCATTCAGGAAGTCCAACGAACCCCAAACAGGACAGACCCCAAAAGAAAATCATCAAGGCATATCATCATCAAACTCATCAAAACTAAAGACAAAGACAGAATTCTGAAAGCAGCATGGGAAAAACAAAAAGTTACTTACAAAGGACAACCAGTAAAGAATAAGCTCTGATTTCTCAGCAGAAACCATGCAAGCGAGAAGACAATGGGATGGTATATATAAAGCCCTGAAAGAGAAAAATTTTCAACCAGGAATTATATACCCAACAAAATTGCCCCTCAAATATGATGGTGAAATGAGGAAATTTTCAGATGAGCAGAAACTAAAGGAATTTGTTAAAATAAGACCAGCCTTACCAGAGATATTAAACAGAATCCTTTGAAGTGAGAACCAAAAATAGCAAATAACAACTGACCATTAACACAAGATGACATAACCCAAAAACCACAGCTATGGACATACCCAAAGTAAAAAGAGGTTACAAGATTGTAAACAGGGAACCAGAGACATCAATTAGCAAGTGAGGACAACTACAAACCAAAAAGTGGAAAAGTACTATGTAGTTACAGAACTTCTAAATGGTGAAGTCAAGAGAGTTGTAAGATAGAATGGACTATTCTAATCTTGGGGAGAAAACTATAAATCATAGGGTAATCTCAAAGATAAATGATAAACCTTCACATCACAATAAAAAAGAGGACATGCACAAATATTCACTAAATACTAAAACAACAGCAACAAAGGAAATGATAACACAATTCATAAACATAATGAGCTCAGCACAGAAAATAATATGGAACAAAGAAACCAGGGATGCCATGAAAAAACATAACAAAATGACAGCAACCAATTCATATTTGTCAATAGTTACACTGAATGTTAATGGATTAAATGCACCACTAAAGAAATGGAGAGTTGCACATTGGATAAGAAAACAAAGCCCATCAATATGCTGCCTAAAAGAAACATACCTGAGAGAAAAAGACAAAAATAGACTAAAAATCAAAGGTTAGGAAAAGATATATCAAGCAAATGGCAACTGTAAGAGAGCAGGAGTGGCAATATTAATTTCTGATCAAACTGACTTTAAGACAAAAATCACCATACAAGACAAGGAAGGACATTCTGTAATGATTAAAGGATCAATTGAACATTAAGATATAACCATAATAAATATCTATGGTCTCAATGAAAGAGTCCCAAAATATA
>NW_006921851.1:3858791-3860568 GCF_000298275.1 Orycteropus afer afer | reverse complement strand
TGAAAGATAGAACAACTGGAAAGAAATTCAACAAAGATGCAGAAGAGCTAAACAACGCAATTCACCAACTTGGCCTTATAGACATCTACAGAGCATTTCACCCAACAGCAGCACAATATACATTCCTTTCCAGTGCGCATGGAACTTTTTCCATGATAGACCATATATTAGGCCACGAAGCAAGCCTTCATAAGTTTAAAAACCTTGAAATACTGCAAAGCATCTCAGATCATAATGCTACCAAATTATAAATTGACAATAGCAAGATCAACAGAAAAAGAATAAAGACATGGAGACTGAACAACACCCTCCTTGAGAAAGACTGGGTAAGAGAAGAAATGAAAATTGAACTTCAAAAATTCCTTGATTCAAACAAGAATGAAAACACAACATACCAAAATCTTTGGGACACGGCAAAAGCAGTGATCAGATGCCAATTTGTAGCAATAAATGAACACATCCAAAAAGAAGAAAGAGCCAAAATCAACATTTTAAACCAACATCTCCAACAATTAGAAAAAGAAAAGCCTACAGTCACCAGAAGAAAGGAAATAATCAAGATTCGAGCAGAAATCAATGAAACAAAATAGAAGCCAATAGAATCAACAAGAACAGAGGTTGGCTTTTTTAAAAGATCAATAAAATTGACAAACCACTGGCAAATTTAACAAAGAAAAAGAGGGAGAGGATACAAATAACACAAATAAGAAACGAAATAGGTGACATCACAACAGAACTGAAATAAAAAAGGATAATATCAGGATACTAAAGAGTTGATGCTTTTGACTTGTGGTGCTGGCAAAGAATGCTGAAAGTTCCATGGACTGCTTAAAGGACTAACAAATCTGTCCTGAAGGAAGTGCAGCCGAGATGCTCCTTTGATGTGAGAATGGCCAGATTTCATCTCTCCTACTTTGGTTATGTTGTCAGAAGTGACCATTGCCTGGAGAAAGATGTCATGCTTAGCATGGTGGAGGGTCGACAAAAGATGGGAAGACCTTCAACGAGATGGATTGACATGGTGGCTGTGACAATGGGCTCAAGTATAGTGAGGATCATGGAGCTGGTGCAGCATAGGGTGGTATTTCATTCTGCTATGCATGGGGTCACTATGAGTTGGAAACAACTCAACAGCACACAACAACAACAACAACAATCAGGATACTATGAAGAACTATACTCCAACAAATTTGAAAATCTGAAAGAAATGAACAGATTTGTAGAAACACATCACTTACCAAAACTAACACAGACTGATGTGAAAAAGTTAAACATGTCCAAAACAAAAGAAGAAATTGAACAGATCATCAAAAAATTACCAACAACAACAACAAAAAAAGTCCTGGCCCAGACAATTTCACCAGAGAATTCTACCAAATATTCAGAGAAGAACTGATACCAATCCTACTCAAACTATTCCAAAACATAGAAAAGGATGGAATCCCCCCTAACTGATTTTATGAAGCAAGCATAACCTTAATACCAAAACCAGGCAAAGACATCACTCAAAAGGAAAACTACAGACCAATCTCCCTCATGAACATAGATGGAAAAATCTTCAACAAAATCCTAGCCAATAGACTCTAACAACATATCAAGAAAATCATTCATTATGACCAAATGGGGTTCATATCAGATATGCAGGGATAGTTCAACATTAGAAAAGCATTCAACGTGATCCACCTCATAAATAAAGCAAAGGAGAAGAACCACATGATCATATCAATTGATGCAGAAAAGGCATTTGATAAAATCCAACACCCATTCCTGATCAAAA
>NW_006921851.1:3857580-3858691 GCF_000298275.1 Orycteropus afer afer | reverse complement strand
TGGTAGGGTGGAGGGTCGACGGAAGAGGGGAAGGCCTTCAGGGAGATGGATTGATACGGTGGCTGCAATGATGGGCTCAAGTGTAGCAGGGATTGTGGGGCTGGCACGGGATCGGGCAGTGTTTCGTTCTGCTGTGCATGGGGTCGCTATGAGTCGGAAACGACTCGACGGCACTTAACAATAACAACAAGAACAACTACAACATTATATGGCATAAATAGACTATCAATCATACCCAAAATGCATAAACAGCAGAAGAGAAACCAGATGATTGGAACCTTCTAAAAATCAAATTTTTATGTGCTTCCAAAGACTTCCCCAAAAAAGTCAAAAGAGAACCTACAGATCGGGAAAAAATATTTGGCAATGACATATCTGACAAGGGACTTATCTCTAGAACTTATAGAAAACTCCAACACCTCAATAACAAAAACAAATAATCCAATTAAAAATGGACAGAAAACATGAATAGACACTTCACCAAGGAGGATATTCAAGCAGCCAACAAACATATGAAGAAATGCTCATGATCATTAGCTATTAGAGAGATGCAAATAAAAACAATGACATACCATCTTGCTGTAGCACTAGTAGCAAAGTTCAATGAGACAGAAAATAACAAGTGCTGGCGAGGAGGTGGAGAGTTTGGGACTCTCATACACTGCTGGTGCAACTGTAAAATGGTACAACCACTGTGGAAAGCAGTATGGTGATTCCTTCAGAAGTTGGAACTAGAAATACCATTTGACCCAGGTATTCCATTACTAGGTATATATCCTAAAGAAGTGAGAGCCAGGAAAAGAGCAGACATATGCACACCCATGTTCATTTCAGCAGTATTTACAATAGCCAAAAGATGGAAACCACCTAGGTGTCCATCAGCTGAAGAATGGATAACCAAACTATGGTACATACACACAAAGGAATACTATGCAATGTTAAAGAATAATGTAGAATCTGCAAAACACTGCATGACATTGATGAACTTGGATGACATTATGTTGAGTGAACTAAGTCAAACACAAAAGGACAAATATTGTATTAGTCCTTTATTGTAAAAGTCAAGGAAAGGTTTATCTATGGAAGGAAATTTTCTTTGTTGGTTACCAGG
>NW_006921851.1:3828945-3857312 GCF_000298275.1 Orycteropus afer afer | reverse complement strand
TAGCAGTCAAGTGCTTTAGGCACTATGCTACCAGAGCTCCCTGATTTGGGTGAAGAGAAGGGCAATGCACCAAATGTGTGTGATCAACATGGTGGGATTGAGGAAGAGAAAAACATAGAGAGGTACGTGGGAGGTACAGACAACAAAGATGAACCCTTTTGCACATATAGTACTGTGTTGTCAGTGAGGGCACACATGGGTATACAGGTGGATAAATGGTGTACAGGCTGAACTAGTAGGTATGTCTGTGAAGCAGGGAGTGTATGCAAGACCATGTATAGGATTGCCATATAGTGAACCTATAAGTGTATTTTTATGATCTGTAAGAATTCCCAGGTGTATAGTAGAGCTGACAAGGGACAAGTTTATAGTCACTTCTTGATAACAGCCAGCTCCCCAGAGGGACCAAGTAGTTGAACCTGTGGGCTCAGGACCATAGTCACAGGGGACATCAAGCTCAATTGGCATAACATACTACACAAAACATTATCCCACCTCCTACTTTGGCGAGTAGTGACTGGGATCCTAAAAGCTTGCAAGCAGCCATCTAAATGCAACAATGGGTCTCTCCTTGTCCAGAGCAAAGCAGAATGAAGAAAAACAATAATTCATGGAAACAATTAGTTGTAGTGACTGGTACACCATGTGATCCATAGCTCATATGACTATGAGACCAGAAGAACTAGATGGTGCCTGGCTACCACTGTCAACCACTGGGAGGGGGATTTATGTAGGAGTTCCTGGATAGAGAGGGAGAACAATGTGAAACAAAACTCAAAGTCATTTGGAAAAAAAAAGGGGGGGGGGAGGGACCAGGTTTGCTGGTCTGATAGAGCTGAGACTATGGCCCCTAGCTGCCCTTCATGTCTGGAATTTAACCCACTCCTGTGGCTTCCAGCCAAACAAAAGACAGGCATATGAGTTGAACATTTACCTGAAGTAGATACACCCTTGGAGAGACCAATCATGGGAGGAAGAAGGGCTGTTTATGCACAGGGAGACAGTTCAGGGGCAGTAGTGCATGGAGGGATGGACCCAGGGAAGAGGTAACTATCAGGAGGAGTTGGGAGGGTGCATTGTGGTAAATTGTAGTCAATGTCATGAGACAAAGTGTATGTGAACTGCTATATGGAAAGTGAATTTGCTCTGTAAATTTTCACCCAAATCACAATTAAAAAAAAAAAAAAATCAACACTAGAGCAACTGAAAAACAAAAAATGAATGGTGAAATAAGAATGGTCTTCATCTGTGAGCAGGCAGAAATTTGTCCAAGTTCTCTGCTTTGCAATTTTAGCCAGCTTCTTTTAACCCCCACCCTGCACTAACTCTTAAGTTTATTCCTGTCTCTTCATCTTATACAATAAGTTGAATATTTTTAAATGTAGAGCTCTATTTACTGGATGTGAAACCATTGCTTTAAGTAAATTTTTAATCTTCTTATATAGGATGCAGAGTTTCAATAAAGACTATGGAATTCAAAACAGAACAATAAATCCACCATTTAGTCAGCAAGCCCTGCTCTACTAAGGAAGGTGAAATGCTGGGCCAAAGAATGAAAATGATTTAAATATCATTCGAATTTCAGAGGTCCCCGCTTCATACTAAGTTTGATTTCCAATTCCTGAAATATGAGGACTTGTGTTAAAATTATGTTAATAATAAACTGTGTAAGTTTAAGATCTTTTAGGACCTGGATATTTATTTTAGAGTTCTTTCTTGTTAACAGTTAAATTTAAGTGTATGATCAAATATACTGTGTTTACAAAAGTAAATTTGTCCTTGGATCTCTTCCAGTCAGTTGACCAATTAACTGTCTTCCAAATTTCTTGGTATAAATAACTGAGCACCTCCAGTATTTCATCTGTTTGTTAAACATCTCATTGGGTATTCTGTCAATTCCAAAGAAGGGTGAGCCAAAATAATGTGGAAATTATTGAACAATATCATTAATATCACACACAAGTAAAATTTTGTTGAAGAAAATTCAAAAATGGTACCACCAGGGAACTGGCAGGAATTCAAACCAAATTCAGAAGAGGACGTGGAATGAGGGCTATCATTGCTAATGTCAAATAGATCTTGTATGAAAGCAAAGAATACCAGAAAGATGTTTACCTGTGTTTTATTAACTACATTTATTGACTACATTCAACTGTGTGATCATTTGTCATTACAAATGATGGATAACATTGCGAAGAATGGGAAGTCCAGAACACTTAATTATACTCATGAGGAACATGTAAATAGACCAAGAGGAACAGAACCAAGTGATACTGAATGGTTTAAAATCAGGAAAGTTGTGCATCAGGATTGTATCTTTTCACCATTCTTATTTAATCTGTATGCTTAGCAAATAATCTGAGAACCTTCACTATATGAAGAAGAACTTGACTTAATGGCAGTGGGTTTGGTTGCATTTGGATGATGTTAATTATACTGGATTAGAAAAAGTTCTGTTAATGAGGAAGGATGCAATCTACAGGATTGGGTTGTATCTTAAGTCAATCTCTTTTGAGATATAAAAGAGATTAAACAAGCAAATAGAGATCAGAGGAACCTGACTACCACCTCTCACTTCTCCAAATCATTGAGCACCAAGCTTGAATTTTGTATGAGTCCCTGATGCTGTATATATTCACCTCTCCTTCACATCAGGGCATTTGGTTTTCACTTTGTGAGACCTAATGTGTCCCCAGTTCAAAATGGTTTTGAGCCTTTGATATATCTTTTTGCATTTATTTTAAAGAGTACACATTCTTACTCATTGACATTTTATGGTGTCAAATAAGTGAGATTCAAAGGTGCATTATCCTCAGTGATCCCTGAGACATCACAGCAGATTTGGAGCTTTGGTACTGGCATGGGGCCTTTGAACCCTTCCATCTTCCTAGGTTCCTGGGAGCCTTCCCAAGTAAAACCAAAAAATTCCAAACTCACTGCTGTTGAGTCAGATTTGACTCATAATGACCCCTTCTTGAGTTTCTGAGGCAGTATCACTTAAGTAGATTGCCCAGCCTTCTTTCTGAGGAGTGGCTGGTGGGTTCAAACAACCTTGTGGTTAACAATCAAATGTCTTAGGCACTACGCCACCAGAGCTCCCTCCCAAGTAAAAGACCTCTCAAATTGAGCTCTGACTTCCTGTGTGAAGCATTTTGAGATTTATTTTTGGCTTTTTTTCTGTGTATTCTCCTTTGCACTTTCAATTTCAGTTTGCTTTCTGAACATTTTTTTTTCCTTAAATTTTATTTGTTTTGCTTTTATTTTCAGAATAATACAGCAAAACACACCAATTCAACAGTTCTACATACACAATTTAGTGATATTGATTACATTATTTGAGTTATGCAACCATCTCAGACTCCATTTCTGAGTTGTTCCTCCCTCATTACCATAAACCCACTGTCCCCTAAAGTTCCTATATAATCTTTTGAGTTAATGTTATCACTTTGATTCCAAATAGATAATTCTTAAAAGACATAATGGTCAAGGAAGACTTTTTCTACTAGTTAAGCTAAAATATTGTTCAGTTTTAAGAAGACTTCAGGGGATATTTTTGTTTTAAGAGTTAAACATTACATCAGGGCAGTAATTTCAGGGGTTTATCCATCCTCCACGGCTTTTTATTGTTTTTTTTATGAGTTTATTGCCAATTTTAGTTTGGCATGGCTGTTACCACAATACTTCCAAGTCTTGTGAGCCACACTTACACACACACACAAAATAATAATAAGGGCACAAGAAAACCAATGAAAAGCTAATAAGATGGTTGTTTACCATTAGCAGCCCCGCTATTCAGTGGTCAAAGACTCCTTTGGCAGGATAAGCCAAACACAAGTTAGACCAGAGAATTATGCTGTCGACCAACAGCAAGCAAACACTTGTAAATCATTCAGTTACACACTGGCTCAATTACAACACCAACCTGACATTGTGGCCAATTCCCAGTAAGGCATTAGCTGATTTGGGGGAATCTAGGATCCAGCCTGTTAAAGATTGAACTCATACTTTCTTTATGCTTGTGTGAAGTTTCATGTTTCAGCACACATTAAGGTTTTGGTGCTCATTGAGGCTTAGTGCACATTCAGGTTTTTGCTAGCACATCCAGTTTACTGCTTTGGTGACCTGGTAAACACCACTTCTAAAGACTCAGCAGGATCAACCTTGGCCACATGAGCTGCTTTCATGGGCCAACACTTTGATCCTCATGTCTGCATGTTTTTTGAACACTGACATGATTTTATGAAACAATTTAGAGAATCAAAGGCCAATTTCAGGCTGCTTTGATCTAGATGCAGAAGGATGTTGGGGAAATCCTTCTATAAAGATTTACCACCTGAGAAATCCAGTGGAGGTCACTATGCATTTGAGTTGACTCAATGACAGTGAGTTTGGTTTTGGTTTGGTTGATATAGGTAAGTTACGAATGCAATACATTAGAAAAGAAAGGGTCCTGCATTAAGCAACCGTAATGGGATGCATGTTTTGATAGGCTATGGAAAAGGCAACAATAAAGTAAAATGGCTTTTTCTAAGTTTAGATTATACTATTTCTAAATTTACTAAAAGACAGAAAGAATTAGAATATCAGGCAACTGCTCCTTCTCCCTCTGCTCCCCTGCTAACTGTTTCCTCCTTATAACCATCTCTACCTTCCTATTCTTCTACTAGCACTCTCAGAACATCTTTATTTGCTAAAGAATCCACTGTAGAAACAAAATCTGTTCCTGAAATGCCTTTTAAAATTTGCCCCACTTGAGCAGACCAACAATACACTTGAACTGTAATGCCTTAATGTTTTACTGAATTTCCCACTTACTTCTCTCAAATTCTACATGCTGATTTACAGCCTTTATAGTTTACCCATGGTTCTAATTTATTACAATATTTTGATGATTTACTAGTATGCTCCAATTCTTATCATGTCTGTGTAAAGACAGCATCCTTTTGCTAATGCACTTGGCTAATGGTGGCCACAAGTCCTTCAAAGTAAAAATGCAATTGGTTCAACTGTCAATGAAATATTTAGGACACATAATTTCAGCAAAGGTGATCACTATAGACCCTGAAAGAAAAGAGGCTATCTTAGCTTATCCAATTCCTACTACCAAGAAAGGGCTGAGAGGATTTTTAGGACTCTGCTGTTATTGCAAAACCTATATACCAATTTTTTCTTTATTGGCCCAACCTTTGTATCAATATTTAGAGTTCTCAAAACCTAATACTTTTCAATTATCAAGAGAGAGCAAACAGGCCATCACATAATTAAGAGAGTCATTAATAAGCACAACTCAAACTCACTGCTGTCGAGTCAGATCTGACTCATAGTGACCCTTCCTTGGATTTCCCAGGCAGTATCACTACGAAAGTAGATTGCCCAATCTTCCTTCTGAGGAGTGGCTGGTGGATTTGAATTGCCAGCCTTCTGGCTAGCAGTCAAATGTCTTAGACACTATCCCACCAGAGCTCCCAATAAGCACAACAGCATTCCAGAAAGGAAAAAAAAAAAAAAAAAAAAAAACTCACTGACATCGAGTTGATTCTGGGAACCCTCATTGGGTTTCTAGAGCTGTAAATCTTCACAGAAGCAGATTGCTTAATCTTTCTTCCACAGAGCAGCTGGTGGATTTAAACCACCAACCTTTTGGTTAGCAGTCAAATGTCTTAACTACTACAGCACCAAAAGAGCTCCTTACACCAACATTGTTGTTGTTGTTGTTGTTGTTATGTGCCGTCGAGTCAGCCCTGACTCATAGCGACCCCTCCTTGGGTTTCCGAGGCAGTATCACTACGGAAGTAGGATTGCCCAACCTTCCTTCCGAGGAGTGGCTGGTGGGTTTGAACCGCCAGCCATCTGGTTAGCAGGCAAGTGTCTTAGCCACTATGCTACCAGAGCTCCCACACCAACATTAGGATTCCCTAATTATAGCTTAGATTTCTTTTCATACAAGAAGTGTCTGGAAATGTTTTAGGAACCCTCACCCAGAAGCATGGAGGCCAGCAAAGACTTGTTGGGCATGACGATTTATAGGTTGATTCAGCTGCTGGAGATTATCCCCTTTGCCTTAGGGCAGTGGCTGCCACTGCAAAATTAATGAAAATAAAAACAGACATAATCATAGGAAATGGTCTTGGTATTTATGTGCTCCATGCAGTATCTGCTATGCTTAATTCCACCTTAATTCAATATCTTTTAGCTAGTGGATTGACTTCTTATGAATTTCAACTCTTGGCAGCTTCTAATTTTTGACTGCACACAATGGCCTCTTGAAATCCAGCTACTCTTTTAACCATCCTCAATGATAAGGATTTTCTTCATGATTATTTACACATGACTCCTGGAAGTGATTTACTGGAAACTCCTCTTTTTAATCCAGATTTAGTTCTATTTGTGGATAGGTCATACCCAAAAAAACCCCATTGTCATTGAATCAGATCTGACTCATAGCAACCCCTCCTTGGGTTTCCAAGGTAGTATCACTATGGAAGTAGATTGCCCAACCTCTTTCCGAGGAGTGGCTGGTGGCTTCTGGTTAACAGCCAAATGCCTGAAGCACTACCCAATTCTACCAGCTCTCATTACCACAAAAGATATGCTAGTAACACCTCCACTGAGATTCTTGAAAGGGCCTCCTTCCTGAAGTTCCTTCATCTCAACAAGCTGAATTGATCATGCTCATGAGGGTTTGAAATCCAGGCTTCCGGACTGTCAGTTCGAGATGGATTCAAGATCATTCATGATTTTAGTATGGTGTAGAACCAGAGAGGGTTCCTGACCTCTTCTGGAGGCCAAATTTAAAATAGCCCCTTACTGGCAGACCGTTTAGAAGCTCTTTTGCTCCCCTCTTAGGTAGCTGTAATCAAACAGAAGAAATCAAAGGGAATGATTTGGTCAGTAAAGCAGCTAAGCAAAATGCTTCCCAGACACCCTCCATTAATCATATTCTCACTCATGATTGTGATTACCTCAGTAACCATCTGGCTCACAATCATGATGAAAAGGAGGGAAATAATGAAATAACTAAATTGTTTGCAGCTCTTATATTAGGAAATGCATTGGAAATTTTTCCAAAATTTAATCATCATGTAGCCTTCAACCTGCTTTCCCAATACCAATAACTAGCTTAAAAAGATGAAACTGCAAGTTGGAAAGATGTTATCAAGATATTACAACCAAACTATGGATTGGGCCCAATAGTAAAATTGTTTTACCAAGATGCTTACATATTCCAGTGATTCAAAATTATTTGCATTGGCATTTATAATTAAAACAGGATAAGATAATACAAATCTTAGTAAGTTATGAATTGGGAGACTTTTCTTCAGCTGTCAATCATGTAAATTTCTATTGCCCTATTTGTTCTCTTTATATCATTTGGTTCCCTTAATTCAGGCTATTTCAAGCCATGATCATAATGACAACAGTCCTTCTTATTATCCATCTGAATTGCTAATAGAAGTTTGCTCTCCCAAACTTCCCCCCAAAAAAGTATTTTTTAACACCTTTATGTAAATTATTTGTTGGCCCCAGCAGAAAAAATTGAATGTGGATAAAATGTACTTGTTCTCAGGAATCTACTTCTGGAATATAGATGGAACCTATATCCTAATGATTTTCCTGTTCTTCCAAGGCATTACATGTGAATTTTCACTTGTTGTTGTTGTTGTTATGTGCCGTTGAGTCAGCCCTGACTCATAGCGACCCCTCCTTGGGTTTCCGAGGCAGTATCACTACGGAAGTAGGATTGCCCAGAATTTTCACTTAGGGAGAGATAAAATTATGAAATATTGAACAATATTGGTGGGGATATTTTGGGGAAGCTGCTGACCATGTTAGCAAACATTGTTCCACTTGCTCTATATTTAACTCAGGAAGACATTACAAGATTACACCTGGAAGATATCCCTCTGTCTTTAGGGCCCATGCATGAATGATAGATTGAATTAGCTACCGCCCTTCAGTGGTAATAAATTTATTCCAGTGATGGCTTGTAAATTTTCACATTGGGTGGAAGCTTTTTATAACCATCAGGCCACTGCAACTTTTGCAGCAAAGAAACTTGAAAATATTCCCACTTGGAAAATACCTAAGACTCTTTGCAGTAACTAAGGCACTCACTTTACTGGACAATAATAAAAGAAATATGTAAGGAAGGTTTTTCCAATTTTTCAAAGATTTCATTGCCTCTACTATCCACAATCATCTAGCCTTGTCAAAATAACTAAATGCATCATAAAAACCCAGTTATCCAAGCTTTCTGCCTCTTTACATTTGCCATAGACCCAAATTATTCCTCTTGTCCCTTTAAACCTAAGATCAGTGCCATTTGGGCCTCATAAGTTGACTTCATATGAAATCATTACCAGATGATCTAACATCCTTCCTTATTGGTCAACCTGGACTGACTCTAACCTAATTCAAGCCAGTTTGCTAAAGTATTGTCAAGATTTAATTCAGTATTCCAGAGAAAATATTTCACAATTTAAAGAAGCTTTTGATAGTCAGATGTTATTTTGAAGTTAGATATATCCAAATTGCCTTCTATCTTAACTAGATATTGTGTATACTGGAAAAGACATCAATTAAAAGATTCTCTTGAGAGGAGGGCAAAGACAAGATAGTGTCCTGCTAACATACTCTTCCCAATCTCTCTACAAGAGATACTCAGAAAAACTGAGTGAAACAGATGTAAATAATGATCCTAGAATTCTGAGCATCAAAAGAGAAGATAAAGAATTAAATTGAGTACTTACTGGAAAAGAAGATGGAGCAAAGTCAGTGACAAAGAAAAGAAGCCAGGACTGGCTGAAGCATTGCTATTTGAAGCATAGAGGCATTGGACATGGATGAGGAGAAAACAACTTCACAGAAGCCACATGGTCATAAAGATGTAGACAGATTAAAAGGAATTCAAAGTGAGCAGAAGATATGTAGGAGCTAGAAGAGGAATGTACAGGGAAATGGGTCAGACTTAATGGCACATGTGGCCAGCCACGGAGCAAGGAGGGAGCCAGAGAAAGGAAATGAAATAACTCCCTACTTAGTAGACACTAGTCATTTGGGCTGAGGACCTACACAAGGGGAAAAGCCTATGTTGGGCCTCTTGGAGAAGCTAGACTCAGAGTAGCATCTCACTTAATTGAATCTGGGCTGCTGTTGTTGTTATGTGCTGTCAAGTCATGTCCAACTCATAGTGACCTAAATGTACAACAGAATGAAACACTGTCCAGTCCTGTGCCAGCCTCATGACCCCCACTATATCTGAGCTCATTGATATAGCCACTGTGTCAATCTATCTTGTTGAAGACCTTCCCCTTTTTTGTTGACCCTCCACTTTACCAAGCATGACATCCTTCTCCAGAGAATAGTCCCTTCTGACAACATGACCAAAGTAGATGAGACAAAGTCTGGCCATCTCACTTTCAAGGATCATTCCAGCTGCACTTCTTCCAGGATAGAGTTGTTAGTTCTTTTAGCAGTCCATGGTACTTTCAGCATTCTTTGCCAACACCACAACTCAAAGGCATCAACTCTTCTTTGGTCTTCCTATTCATTGTCCAGCTCTCACATGTGTATGAAGTGATTGAAAATATCATGGCTTAAGTTAGATGCATCTTAGTCTTCAAGGAGATATCTTTGCTCTTCAGCACTTGAAAGAGTTCTTTTGCAACAGATTTGCCCAATGCAATACATCTTTTGATGTCTTGACTGCTGCTTCCATTGGCATTGACTGTAGAACCAAGTAATCTGAAGTCCTTGACAACTTCAATCTTTTCTCCATTTATTGTGATGCTGCTTATTAGTCCAGTTGTGAGGATTTTTGTATTTTTTATATTGAAGTGTAATCCATACTGTAGACTGTAGTCTTTAATCTTCATCAGTAAGTGCTCCAAGTCATCCTCACTTTCAGCAAGAAAAGTTGTGTTGTCTGCATATCTCTGGTTGTTAATGAGCCTTCCTCCAATCCTGATGCCACATTCTTCTTCATATTGTCCAGCTTCTCAGATTATTTGCTCAGCATACAAATCAAATAAGTATGGTGAAAGGATACAACCCTGACACACTCCCTTCTTGATTTTAAATCATGCAGTGTTCCCTTGTTACATTTAAATGACAGCCTCCTGATCTATGTACAGATTCCTCATGAGCACAATTAAGTGTTCTGGAATTTGCATTCTTCTTAGTGTTATCCACAATTTGTTATGATCCACAGAATTGAATGCCTTTATGTAGTCAATAAAACACAAGTAAACATCTTTCTGGTATTCTTTGCTTTGAGCCAAGATCCCTCTGACATCAGCTATGATATGCCTCATCCCACGTCCTCTTCCAAATCCAGCTTGAAGTTCTGGAAGTTCTCTGTCAATATATTGCTGCAACCATTTTTTTAATTATCCTCAGTAAGATTTTGCTTGCATGTTATATAGTGATATTGTTAGATAATTTCCACATTCTGTGGGATCACTTTTCTTTGGAATGGGTACAAATATGGATCTCTTCCAGTTAGTTGACCAGGTAGCTTTCTTCCAAATCTCTTGGCATAACTGAGTGAGTGCCTCCAGTGCAGCATCCTGAATCTGGGCAAGAGCTGGATAAACAGCTGTGTGCATCCAGAAGGGCACCAGACTCATGCTGATGAATTGTGACTGGAGAACTGCACTCTCCACTCTAACAAACACACACTTTCCTGGCACCTAGGTGTAAATACTCTTTTGCCCTCCCACCCTTGTGGCTAAAGAAGCCCCACCCTCACTGTCATGAATCCCTGAACCCCACCATGACAGCCCAGCTACCTCTAACAACTAGCCTCTAGCAAATTGAGCCAAGGGCTGGAGCTCAACTGCCCAGTGCCTGAGGCACTGACAGACCTTTTTCACACTGAACACACCTCTGCAACCTCCTCTCTCAGAGGTGCCCACTCACACCAGGCATCTCCCACCTTTAGGAGGGGAAAGCCCTATGTTGGGTGGTTGGAGAAGCTAGTCTAAGGCAGCCTTTCACTTAAGTCTGAACAGGAGCTGGCTAAATGGTTATGTGTGCTCAGAAGAGTACCAGACCCAGGGAATTGTGACTGGAAAGCTACATTCTCTGCCCCAACAAGCACAGCTTCCCTGAGAATAGAGGTGAAACCTCTCCCTACCCCCACCAAGCTGGAAGCTAGGGAAGTCCTGCCTAGATCCCTTGGCCACCTCTCCTGCAGCCTAGCCAACATCAGCAACCCACTCCAAACAGACAGACCCAGGGGCTGTGGCTCTCCCTTCCTGGCATTGCATCACTGGCTGATCTTTCTCACACTGGACATAAGAGCCACACACCTTTCACTTCCATGGGCGCATACTTATTTGGATTAGCAGTTTGCACAATAACTGCTACTCCCAGGACTACTGGCTGACCATAACTTCAAATGCCCCTCCTCTTCAGCTTCCATATTTCCCCTTAGTTTTCTCCTTTTCTTCATCCCAATTTTTCTCCAATTTTATTTATTTTTCCCTCTTCCTCTTCTTTCATTTTTACCAATCTTTCTTCTTACCCGCCCTCCTTTTCTTTTCCTTCTTCTTTATTTTTTATCTTTTATTTTTATTTGACTTTTTTTCTTTTTCTTCTCTTCTCCTAGGGTTCCTCTTTGTTTTGTGTTTGTTTGTTTGTTTTGCTTTTTGCCCTATGCAACAGGAGGAGGATATTAACTCTCCTCTAGTCAGCCATATCTACTTCACCAACCACCTCCCCCAAAGGACAAGCACCACCACCAGCTCCTGAACCACTGGATCAGTGACAGATGGTGGACAACACTCACTTATCTGACTGGCAGCTCCTATTCACAAGAGACCAGCACCCAAATTCCCACCAGTTATTCCACCAGCTTGGAGACTATGTCTCCAAGCTAACAACCAAAGAAGCACACCTGCCCATTTGGACATATGAATCAAAGCACAAGAAAAACCAGGGTGAAACAAATCAACAAGCAACCAACAAATAAAAACAAGAACTTCAAAATATCTTGAAGACAACAGAGAACTTCAATTCCAGAAAAAGAAAAAGGATAAGACAGTAGAAGTAAGTGACCAAAATAAAGAAATAGGAAAATTTTCTGAGGAAGAACAGGTAATAGAACTATCTGATAAGAAATGCAATAGTTATATATATAGGACCTTCCAAGAGCTCAAGAAAACCATAAACAAAAGCAAGGGGAAAACAGACAATACCCTGGATAATTCAGGGAACAATACAAGAGCAAATGAAAAAAAATAGACAATTAGATATCATACAAAAAAATCAATTAGAAATCCAGAAGATTAACACTAAAATTACAGAGATGAATAACACATTGGAAGGACAGAAGAGTAGAATTGCTTTGGTTGAACAATGCATTAGCTAGCTTGATGATAAATCTCTTGAGACCAGGTTGCATGAAGAAAATCAGAAGGAAAAATAAAAGAGATTGAAGAAAAATTAAGAAAACACAAAAGTTATATGGGATAAATCAGGAGACATAACCTATGTGATTGGAATTCCAGAACAAGAAGAAGCATAATAATAATAATAATAATAATGATAATCAAAGACCTACTAACAGAAAACTTCCCCAGTAAAAAAGCTCAATGAACCCCATACAAGATAGACCCCAAGAGAAAGTCACCAAGACATAATCAAATTTTCCAAAATCAAAGACAAAGAATGTTGAGATCAGTTCAGGAAAAAATGAAATAATTACTTATAAAGGGCAACCAATAAAATCAGGTTGTGATTTCTCTATAGAAACCTTGCAGGCAAGAAGGATGACATATATAAAACTTTGAAAGAAAGCAATTGCTGACCAAGAATTATATATCCAGCAAATCTGTCCCTCAAATACGATGGTGAAATTAGGACATTCCCAGACAAACATAAATTAAGGCATTTGTGAAAACCAGACCAACCTTACAGGAAAGGGAGTCCTTGGACAGAAAGCCAATAGCAGAAGACAACAACCTAAGACCAAAACACCTGACAACACCCAGATATACCCAGAAAAAGAATTCTCAAAACTTAAATAAGCTAACAAAATGGAAAATAGAGAACCAGAGGCATAAATCTGTCAATGACAAGAACTACATAGCAAAAGGAAAGAATAAAGTATAATTACAGAACTTCCAAGTGGAGACAAAGTCAGGAAGATATTGATATAGAACAGACTGTTCCAAACTTAGGAACATTAACTACAGGGTAACCACAAATAAAATTAGTAAGCCTTCTGGTGGCATAGTGCCTAAGGCATTTGACTGCTAACTGGAAGGCTAGCGGTTCAAACCCACCAGCCACTCCTTGAAAGGAAGACTGGGCAATCTACTTCCATAGAGATACCACTTCAGAAACTCAAGGAGTGGTTGCTATGAGTTGGATTCAACTCGACGACAGTGAGTTTGGTGTGTTTTTGGTTAACCAAAATAAAAAAGAAGAAAATCACAAGGACTTAATAAACACAAAATGAATAACAATGAAAAGAAGACACAGTAACAAAATGAACTCAGCATAGAAAAATATTCAGAAGAAACCATCAACACCACAATAAAAACACACACGAATGAAAGAGTAAATTCATACCTGTCATTAAATACACTGAATATGAATAGATTAAATGCACCAGTCAAGAGAAAGACAGTAGCAGAATGGATGTGATAGTTAAGGTTGTATATCAACTTGTCTGGGCCATGATTCTAATTGGTTTATGCAGTTAGATGTAGTCATCTGCCATGATGAGATCTGGTATAATGTAATCACCTCCATGATGAGATAATCATTGCGCAGCTGATCAGTTGTGATCAGTTGAAAGGGAGTTTCCTCAGGGGTGTGGCCTGCTTCATATGTATAGATAGATAGATAGATAGATAGATAGATAGATAGATAGATAGATAGACAGACAGACATCCTGTGAAAATTTTCTGGCTTTCTGCTGGATCTTGATTTTGCATCTTACTCACGGTCATCTCCAGTTCCTGTAACTGAACCAATAGCCTTCCATGTTGCCTGCCAATCTTGGGATTGTTTCCTTCACAGACTGCCAGTCTTGGATTCATCATCCTCCAAAGCCAGTATCCTGCTATACTGCCTACTGATCTCAGGTTTTACTGCTCCTGCAGCTGCGTGAGTAATGAAAACCCTTCCACCTGATGGTTGACCCATCGACTTGGGACTTGCCAATCTCTACAACTTTATGAGCTATTTCCATGAGATAAATTTCTCCTTCTCTCACTATATATATAGGAGCTCTGGTAGCGTAGCGCCTAAAGCACTTGACTGCTAACCAGAAGCCTGGCAGTTCAAACCCACCAGCCACTGCTCAGAAGAAAGGTGGGGCAATCTACTTCTATAGTGATACCGCCTCAGAAACCCAAGGAGGGGTTACTATGAGTCAGGTCCAACTCAACAGAACATAACAACAACAACATATATGTACATACATACATACACACACACACACACACACATAAGTTTCAATGGTTTTACTTCCCTAGAGAATACAACCTAAAACATTGGATACTGAAAGTGGTTCTACAGAAAAAATATAAAGATAAGTTTTCTAAATAGGTTCTCAAGTTTGATTAGTCATAAGGGCACTGATAACTCTGCCTCCATTAGTAAAGAGGGCTGTCCTAATTCATGGCATGAGGTGGGAAAATTAATGCACAAAATACCACTACCAATAGATCAAGTATTGGTGAGAAGGGAGGCCCTGGGTGATCATATGTTTGATACTTTCCTGCAATTTTCTCAGCATGAGGAGTATAAGGAAGCTGGTTTGCTAGTCCTACATATACTAGAAAAAATGGTGAAAGAAGAAAATGCGCTCAGAGCTTTGGAGTCACAGCTCAAGTGCCACATAAAAGACCTCAATGTTTCTAATTGTGCACTGAAAGAAAGCTTTATCTCTTGTACTAACAGAACTGATATTGCTAAGAACCACACCCAGAGTCTTATGATAACAATGGCTGAATCACATCACCAGTTGAATTACCGACCTTGAATGGTGTCTGAAGTTAAGTGAGGACATTGACTGGGAAGAAATGGGATCATAAAATTTGGGATGGGGACATATGGACAGATAATAAGAAAGCTATGAACGCTGACCCCCACCTAAATTCCATTGGATCACTCCTTCCAGCAGAACCAGCACTCTCACCCCCTATATGACCATACATTGTCTGAGATATCATCTGGGGCATTGCCTGAGGCAAATGCCTTACAAGACATTGATGGATGTTCCCAGGAACCACCCCCACCACCCTTTGTTGCTTCTAGACCTATAACTAGACTTAAACCCTAGTGAACTCCAAAAGATGAAGTATAAAGTGAAGAGATATGCTACACTGGAAAAGTACTGCTTGATTTTTATAATATGTGCAAACAGAAACCAGAAGAATATGTGTGGGAACAGCTATTAAGGGTGTGGGATAATGGTGCAAGGAACATAACTGGTTATCTAGTGATGCTTTAACAGAAATACCACAAGTGGATGACTTTAACAAACAAGATTTATTCTCTTACAGTTTAGGAGGCTAGAAATCTGAGTTCAAAGTGCTGACTCTAGGGGCTGGGTGAAAGCCCCTTAACCTTGGGCTGCAGCTCTGCCTCCTGTTCCAGGCCCACTAGAGCTTGAAGCTTTTTCTGACTCATGCAGCTGCTGGCTGCTGAGGCTGATGAACCCAAGATGGACAAGTAAAATGATGCATCCCCAAGATTATCAAACAACATGGCAGGCTAGTAGTTCAACTCCAGAAATACTCACAAGATTGGCAGGAAACATGGCAGGCCAATGATGACTCAGCCAAATGCAGGATACAGATGTTCCAAGAAGCTCAAGACCTTTCTCAAAGCATTTCCTTATATACTGGAGGCAACCAGTTAGTTGCTCACAGCAGATACCACCACGAAGTTGATTACACCACATTCAGTCTCATCACAGGGAATAACTACATCCAGCTGCCCAGACACTTAAAACTACAGCCCAGCCAAGCTGACACATAACTTTAACTACCACAATAACACTGAATCAGTCTGAATTTATTGATTTGGACCTGCTATGCACAGATTCTTCATTCAGTGTTTCAGTATTTCAGAGGTTAGGAAAAGATCTAGTAGTTTATTTGGTTAGTTTACTGAAGTATGGATTATGCAATGACCTACACTAAGTCAAGTTGAAGTACCAGATCTGCCTTGGTATAATGTAGAAGAAGGTATCCAAGGACATAGGGAAATTGGCATGTAAGAATAGATTGGTGAGATTAAACCCATAGACCCACAAATGAAGCATCCAGGGGACACGACTATTACCACTACAGTGAGGAAAAATTTGTGAAGGGAGCCCCAGGATCCTTGAAGACTAATGTGGTTGCTATTTTATGTAAGCCATATTTGAAAGTGGAAACTGTCCTGATTGGATTAAGATACCTAATTACAGTGGTGCTGGTTGGACCCTATGGTGGTAGGGGCTAAGAGGTAGCACTTAATCAAGAAAGACAAGGTGGACACAGTTAATGTAATGAACAACAGAGTCAAAGCAGTAATCAGAAAAGTCTGACTTGTATGGATTTATGGCATTGGCTACTTAGGCATGGTGTCACCAGCAGTGAAATAGATGGAAAATCTACTAAATGTTTACTTGATCTTTACAAGCATAATTCTAGGTCAAGGGAACAGCAGTCTAACTTGAATTGCCCAGAATACAGGGTCACAGTCCCTCAACCAATTCCCAGACTTGAGCCAGTTTACAGGCCCACAACCCCTTGAATGAAGGGAAGGCTGGGTCCTCTTGAGGAGGGACCCATGACACTGCCAATAGTTCATACTGTTAATCTTTCTCCCAGACTTCCTCATATGGATCTATAGCCTTTTAAAAGAGTGATTGCTCGTTGGGGAAAAGGAAATAATAAGTTTTTGGGGACTACTGGATACTGGTTCTTAACTGACACTAATTGCAAGAGACACAGACCATCATTGTGGCTCATCAGTTAGAGTAGAGGTATATGGAAATCAAGTTATTGATGGAGTCTTAGCTCAGGTCCATCTCACAGTTTGGTCCAGTGGGTCCCCAAACCCATCCTGTACTGATTCCAGTTCCAGAATGAATAATTGGAATAGATATACTCAGCAACTGACAAAAAAAAAAAAAAAAAAAAAAACCCTCATTGGATCCATGACATTTGGAGTTAGGGCTATTAATGGTAAGAAAAGCCAGTGGATGCCATTAGAACTGCCCTTACCTAGGAAAATAGCAAACCAATAGTAAACCATTCCTAGAGTGACTGAAGACATTAGTGCTACCATCAAGGACTTGAACAATGCAGGGGTGTTGATCCCCACCACATCCCCATTTAACTTGCCTATTTGGCCTGTGCAAAAAAACAGATGAATCTTGGAGAATGATAGTAGATTATTGTAAATTTAACTAGGTGGTATCTCCAACTGCAGCTGCAGATTCTGATGTGGTTTCATTCTTCAGCAAATTTATGTAGTTTCAGATGTGGTTTCATTGCTTGAGCAAATTAATACATCTCCTGATATCTGGTATGTCACTATTGATTTGGTCAATGCCTTTTTCTCAATTCCAATTTCAAAGGATCTTCAGAAGCACTTTGCCTTTAGCTGTCAAAGCCAACAATATACTTTCACTGTGTTACCTCAGATGTATATCAACTCTTCAGATGGGGCAATCTACTTCCGTAGTGATATTGCCTTGGAAACCCAAGGAGGGGTCGCTATGAGTCGAGTCTGACTTGACAGCACATAACAACAACAACAATAACATCCCATAATTTAGTCCAGAGGGAGCTTGATCACCTTTCCCTTCCACGAGACATCACACCGGTCCATTACATTAATGGCATTATGGTGATAGGACCTAGTCAGGAATAAGTATCAATGACTCTAGATTTATTGGAGAGATATTTGCATGCTAGAGGATGGGAAATTTACCTTCAAAAAATTCAGGTACCTTCCACCTCAGTGAAATTTCTAGGGGTCCAATGGTGTGGAGTACGTTGTGATATTCCTACTAAAGTGAAGAAATAAGTTGTTCCATCTGGCACCTCCCATAACTAAAAAGAAGGTCCAATGCCTAGTGGTCTTCTGAATTTTGGAGGCAACATATTGCTCATCTGGGTGTGCTACTCCAGCCTATTTATCAGGTGACTCAAAATGCTGCTAGTTTTGGGTGGAGCCCAGAATAAGAGAGGCTCTGCAACAGGTTCAAGTTGCCGTGCAAGCCACTCTGCCACTTGGGCCATATGATCTGGTTAATCCAATGGTGCTTGAAGTGTCAGTGGCAGATAGAGATGGTATTTTGGAGTCTTTGACAGGCCCCTGTTGGTGAATCACAGTTCAGTTCCTTAGAATTTTGGAGCAAAGCCCTGCAGATAACTACTCTATTTTTGAGAAACAGCTTTTGGCTTGTTATTGAAGTTTAGTAGAGATGGAATACCGACTCATGGGCCATGAAGTCATGATGTGGCCTAAACTCTCCATCATGAATTGGGTGTTGTCTGACCTACAGAGTCACAAACTAGTGTGTGCACAGTAGCACTCCATCATTAAATTGTTGTTGTTGTTATGTGCCATTGAGTCAGATTTGACTCATAGCAACCAATCGTTGGGTTTCGAAGGCAGTATCACTATAGAAGATTGCCCAACCTTCCTTCTGAGGAGTGGCTGGCGGGTTTGAATTGCCAACTTTCTGGTTAGCAGTCAAGTGCCTCAGGCACTACACTACCAGAGCTCCTCATCATTAAATAGAAGTGGTATATAAGAGATCGGGCTTGAGCAGGTTGAAGGCACAAGTAAGTTTCATGAGGAAATGGTCCAAATACCTATAGTCTTCATTCCAGCCACACTACCTTTCCTCTCCCCATCTGCATCTATGACTTCATGGGGAGTTTTGTATGATCAGTTGACTGAGGAAGAGAAAACTCAAGCCTGGTTTGCAGATGGTTCTGCACAGTATGCAGACAAACTCAAAAGTGGACATCAGCAGCACTGCAGTCCCTTTTAGGGACCTCCCTAAAGGTCAGTGGTGAAGGAAAATCCTCCCAATGGACAGAACACTGAGTAATGCATCAGTTGTTCACTTTGCTTGGAAGAAGAAATGACCAGATGTACTCTTGTATATTGATTCACGGGCCGTGATCAGTGGTTTCACTGGATGGTCAGGAATTTAGAAGGAACATGATTGGAAAATTGGTGGCAAAGAGGCATGGGGAACAGGCATGTGAATAGATCATTCTGGATGGACCAAAGAAGTGAAGGTATTTGTGTCTCATGTGAATGCTCATCAAAGGTGGACCTTGGCAAAAGGAATATAACAATCTAGTGAATAAGATGACACATTATATAGAAAGTAGTCATCTTTTTTCCAATGACTCCTGTCATTGTCCAATGGGCTCATAAACAAACTTGCCATTGTGGCCATGATGGAGGTTATGCATGGGTTCAGCAACATGGACTTCCACTCACCAAAACTGACTTGACTACAGTCAATTGGGCACTATTGAGTGCCCACTCTGCCAGTAGCAGAGACCAACACTGAGTCCGTGATATGGAACCCTTGCTCAGGGTGATCAGCCAGCAACCTGGTGACAGGTTCATTACATTGGACCACTTCCACCATGGAAAGGGCAGCATTTTGTTCTTACTGGAATAGACACTTACTCTGGATACAGATTGCCTTTCTTGCACACAATGCTTCTGCCAAAACTACCATCTGGAGACTTACAGAAGCCTTATCCACCATCATGGAATCCAACACAGTGTCACTTCAGATCAAGGGACTCACTTCACAGCAAATAAAATGTGGGAAAGGCCCATGCTATGGAATTCACCAGTCTTACCCTGTTCTCCAGTGAGTGAGTTTGAGTACCACGTTCTCCATCATGCTGAAACAACTGGATTGATAGAACAATGGAATGGCTTTCTTAAAATACAATTATGGCACCAGCTAGGTGGCAATACCCTGCAGGATTGGGGCAATGTTGTGCAGGAGGCTGTATATGTTCTAAACCAGTGTCCAATATATGATGCTGTTCCCCCAATAGCCAGGATTCACAGGTTTAGGAACCAAAGGTTGGAAATAGGAGTGACACCACCCACCATTACCCCTCTGACTCACTCAAAAAACTTTTGTTTCCTATTCTTGCAACTCTATGCTCTGTGGGCCTGGAGGTCTTAGTGTCAAAGGGAGGAACACTCCCATCTGGAGATACAATACTGATTCCGCTGAACTTGAAGCTCAAGAATGCTACCTGACCATTTTGACCCCTTGTACCTATGGATCCACAAGCAAAGAAGGGAGATATTGTATTGTCTGGTGTGACTGATCCTGATTACCAAGGGGAAACTGGAATGATGCTACATAATGGAGGTAAAAAAGAGTATGTCTAGAATACAGGAGATTCCTTAGGACGTCTCTTAATACTACCATGCCCTGTGATTAAAGTCAGTGGAAAACCACAACAACTCAATTGTAATATGACTACTAATGGCCCAGACCCTTCAGGAATGAAGGTTTGGGTCACCCCACTGGACAAAGAACCACACTCAGCTGAGGTGCTTGTTGAGGCAAGGGGAATATGAAATGGGTGGTGGAAGAAGGTAATTCTAAATACCAGCTATGACCACGTGACCAGCTGCAGAAATGAGCACTGTGATTGTTATGAGTATTTCTTCCTCTTATGTAAGCATCAGATATTTTTGTTTTCTTCAGTTATAAAATGTAAATGAGGATAATTCATTTTCAGTTGTATGCATATTAGTTTTATCATGTGAGTCACAGTATGTCTTAA
This sequence comes from Orycteropus afer afer, assembly GCF_000298275.1. Classification (NCBI taxonomy): domain Eukaryota; kingdom Metazoa; phylum Chordata; class Mammalia; order Tubulidentata; family Orycteropodidae; genus Orycteropus; species Orycteropus afer. The sequence goes on along the minus strand of NW_006921851.1, from coordinate 3,836,508 downwards.
TTATTACCTTTATTTGGAGATTATGAGTAGCTTAAGGAGATGTTTACATGTGCCAGGTTGACAAGGGTTGGACTGTGATAGCTAAGGTGGTGTGTCAAGTTGGCTGGACCATCATTCTAAGTGGTTTAAGCAGTTTTGAGGTAGTCATCCCTCTTAATGAGACCTGATATAATGTTATCACTTCCATGATGAGATGTGCTATGAGCAGCCAATCAGTTAAAAGGAGTTTCCTCAGGGGTGTGGCTGGCTTCCAATATATCTGTGGACAATATATCTGGGAAAATTCTTTGGCTTTCTGATGGATTTTGATGCTGCATGTAACTCACTGTCATCTCCAGTTCTTGCACTTGAATCAGTGGGCTTCCATATTGCCTGCCAATCTTGGATTTGTCATCCTCCAAAGCCAGCAGCCTGCTGTACTCTCTGCTCACCTTGGGTTTATCAGCCCTTGCAGCTGTGTGAGTCAGGAGAAGCCTCCAATTTTACCTTTGACCCAAAGACTTGGGACTAGCCAGCTTCTACAATTACATGAGCCATTTTCTTGAGATAAATCTTTCTCTCACTCATATAATGTGTGTACACACATACACACACACATATAATGACCAGTAAGATGAAGATATGCAAAGATGGTTCATTAGAAAAGCAGTCAATGTAACCCATCACATAAATAAAATAAAAGAAAATAATCACATGATATTGTGAATCGATGCAGAAAAAGCATTTAATAAAATCTTGATCAAAACTCTCAGAAAAATAGGAATAGAAGCAAAATTTATGCTTAATAAATATAATAAATGGCACATGTGCCAAACCAACAGCCAATATTACTCTCAATGGAGAGAGACTAAAAGTATTCCTCTTTTGAACAGGAACCAGGATACCCTCTACCACCACTTCTATTCAACATTTTACTGGAAGTCTTAGCCAGAGTAATAAGGCAAGAAAGAGAAATAAAAGTCATTCAAATTGGCAAAGAAGAAGTAAAACTATCACTTTTTGCAGATGACAGGATTCTATACTCAGCAAGAAAACTAAAATTAATTGAAAGATTTAGCAAAGTGGCAGGATACAAGATGAACATAAAAAATCAGTTGAATTCCTCTCCATCAACAAAAAGATCTTTGAAAAGGAAATAAGAAAAGCAATAGTATTTAAAATAGCTACCAAAGATAAAATAATTAGGAAAAAATCTTACCAAGAACACAAAAGACCTATACAAAGAAAATTACAAAACACTACTACAAGAAACTATAAGAGACCTACAAAATGAATAACATACCATGCTCATGGATAGAAAAATAGAACATTGTAGAAATGTCAGTACTACCCAAGGTAATCTATAAATTCAATAAAATCCCAGTCTAGATTCCAGTGACATTCTTTAAAGACATGGAAAAACCAATCACTAATTTTATATGGAAAATAAACAAATCTGGGATGAGCAAAGCATTACTGAAGAAGAAGAACAAAGTAGGAGGTCTCACACTCCCCAATCTCAAAACCTACTATATATCCATGGTACTCAAAACAGCCTGGTATTGGCACATAAGCCAGTGGAATAGAGCTGGGAATCCAGAAATAGATCCCTCCACCTATGGACAACTGATCTTTGACAAAGGACCATTAATGGGGAAGAGATAGTTTCTTTAACAAACAGTGCTGGCAAAATTGGCTATCTATTTGCAGAAAAATGAAACAAGATCCATACCTCACACCATACACAAAAACAAATGCAAGATGCATCAAAGACCTAAATGTAAAACTCAAACCCATAAAGTTCTTCAAAGATAGAATAGAGGCAAATTTATGGGCCCAAATTTATAGAAGAAATAGGCTATCAAACATATCCAAAAGTAAGCAAACAGCAGAAGAAAAACTAGATGCCTGGGACCTTCTAAAAATTAAATTTTATTTGCAACAAAAACTTCTCCAAAAGAGAGAACAATCATGGGAGAAAGAAGGGCTGCTTATGCACAGGGAGACAGCTCAGGGGACAGGAGCCCATAGAAGGATGGACACTGGGAAGAGGTAACTGTGGGGAGGAGATGGGAGAGGAGCTGTTGCATTGTGATAAACTGTGGTCAATGTCATGAGACAAAGTGTATATGAACTGCTGTGTGGAAAGTGTAAACCTTCACCCAAATCACAATAAAATAAAAAAAAAATTAAACAAAAATAAAAACTTCTCCAAAAGAGTAAAAAAAAAAAAAAAAGGAATCTACAGATGGGGAACAAAAATATTTGGCAATGACACATCCAAAAGAGATAAATTTCTAAAATTTGTAGAAAACATCAACACCTCAATATCTAAAGGACAAACAATACAATTAAGAAATGGGCAGAGGACATGAACAGACACTTCACCAAAGAAGATATTCAGGCAGCCAACAAACCCATGAAGAAATGCTCACAATCATTACCCATTTGAGAGATGCAAATCAAAACACTGAGATATTATCTCACCCCAGCAGGAATAGCAAAATTCAACATGACAGAAAACAACAAATACTGGAGAGGGTTGGGGAGATTGGAACTCTCATATACTGCTAGTAGGACTGTAAAATGGTACTAGCACTATAAAATGGTATAGTGCTTCCTTAAAATTTTGGAAATAGAAATACCATTTGATCCAGCAATTGCACTACAAGAAAGATATCCTAAAGTAGTGACCTCCCAGACACAAATAGATATGTGCAGACCCATATTCATCTCAGCATTACTCACATAGCAAAGAGATGGAAACAACCTAATAGCCCATCAACAGATGAATGGATGACCAAACTAAAGTAATACACACAATTGAATACTATGCAACTGTAAATAATCATGAAGAATCCACAAAGCACCTCATAACATGAATGCACTTAGAATATTTGCTGCATGAAATAAGTCAATCACAGAAAGACAAATATTGCATGAATCCATTATTATAAAAAGTCAAGGAAAACTTTATATGGGAAAGGAAACTTTCTTTGTTGGTTATCAGTGTAGAGGAGGGAAAATTGGTAGTTAGTTAAGAGACATGTGTTGATTTGGGTGAAGGGAAGGCAATATAACTCATGTGACCAGCACAATATCCCTAAGGGAAAGGAACACACAGAGAGGTGCACAAGAGATACAGACAACAAAGGTAAATACTATTACATATACAGTACTGCATTATCAGTAATAACAAACATTAATCTACAGGAGGATACATAGATAGATAGGAAAGATGGTGAGGTATGTGAGACTATACCCATGACCATATATAGGTTTGGCAGGTGATATTTCAACATATGTATTTGTATATGCTATAAAAATGTCCCTATATATAACAGGGCTAACAGTGGACAAAGTTAAAATAACTTCTTAGCCACAACCATGCACCTTGAAGTAGTGCTTCACTGAACCTGCAGGCTCAGGACCATGGTCAAAGGGGACATCAAGCTCAATTGGCAATCATAGTACACAAAAACATTGTTCTATGTTCTACTTTGGTTAGTAGCAACTGGGGTCTTAAAAGCTTGCAAGCAGCCATCTATGATGCAATTATTGGTTTCTCCTTGCCTGGAGCAAAGAAGAGTGAAGAAAATCAAAGATATGTGTAAACAGTTAATCAAAGGGACTAGTGGACCATAGGAACCTAGGCCTACATGACCCTGAGACTAGAAGAAATAGATGGTGCCCAGCTACCAATGTCAACCCCTCAGAAAGGGATAAAAATAGGAGATCCTGGATCGAGTGGGAGAAAAACGTGGAACAAAACTCAAAACCATAAAAAAGACTAGGCTGACTGGTCTGATAGAGACTGGTGAAATCCCTGAGACTATGGTCCAGAGTCACCCTTTGAGCCTAGAATTGAACTCACTCTCATGGCTCTACTCTTAACCAAACAATAGACAGGCCTATAACCTGAACAGTTAAACCAGGGAGATGTATGTCTTAGAACAATCAATCTTGGAAAATCAGAAGGGCAGTATTTGTTCAGGGAGAAATCTAGGGAGGCAGGAATGCTTAGGAAAGAAGGACATGGGCAAGGTAACCATAGGGAGGAAGTGAGAAGAGAGTTATTACATTGTGGAGATGTCACAAAACAAAATGTGTATGAACTGTGAATGGAAAATGAATTTACACAGTAAAGTTTTACTCAAATCACAATTAAAAAAAAAAAATTAAAGATTCTCCTGAGCCTTACTAGAAAGACTTTTCATTTGTCCCTCTCACTACCCTTATGCTGCCAAATTACGAGGGCTCAAACCTTGGATTCACTTCTACCAACTATAGAAATCTACCATCTATTCTATCTGGACTCTTGAACCCACTGAAGGACTTAAATTGAAGTTCATACACTGGAGTAGCCAGAAGCAGACAGCACCCAAGGTAGACAGCTAGTCCCAAGATCACAGAAAAAGATTCCCTGCAACCTGCTGAAATTTTTGAATTCTGTTTTTGATTACTGGTATTCTTATGGTAGCTGGTTTATTACAACCTGTGGTATTGTCCTCTATTTTAACGTTTTATTTTCCCCATGCAAGTAATAAAAAATTATTGAGTTTTATCTAATACTTGGGAGTTCTGGTGATATAGTTGTTGTTAGGTGCCATAGAGTCATCTTCAACTCATAGTGACCCTATGCACAGCAGAAGGAAATACCACCCGGTATTGCGCCAGGTCCGATCCCTGCTATACTTGAGCCCATCACTGCAGCCACTGTGTCAATCAATCATGTTGAGGTCCTTCCCCTTTTTCATCAACCCTTCACCTTACCGAGCATGATATCCTTCTCCAGGGAGTGATCCCTTCTGATAACATGACCAAAGTAGGTGAGAAGAAGTCTGGTCATTCTCACTTCCAAGGAGCATTCCAGCTTCACTTCCTCCAGGACAAATTTATTAGTTCTTTTAGCAGTTCATGGTACTTTCAGCATTCTTTGCCAGAACCACAATTCAAAAGCATCAATTCTTCTTCAGTTTTCCTTATTTGTTGTCCAGTTCTCACATGCATATGAACTGATTGAAAATATCATGGCTTGTGTCAGGCAACCCTCAAGGAGACATCTTTGCTCTTCAACACTTGAAAGAGGTCTTTTGCAGCGGACTTGCCCAGTAGGAGCTCTGGTAGCATAGTGCCTAAGGCATTTGACTGCTAACCAGAAGGCTGGTGGCTCAAATCCACCAGCTACTCATTGGAAGGAAGGTTGGGCAATCTATTTCCATAGTGATACCACCTCAGAAACCCAAACAGGGGTCGCCATGAGTCAGGTTTGGCTCGATGGCAGTGAGTTGAGTTGAGTTTGATACGTTGTCTGATGTCCTGACTGCTGCTTCCATTGGGTGGTATAGTAGCTAGGGATTTCACTGCTAACCAGAAAGCTGGTGGTTCAAGCCCACCAGCCACTCCTTGGAAGGAAAATTGGGCAGTCTACTTCCATAGAGATACCACCTCAGAAACCCAAGGAGGGGTCACTATGAGTTGAATTGACTCAAATGGCAGTGAATTTGGTGTTTTTGTTTGTTTGTTTGTTTGTTTTTGGTTTGTCTAATACTTATTACTTTTCAAATAGCTGTATTATATCAACTTTGGTTAATTGGTTTATAAAAGTTTTGCTGCAGAATATTTTTGCCTTCTGTTTTACACTCACTGCCCTACTTTTTCCTAATTGTCCTACTCCTTAAATTGTGCTGATATTCTCTGCTTTAATTACTTACGCATATCATTTACTTCCTTGGATTTGCTTTTCACTTGTAGGAATCCTTCTGCTAATGTTGTTGTTGTTGTTGTTATGTGCCGTTGAGTCGGACCCAACTCATAGCGACCCCTCCATAGGCCTACTATTTGTTTATCATCTCCTGCTTTGATATTTTATTATCACATGCAGGTCGATAATGGAGTTTGTTTTATTATAGCCATTATTTATTATTATTATTATTATTATTATTAAATTTTTGTTGTGATTTGGGTGAAAGTTTACAGAGCAAATTCATTTTTCATACAGCAGTTCACATAAACTTTGTCTCATAACATTGACTGCAATTTCCTGCAATGTAACAGCTCCCCTCCCACTTCCTCCCCATAGTTACCTCTTCGCTGTGTCCTTCCCTCCCATGCACTCCTGCTGCCTGAGCTGTCTCCCTGTGCATACACAGCCTTTCTATTCTCCTGTGATTGATCTCTCCAAGGAGTGTATTTACCTCATGTAAATGTTCAGCTCATATGCCTGTCCTTTGTTTGGCTGGGAGGTGAAGGAGTGGGTTCAGTTTCAGACCTGAAGGGCAGCTAGGGGCCATAGTCTTAGTGGTTCCACCAGGCTCTATCAGAGCAGCAAACTTCGTCCCTTTTTTTTTCTTTTATGATTTTGAGTTTTGTTCCACATTGTTGCCCCACTCTATCCAGGATCTCCTACATAAATCCCCCTCTGTGTGGTTGACAGTGGTAGACAGACATCTTCTAGTTCTTCTCGTGTCATAGTGATATAGGCTGAGGATTGCATGGTGTACCAGTCTCTTATATAGCCATTATTTTTATGACCTTCACCCTACTATATTATCTTTGGTTTCTCTTCTTCAACTATGAAACCCTTCTTAAATATTCTAGTATTGTATTTCATACCTCTTACTGATGCCTGACATGAAAATGCCTTTGTTAGAATACCTCAGTCAGTGGTTACAATGGGTAACCTAACAAATAGATGGATTTCCCATCAAATGCCCAAATCTGGACATGACAACTGAAACCTCTTTGCTTCTTCCCATTTATAACTGTAGTCTTATAACCAGTGCCACTGTTAACCTCAACATCACCATTAAGCTTGGTATTTGTGTCAGACTGTGGCATCCTAGATTAATCCAAATATCAGTGCCCTGTTTTAACTTGACTCAAATTAAAAAACAAAATTAATCCTGGACATTCCTACTACATCCACCCTCCTTTGATTCTTCCTTGATTCATAATTCCACTTACAAAAGAATATAAAATAAAAGCAAAGCCTCAGGCAAGATGGCAGACTAGGCAGAAAGACTGCACAGACCCTCTTCAACAAAGAAAAGGGAAACCATTTAACACAGACTCAGAAGATAATCTTGGACCCCTGAGCCATGAAGGGAAGAATATAGAAGTGGACTAAACCCCAACTAGCAGAAGAATTTGCATTAAAATACCAAAAAAGGAGACATACAGAGCTACGATCTAACAGTGATCCTGAGCGATCCTGATGATATAGACAGCTTGAAGATCCCTGAGTGGTGGTAGGACCTAAGAATTAATCTAAAAATCAGCCCTGCTAGCCAGAGATGGCACAGAGGACTGCTCTGGTAGCTAAGGAATAAACAGAGAAGGTGAAGAGAATGGCGGGCTGAGCTGTGCACTTTTGCCGGTCCAGAGGGCACCGTGATTTTGAAGGTTTAAAAGCAGCTTGAGTATTTTGGATATTTAAAGAGACAGCACTGTCACAAATTCCTGGGGCTTAAGAACACATTCTGCTTTCCAGCAACCCCAAGGACACTCCGGACCTGCAAGACTGAAAAGTTTTTTGATGGTTATTCAATTGTAATCTGTGTCTAACTGAGTGGGAGACAACAA
>NW_006921851.1:3818635-3822665 GCF_000298275.1 Orycteropus afer afer | reverse complement strand
CACTCTTTGGAGAGAACAATCATGGGAGAAAGAAGGGCTGCTTATGCACAGGGAGACAGCTCAGGGGGCAGGAGTGCATGGAGGGATGGACACAAGGAAGGGGTAACTATGGAGTGGAAATGGGAGGGGAGCTGTTGCATTGTGGTAAAATGTGGTCAATGTCATGAGACAAAGTGTATGTGAACCGCTGTATGGAAAGTAAATTTGCTCTGTAAACCTTCACTCAAATCACAGTAAAAAAAATAAAAGCAAAAGCAAAACCTCAGAGAAAATAAGGACTTATTTTCCCATATATTTCAAGCTTTTTAACACTGCTGGACACCCTCTAAGAATGGGAAGACTCTCCATCTGTAACCATTCTTTAGCAGAAAATCGGCTCAAACAAGTTAATGACACCACTCTTTCTCTAGATGAAGTTAATCCAATTTGTGCTTCTTATGTATATCTACTTTTATATGGAGGATTAGAGTATCCTATCAATAAGAACCTGTGGTAGTTAAGATTATGTGTGAACTTGAGTAGGCTTGGTTGCGTGGCTGGGCAGCTGGTGGTAGTTATTCCCCATGATGAGATTGACAGTCAACTCCATGGTAGGCTCTACCACAAGCAGCTGAGTAGCTTCTTTAGGGATGTGATCTGCCTTCCATATATAAGAAGCAGTTTTGGGAATGGTCTCTACCTTATGGCATGCTTGAATCCTTCCTCTAGCCATGCTGTTATTCAGCAGCCTATCATGCTCTGCCAACCTTGGGACTTTCAATGGACTTGAATCAATGGCCTGCTGTATTATTTGGTAACATCAGGACTGTGCCATTTTATTTGCCAATCTTGGGCTTGTTAGCATCAGCAGCTAGCAGCTGCCCAAGTGAAGAGATGCCTCTAGCTTCAATGGGCCAGGAACAAGTGGCATAGCTGAAGCCCAAGGTCACCAGACTTTCACACAGCCCCTAGAGGCTGGCACTTGAAACTCAGACTTCTAGTCTCCAAAAATTGTAAGAATAAACTCCTGTTTGTTAAAGCCTTCCCATTGGTGGTATCTTCTGTTAGAGTAGCACTAAGTAATCAGAATAGAACCTAAATCAGAAAACTAAACTATATGTGTGGGCATTGCCCTGTTTAGATGACTGGAGAATCACAGATCAGTGAACATTAAGTTTATTAGAGGTTCCCTTAGATATACACACATATAATGACAGCATACACTGGATTATTGTTGTTGTTGTTGGGTGCCATTGAGTCAGTTCTGACTCATAGAGACCTTATGTACAACAGGACAAAACACTTCCCAGTCCTGTGTCATCCTTACAATCATTGCTATAATGATCCTTCCACAGGTTCACCTATGGAAAACTTGTTGCAACCTTATACTGAACTTGTGATCTAAACCTCTTTGCTCAACCCAAAAGGGGACCTATGGTATCTAATGAAAACCCTTTAACAGAGAGTCCTGGAGATGGGAGGGCATTTCTTTGAGATCTCTTACTAATTGTAGGTATCCCTGACCTTGAAAGGTATGTTTGCAATTTATATGCTACTATGCTCACCACCTCAGAAGGAAGACTGGGCAATCTACTCCCGTAGAGATACTGCCTCAGAAACCCAAGGAGGGGTCACTATGAGTCGGAATTGACTTGACGGCAGTGGGTTTTATGGTACAGATAACTAGTAAACGAACTGACAGCATAGAAGGCTGCCAAAAATCTTTAAAATTTCTTGTCAAAGTTGTATCAAACAGTAGAATTCCCCCTTGATTTTCTTCTACTCCAGTGTCTTAGGCTGTGTTCTCTAGAAAGGCAAACTCATTCAAAACCAAACTCACTGCCATCAAATCGGATCTGACTCATAGGGACCCCTCCTTGGGTTTCTGAGGCAGTATCACTACAGAAGTAGATTGCCCAACCTTCCTTCCAAAGAGTGGCTGGTGGGTTTGAACTGCCAGGTTTCTAGTTAGCAGTCAACTACCAGAGCTCCTAGAAAGGCAGACTTGTGAAGCTTATAGAAAGTGAGAGAGGAAAAAATTTGTCTCAAGGAAATGGCTCATGCAGCTGCAGAGTCTGGCAAGTTTCAATGCCATGGGTCAGACATCATGTTGGAAGCTTCTCCTGACTCATGTACCTGCCGGGGCTGATTATTAAAAGGCAATACAGCAGGCTGCTGGCTTTGGAGGCTGATGAATCCAAGATTGGCAGGTAAAATGGTAAGCCATTGGCTCACATGCTGCCAAGGCGACAATCCCAAGATCAGCAGCCAATGTTCAAGTCCAGATGGTGATGAGCCAGATGCAGAATCTTGAGCAAAAAGCCTGAGGTTTTTGCCAGGATGTTTATATGTATTGAAAGCAGGCCACAGCCCTGAGGAAATTCTTTTTCAACAGATTGGCTGCTCATAGAAGATCTTATCGTGGTGGTGATTACATTACATCAGATTTAACATGGGAGGTGAATATATCATAACTGCTAAACCACTGATAATCATTATCCAGCCGAGTTGACACACAACCTTAACTATCACACCCAGTAAGGAGGAGTTTGTGCAGTTGCTAATACTACTATTGTATCTGGATAAATACTACAGCAGAAGTAGAACCAGACCTAAAGCAAGTTTATAAAAGTCCACCTGGTTTCAAATATCTCCTATTTCAGAATCCCCCTGTTCTGGTTACCTAGTGCCGCTCTGACAAGAATATACCACAAATAGGATGACCTTAACAAACAGGAGTTATTCTCTTACAGTTTGGAGGCTTTCAGTCCAAGTTCCAAGTGCCAGTCTCTAGGGACTGTATGAAAGCCCCTTGACCTTTGGCTTCAGCTCTACCTCTAGAGGCATCTCTTGCTAGAGGCATCTCTTCACTCAGGCAGCTACTAGCTGCTGAGGCTAACAAGCCCAAGGTCAACAAATAAAATGGCACAGTCCCAATGTTACTAAACCACACAACAGGCCATTAATTCAAGTCCATTGTAAGTCCCAAGGTCAGCAGAGCATGGCAGGCTGCTGAACAATGACTTGGCTACATGCAGGGTCCAAGCATGCCATAGACTAGAGAATATCCCCAAGGCTTCTCCTTATATACAGGAAGCAGACCACATCCCAAAGGCACCTACTCAGCTGCTTGTGGTAGATCTCACCACAGAGTTGATTGCCAGTCTCATCATGGGGAATAACTACCACTAGCCACTCAACCAGGCCCAGCCAAGTTGACATACAATTTAACTACCATATCCCCTTTCTAAATATTGATAGTTGGTGCCCTATTAGAGCTAGTTCCTGGTTGTGTTCAATTTTGCAAACTGGTTTAATTATCTTAATCATAATAATAATTATTATAGGATTAATCATATGTTGTATGAAATGTACGACCAATGCTGTTGGTCAAACACCAACTTAATGCTGATGAGAAGAATTATGCACATAGATGAAATTCACTTCAACAACCAACTTGAGAAACCTCACAACTTAGACTAGTCATTTGAAAGAGTAAAACTGTTTCTCTAATGTGATCTTGCTCCACACAGATTCCCAATTAAAAATCACAGAAGCAGTGTGCTAAAGCAACAGCATGGTGAAGAGGTTAGATCATGCCCACCTACTTACACAGTAGTATCCAGGGTCCTAAAGGCTTATTAAAGTAAGCAAACAGCTAGAAAGATAACTATAACAGCCAAATCCATGTGGAAGAAAGCAATCTTAAGATAGTGATCAGAGGATGTTGATATAATTCTTTGATCAAATGGAGAGAATGTGCAGGAGCTCCAAAATTGAGGCATTTGACTTTAATAAAATGACTGGCCCGGGTCTGAGTTTGGGCTCCATGTTAATGCCTGCTTACTTATCTGGCAACAATTAACCGTTGATATAGATTTAAGCAATCAGCCAAAGGGATTAGGTGAGGAGGGGAAACTCAGGGACGCCCAAAGAAGCAGGCCAGAAGAGCAGGAGAAAAGGGATTAAAAGACAGGAAGCCAGACAGAGAAACAGTCAGCCACAGGGACCCAGGTGGGGGGGATAAGAGAGGTCTCCAACAGCAGGACAA
>NW_006921851.1:3815086-3816975 GCF_000298275.1 Orycteropus afer afer | reverse complement strand
CTATGAGTCAGAAACGACTCGACGGCACTTAACAACAACAACAATAGATTTAAGCCTGTAGTTGTGGATTTTTTTCCCCCTCCCTGTATTTAAGCTAAGGGGGTGGAGAAAATGTTCACAAAGTGGGTCTTGACACAGGGAACTTCTGAGAAATCTCATGTACAAGCAGTCTCAGGAAATGTTTTGCCCAAGAAATTATTTCAACAAGACGTTCCCAGAAAACAGTGTCCTGTGATTGTCTTACAACCATTTTGTATGCCCTCCTTTAGTCACATCCTTCTGTATTTTAAACTTATAACCAATCCTAAATATTCACCTATATACATTGTATCAATCTCTTTTATTTCCAAGCTTCAATATATCCTGGCTCCCACTTCTCTGAATCACTGAGCACCAATCATTAATTCTATATTGTAAGTTCCTGATTTTACTGTGTAAGTACACCTGTTCACCTCCCTTTAGTGGAACGTTTGGCTTTCACTTTGTAGGACCTAATATGGAAGCTCTGGTGGCGTAGCGCCTAAGGCATTTGACTGCTAACCAGAAGGCCGGAGGTTCAAAACTACTAGCCACTCCTCAGAAGGAAGGTTGGACAATCTTCTTCCTAATGATACTGCCTCAGAAACCCAAGGAGGGGTCGTTATGAGTCGGATCCGACTTGATGGCAAACACAACAACAACAGGTTCCCAGTTCAAACTGGTTTTGAACTTTCTAGAAATCTCTTTGCTTTCATTTTAACAGAGTATGCATTTTTATTCTTTGACACCAGTCTGTTCTCCTGATGGCTTCCTGAGTTTAGTCAATTGAATTCATCTGTTATTTTCAGTTTCCTGCATAGACTACCTTCCATTTCTGCAACATGATATAATAACAAGAATTCACTTTTACCAAGCAATCTTCCAAACAAAAAATGGTTTGATAACAAATAACCTTAGAAACATAACTGTATGGCATAATCCAGATCATTTCAGCTGGGATCTTTTCTATTCCCTTCCAAAACATTAATTCCCTTTACTATGGTTATGGTGTTTGAAATAATCGTAAATATAAATTAAATAGCAGTAAAGTACTACTTTGGGAAAATTGGAAAATTTGAATCATAGAACATTTTAACAGAAATACAGTTTAATTTCTTTCATGTATATACACAGCAACTTATATGAGTTGCTGAGGCAAATGTTCTTTAATAAATGGATCATTTGTAATGAACTTTATTTTAATGCAAATGAATACTCATAAATGCTTAAAAACATTTCTCCAGATTATATTTGATATTAGAAATCCATTTTAATCAACTTGTTACTTTAGAAAAAAAAATTTTTAAAGCCTTCCAGGTTTCTTGCAATTTCAGTGCAAGAGGACCAAGAATTTGCTTCTACACAAAGTTGCAAAATAATAGAGTACCTTTTCTCTTATGTAATTTTCATACTCTTTCAAACAACTAATTTACTATTGGAGAAACACATTAACAGGTTGAATTTTATCTAATCTTTATAAATAATCTATAAAAGAATTTTGAGCTCCTAAAAAACTTATAAGCAATGATTTTTTATGTGAGTTGTATCCTACATGTGAAACTTATCTAAAGTAAGCTCATAAATATTTTTTCTCAAATAATACCTTCTATATTTCATCATATCTTTGAGTTTCAAAATATCTTAGGTTAAAATCAAAATCCATGGGTTCTGTTCTGAAGATGGCAGACTAGGCAGAAGGATTGCAAAGACCCTCTTCAACAAAGAAAAGGGAAACCAATTAACACAGACACAGAAGATAATGTTGGACCCCTGAGCCTTGAAGGGAAGGATACAGAATTGGACTAAACCCCAACTAGCAGAAGAATTTGCATGAAAATACCAAAAAAAGGAGACATACGGAGCTGCGGCCT
>NW_006921851.1:3806672-3812211 GCF_000298275.1 Orycteropus afer afer | reverse complement strand
AAAGTATATTATGTGAACTGCTGTATGAAAAGTGAATTTACTCTGTAAATCTTCACCCAAATCAAAATAAAATTAAAAAAATAAAAATAAAAATCCACGTGTGTGTGAGTATATTTTTGGCAAAAACTCAATTAAATGAGAGTATTTGTTGTTAAAATCCTCCTTATTTTGATCTCTGAAGCAGTATAAATAGTTCTATAATATCCTCTTTGTTTTAGAACTCTTACAGACTGTGTGATTCCTCTGGGCAAGGACAAGATCTTACTCATCTTTGTATTTGCAGAACCTAGCATATTGTTGGCTGAAGTAGTTCTCATGAAAAATTCAGTTCTGTGTGATGTCCAATCCCAAATATCTAACTGGCAAGGATCTAAAGTAAGTTTTTTCAGTAGTTGCCAGTGAGTTTCTGAACTGAGTCTACTTCATACAGAGTAACTGTCCAAACTCAAAAGCTTAGCTAAAATCCCACATCTGCAAGAAACCTTTCCAGATCTTGCCAGTTAGCATTAATCTCAGTCTCTGCCACACTCCTATGACACTTTGTTTGTATCTCTAAGAAACAATTGTAGTGTCAGTCTTGGCAGAAACGGGTTTTTATTCACTTATAAACCAAAATCAGAAGGAAAAGATTACTGTCCTTTGGGGTCAAAAAGAAGCCAAAAGATTGTTTCTCAGTATAGTTTTCTAGTCACACTGGTGGGGTAGAGTGCATTTGGAGCATTCAACCCTACAGGGGAACTAGTTCCTGTGCCTGCATACCCATGTGTCTGTACATTTCACCAGCAGTCACTCTCTCACTACCCAGCATTTTCCTAATGGATTTCCATTTCTATCGACCAAGAACATAGATGTTGGCTAGCAATTAGTCTTAATCAGGCAGCAGGAGTTTCCTAAGGGGACTGCCATCTAGCCTAATTGCTGGCAGCTGTGGAGCTGCTGACTGCTAGGGACAGTCTGTTAACCCTCAGTTTCCCAGGCTCCACAAAGACTCTTCTGACCTAACAAAATCCCTCCTTATATGTGATCTGAATAGAGATAGGTAGCTTTTATTTATGTTGGAAAGCTACAGAGAGTCTCAGGCTACTTTATCTCCAAAGACACTGATACAGAGTGAAGTGCATAACCCTGTTCTGTAGCAGAAAATTCTTAATAGAGGAAAAAGATCTAGAATGAAAAACCAAAACCAAAACAAAAAACCCTCTATTATGGAAATCCCCAAAAGTCATAGAAGTAAAGAGAATATTATACTAAGCCCCCATATAGCCATCATTTTGTTCGCTACTTTCTACCATTCTTATCTATACTCCATCTTTATTCCCTCTCTTTACAGGAGCATTTTAAAGTGAATCTCAAACAGATTTTCAAGTTGAAGCTGAAGAAAATTAAAATAAATCCAGGAGAGCCAAAATATGACCTTAAGTGTATATATATATATGAAAAAAAAGAAAAAAAAACACTGCCATCAAGTTGATTCCAACTCATAGCGACCCACACTGGGTTTCCAAGGTGGAAAATCTTTTTTTTTTAAATACATTTTATTGAAATATAATTTATGTACAGTGAAATCCACAGAACTAAAATAATATGGGTCAATGCCTTTTTCTTTTCTTTTACAGTATTCCCTTCCTTCCCCTTCCACTCCTGGTAACCAACAAAGAAAGTTTCCTTCGATATATAAACCTTTCCTTGATTTTTTACAATAATGAACTAATACTATATTTGTTCTTCTGTGATTGACTTACTTCACTTGGCATAATGTCTCCCAAGTTCATCCATGTTTTGCAGTTTTTTGCAGATTCTACATTATTCTTTAGTGTTGCATAGCATTGCATTGTGTATATCTACCATAGTTTGGTTATCCATTCTTTTGTTGATGAGGGCATAAATTATTTCCATCTTTTTGCTATTATAATAGTGTTGCAATGAACATGAGTGTGCATATATCTGTTCTTGTCCTGGCCCTCAGTTCCTTAGGATATATACCTATTATTGAGATTGCTGGGTCAAATGGTATTTCTAATTCCAACTTTTTACAGAATCACCATACTGCTTTGCAGAGTGGTTATATCATTTGACAGTCCCACCAGCAGTGTATGAGAGTCCCAATCTCTCCAAATCCTTGCCAGCATTTGTTATTTTTTGTCTTGTTGAACTTTGCCATTAGTTCTGGGATGAAATAGTATCCCATTGTTGTTTTGATTTACATGTCTCTGATGGCTAATGATCATTTAATGATGGCTAATGAGCATTTCTTCATGTATTTCCTCACCACCTGAATATCCTCTTTGGTGAAGTGTCTATTCATGTCTTCTGCCCATTTTTAATTGGATTATTTGTCTTTTTGTTGTTGAGGTGTTGGAGTTTTCTATGAATTTTAGAGATAAGTCCCTTGTCAGCCTTGTCATTGCCAAGGAGGTAAATCTTTATGGAAGTGGATTGCTATCTCTTCCTTCCATGGAGTGGCTGGTGGGTTTGGATCACCAACCTTCTGGTTAGCATTCAACTGCCTTAGGCACTATGCCACCAGAGCTCCTTAACCTTAAGTATATGCCACCTGAATTTAGAGACCATCTAAACAATCAGTTTGGTGCATTAAATACCAGTGACTGAAGATCAGACAAGTTGTGGGATGATACCAAGAACATCATACATGAAGAAAGAAAAAGGACATTAAAAAGACAGGGAAGGATGAAAAGACCAAAACCGATGTCATAAGAGACTCTGAAATTTGCTCTTGAATGGAGAGTAGCTAAAGTGTTGAAATAAACTAGCTAAACAGAAGATTTCAAAGGGCAGCTCAAGAAGACAAAGTAAAACATTACAATGAAATGGGAAAAGACCTAGAGTTAGAAAACCAAAAGGGAAGAACACTCTTGGCATTTCTCAAGCTGAAAGAACTGAAGGAAAAATTCACACTTTGAGTTGCAATATTGAAGGATTCTAAGGGCAAAATATCGAATGATGCAGGAAGCATCAAAAGGAGATGGAAGGAATACACAGAGTCACTGTAGCAAAAAGAATTGGTCAACATTCAATCATTTCAGAAAGCAGCATTTGATTAAGAACCAATGGTATCAAAGGAGGAAGTCCAGCTTCATTGAAGGAGTTGGCAGAAAACAAGCTCCAAGAATTGGTGGAATACCCATCATTAAGATGTTCCAACAAATGGATGCTGTGCTGGAGGTGATTACTCATCTATACCAGGAAATTTAGAAGACAGCTATCTAGCCAACTGACTGGAAGAGATCTATATTTGTGCCCATTCCAAAAAAAGGTTATTCAACAGAATATAGAAATTATTGAACATTATCATTAATAGCACATGCAAGTAAAATTTGTGCTGACGATAATTCAAAAAGAGTTGGAACAGTACATTGACAAAGGACTTCCAGAAATTCAAGCTTGATTCAGAAGACAACATGGAACAAGGAAATCATTGCTAACATCAGATGCATCTTAGCTGAAAGCAGAGAATTCCAGAAAGATGTTTACCTGTGATTTATTGACTATGCAAAGGTGTTGGACTCTGTGGCTCATAACAAATTATGGATAATATTGCAAAGAATGGGAATTCCAGAACACTTAATTGTGCTCATGAGGAACCTGTACATAGACCAATAAGCTATCATTCAAACAGAACAAGGGAATACTTGTTTTGGTTACCTCTAGTGCTGCAGAGCAGAGCAGCAGCCAGGATCCAAGTAAGGGGAGGGACCCAGGCTCCACCCCAACCAGCCAGGAAAGTGAGGGAAAGAGAAACTAGGGGGATGACAGAGCAGAGCAGTACCAGGGATCCAGGTAAGGGGAGGGCAGAGAGATTTCAAACAGCTAAGCAAGACAAACTTGTCTGTCAGTTTGTCGTACTATTGTGGCTTGCATGTTGCTGTGAGGCTTGAGGCTGTGCCACTGGTGTTTTAAGTGCCAGGAGGGTAGCACATGGTGCACAGGTTTCAGTGGAGCTTACAGACTGAGACAGACTAGAAAGAAGTAAGAGGCCATTCACTTCTCAAATAATTGGCCAGGGAAAACATTATGAATAGCTGAGAAACACAGTCTGATGCCTTACTGTGCAAAATAGCCCAGAAACATTCAATACAGTGCAAGAGGACAAGTCCCTTAGGTCAGAAGGCTTTCAAAATACAACTAGGAAAGAGCTGCATCATCAGAGTAGGACCAACCTTACTGATATGGATAAAGTAAAGCTTTCAAGACTTCCATTTGCTGATGTGGCATGACTCAAATTGAGGAGAAACAGCTGCAAACATCCATTAATAATAGGAACTTGGAATGTGTGAAGTATGAATTTAGGAAAATTGGAAGTTGTCAAAAATGAAATGGAGGAATAAGGGTAAGATGGTGGAATAAGCAGAAGGACTGCACAGACCCTCTTCAACGAAGAAAAGGGGAACTGATTAATGCAGATACAGAAGACAGTCCTGGAACACTGAGCCTTGAAGGGAAGGATAGAGAAGTGGATTGAACTCCAACTAGCAGAAGAATTTGCAAGAAAACACCAAAAAAAGAGACATATGGAGCTGCAGTCTGGCAGTGATCCTGATGGCACAGAGAGCTTAGATATTGCCAAGTGGTGGTAAGATCTAAGAATTAACCCAAAAATTGGCCCTACTAACCAGAGACTGCACGGAGGACTGCTCTGGTGGCTAGGGAATAAAAGTAAAAGCAGCGAAGAGGATGGTGGGCTGAGCTGTGGACTTTTGTCTGTGGGAATAACCCCAAGGACATTCTGGACCCTGATGACTGGAAAGGTGCGACATTCCCCTTGTTACTCTTATACCCTACACCCTCTTGGTGAATGGAAGGGCAGCTATGCCTCACTCCCACTCACTTCATGGAGTTGAAGTAACTCCACCTCAGTCTGTGTGCTCAAACGGAGCCTGGGTGCCCTGCACTGCTCTGCCCCCATGTTTTATTTTCTTTTTTCTCTCTCAGTATTTGTCTGTATTAAAACTACTATTATTATTACTACTTTTGTCCTTTTTTTTTTTTTTACTATTCCCTCTTACTGGCTGTAATTTTCTTTTTCTTTTTTCTTTCTCATGGTTAACCCTGTTCCTTATTTTTCATTTTTCATTTTTACCATTTTTTTCTTCATTATTGTCTTTCTCTACCTTTTACTCCTATTGCCTTCTCCCCAGATACTTCTGGTTTTTCTTTTTCTTTTTTTCCATTTTAGTTACTATTCCAGTGTGATTACACAGTGTATATTTTTCCATTTCCTTTTACTTTTTTGATCATTATTCAATTGTTATTTTTGTTTAACTGAGTGGAAGACAACAGCAATCCCCATGCAACATAACTACACACATACTTCATGCAGCTTCACTTAATGAGTGAAAGCCACCACTTCATTCTCCACCAATGGGACAACTATAAACAACCACCAAGAAGAGACTGACTTACCCTTGTCTGCTCCTCACAAACAGTTAACAGAGATTTAAATACAATAATGCCATGATACCTAGGAGACAACAGAAAATCACAGTCCACACAAAGAAGCAAGATAAAGTGGTAGAAACAA
>NW_006921851.1:3796319-3803527 GCF_000298275.1 Orycteropus afer afer | reverse complement strand
TCCAGATGGATCAAAGACTTAAATGTGAAACTAAAACTATAGAATTGCTCAAGGAAAAACTTGGGGCAAATTCAGGGGCCCTAATGTATGGCATAAATAGACTATCAAGCATAACTCAAAATCCACAAACAGAGAAAGAGAAACCAGATGATTGGAACTTTCTAAAAGTCAAATTTTTATGTGCTTCCAAAGACTTCTCCAAAGGAGTCAAAAGAGAACCTAAAAATTGGGAAAAACTATTTAGCAATGACATATCTAGCACGGGACTAATCTCTAGAATGTATAGAAAACTCCAACACCTCAATAACAAAAAGATAAATAATCCAATTAAAAAAATGGTCAGAAGACATGAATAGACACTGCACCAAGGAGGATATTCAGGTGGCCAACAAACACATGAAGAAATGCTCTAGATCATTCGCCGTTAGAGAGATGCAAATCAAAACAACAGTGAGATACCATCTTGCTCCAGCACTAGTAGCAGAGTTCAACAAGACAGAAAATAACAAATGCTGGCAAGGATGTGGAGAGATGGGGACTCTCGTACGCTGCTGGTGGGACTGGAGAATGGTACAACCACTGTGGAAAGCAGTATGGCAATTCCTTAAAAAGTTGGAAATAGAAATATCATTTGATCCTGCCATTCCATTACTAGGTATATAAACTAAAGAAGTGAGAGCCAGGACAAGAACAGACATATGCACACCCATGTTCATTACAGCACTATTTACAATAGCCGAAAGATGGAAAGAACCTAGGTGTCCATCAACTGAGGAATGGATAACCAACCTTTGGTACATACACACAATGGAATACTATGCAACCCTAAAGAATAACCTAGAACCTGCAAAACACCACATAACGTGGATGAACTTGGAGGACATTATGCTGAGTGAAAAAAAGTCAATCACATAAGGACAAATATTGTATTAGTCTGTTATTGTAAAAATCAAGGAAAGGTTTATCTATGGAAGGAATTTTTCTTTGTTGGTTACCAGGGGTGGGAGGGGAGGGGAGGGAACACAGATAGGTAGAGATAAGTATTGATTTGGGTGAAGAGAAGAACAATGTACCAAATGTGAGTGATCAACATGGTGGCATTGAGGAAGAGGAAGACATAGAGAGGTACATGGGAGATACAGACAACAAAAACAATCCCTTTGGCACATACAGTACTGCGTTGTCAGTGAAGGCAGACGTGGGTATACAGGTGGATAGATGGGTGGACAGGCTAAACTATTAGGTATGTCTATGAAGTGGAGAGTGTATCCAAAACCATGTATAGGGTTGGCAGACAATGGTCCTATAAGTGTCTGAATTCCCAGGTGTATACTAGAGCTGACAAGGGACAAGGTTGTCATCACTTCTTGGACACAGCCAGCTACCCAGAGGGACCAAGTAGTTGAACCTGCAAGCTTGGGACCATAGTCACAGGGGACATCAAACTCAATTGGCATAACATACTATGCAAACATTGTTCCACCTCCTACTTTGGCAAGTAGTGACTGGGATCTTAAAAGCTTGCAAGCTGTCATCTAGATGCAACGATGGTTCTCTCCTTGTCCAGAGCAAAGAAGAATGAAGAAAACAAAGATTCATGGAAAGAATTAGTTCCAGTGACTGGTACACCATGTGATCCTCAGCCTGTATGACTTTGAGACCAGAAGAAGTAGATGGTGCCCGGCTACCAATGTCATCCACTTGGAGGGAGATCTATGTAGGAGACTCTGGATAGAGAGGGAGAACAATGTGAAACAAAACTCAAAGGAATTTGGTAAAAACAAAAAAAGGGGGGAGGGGAACCAACTTTGCTAGTCTGATAGAGCCTGGTGGAACCCCTGAGACTATGGCCCTTGCTGCCCTTCAGGTCTGGAATTGAACCCACACTGTGGCTTCCAGCCAAGCAAAAGACAGGCATGTTGTTGTTATATGCCGTCGAGTAGACCCCGACTCATAGCAACCCTCCCCCCTTGGGTTTCCAAGGCAGTATTACTATAGAAGTAGGATTGCCCAACCTTCCTTCAGAGGAGTGGCTGATGGGTTTGAACCACCAGCCTTCTGGTTAGCAGTCAAGTGCCTTAGACACTATGCCACCAGAGCTCCCAAAGATAGGCATAGGAGTTGAACATTTACCTGAGGTAAATACACCCCTTGGAGAGAACAATCATGGGAGAAAGAAGGGCTGTTTATGCACAGGGTGACAGCTCAGGGGACAGGGGTGCATTGAGGAAAGGACACTGGGAAGGGATGACTGTCGGGAGAAAGTGGGAGGGGAGCTGTTGCATTGTGGTGAATTGTGGTCAATGTCATGAGACAAAGTGTATATGAATTGCTGTACAGAAAGTGAATTTGCTCTGTAAATTTTCACCCAAATCACAATTTAAAAAAATAAAATAAGGA
The DNA here is from genome assembly GCF_000298275.1 of Orycteropus afer afer. Lineage (NCBI taxonomy): Eukaryota > Metazoa > Chordata > Mammalia > Tubulidentata > Orycteropodidae > Orycteropus > Orycteropus afer. The sequence goes on along the minus strand of NW_006921851.1, from coordinate 3,801,127 downwards.
AAAAAAAAAAAAAGAAATGGAATGTATAAAGATTGATATCCTAGGCATTAGTGAGCTGAAATGGACTAGCTTTGGCCATTTTGAATCAGACAACCATATGATCTACTATGCCGGGAATGACAATTTGAAGAGCAATGGCGTGGCATTCATCATCACAAAGGATGTTTCAAGATCTGTTCTAAAATATAATGCTGTCAGTGATAGGATAACATCCATATGTCTACAAGGAAGATGATTTAATATGATTATTATTCAAATTTATGCACCAACCACCAAAGCAAAAGATGAGGAATTTGAAGATTTTTATCAACTTCTGCAGTCTGAAATTAACTAAATGTGCAATCAAGATGTGATAATTATCACTGGTGACTGGAATCCAAAAGTTGGAAACAAAGAAGATTCATCAGTAGTTGGAAAATTTAGCCTTGGTGACAGAAATAATGCTGAAGATCGCATGATAGAATTTTGCAAGACCAACGACTTATTCATTGCAAATACATTTTTTCCACAACACAAATGGCTGTTATACATGTGAATTTCACCAGATGGAACACATAAGAATCAGATTGACTACATCTATGTAAAGAGGTGATGGAAAAGCTCAATATCTTCAGCCAAAACAAGGCCAGGAGCTGATTGTGAAAGAGACCATCAACTGCTCAAATGCAAGTTGGAGTTGAAGTTGAAGACAATTAAAACAAGTCCACAAGAGCCTAAATATGATCTTGAATATAAGCCTCCTGAATTTAGAGACCATCTAAGAATAGATTTGATGCATTGAACAGAAGAATTGTGGAATGACATCAAGAACATCATCCAAGAAGAAAGCAAGAGGTCATTAAAAAGACGAGAAAAGAAGAAAAGACCAAAATGGATGTCAGAGGAGACTCTGAAACTTGGCCTTGAATAGAGAGTGTAGTGTTTATGTCTTTGTGTCAACTTGGATAGGCCTGGTTGAATGGCTGGGCAGCTGCATGTAGTATTCCCTATGATGAGACTGGTAATCAACTCCATGGTGGAATCTACTATGAGCAGCTGAGTAGCTGCCTTTGGGTACGTGGTCTGCTTCCTGTATATAAGGAGAAGCTTTGAGAAAGGTCTCTAGCCTATAGCATGCTTGGATCCTGCATGTAGCCATATCATTGCTCAGCAGCCTGCTATGCTCTGCCAACTTTGGGACTTAAAATGGACTCAAGTTAATGGCCTGCTGTGTGGTTTGGTAACATCAGGGCTGTGCCATTTTATTTGTCAACCTTGGGCTTCTCAGCCTCAGCAGCCAGCAGCTGAGTGAAGAAATGCCTCTAGCTTTAGTGGGCCAGGAGCTGGAGGCAGAGCAGAAGCCCAAGGTTGAGGGGCTTTCACCCAGCCCCTAGAGCCTGGCACTATGAACTTGGACTTAAAGCCTCCAAATTGTAAGAATAAACTCCTGTTTTTTAAGGCCATCCCATTTGTGGTATATTATTGTCAGAGCAGTACTAGGTAACCAGACCATAGAGTATCTAAAGCAAATGGAAGAAATGACAAGATAAAACAGATGAACAGAAGATTTCAAAAAAAAGCTTAAGCAGACAAAGCTAATTACTATAATGAAATGTACAGAGACCTGGAGTTAGAAAAACAAAAGGGAAGAACACACTTAGCATTTCTCAAGCTGAAAGAACTGAAGAAAATATTTAAGCCTTGAGTTGCAATGTTGAAAGTTTCTATGGGCAAAATATTGAATGATGCAGGAAGCATCAAAAGAAGATGGAAGGAATACACAGAGTCACTGTACCAAAAAGAACTGGCTGATGTTCATCCATTTCAGGAGGAGGCATATGATCAAGAACCAAGGGTACTGAAGGAAGAAGTCAAAGCTGCACTGAAAGAGTTGGCAAAGAACAAGGTGCCAGGAATTGACTGAATACCCATTGAGATATTTCAATAAACAGATGCCCCACGGGAGGCACTTACTAGGATATATACCAAGAGATTTGGAACACAGCTACCTGGCCAACTGACTGGAAGAGACCCATATATGTACCCATTCCAAAGAAAGGTGACCCACAAAATGTGGAAATTATTGAACAATATCATTAATATCACACGCAAGTAAAATCTTACTGAAGATAATTCAAAAATGGTTGCAGCAGTATATTGACAGAGAACTTCCAGAGGTTCAGGCTGGATTCAGAAGAGGATGTGGAAAAAAGGATATCATTGCTGACATCAGAATACCAGAAAAATGTTTATTTGTGTTTTATTGACTATGCAAAAGCATTTGATTGTGTGGATCATAACAAATTGTGGATAACATTGAGAAGAATGGGAATCCTAGAACACTTCATTGTACTCATGCGGAACCTGTACATACACCAGGAGGCTGTCGTTCAAACAGAACAAGGGGACATTGCATGGTTTAAAATCAAGAAGGGAGTGTGTCAGGCTTGTATCCTTTCACCATACTTATTCAGTCTGTATGCTGAGCAAATAATCTGAGAAGCTATACTCTATGAGGAAGAATATGGCATCAGTATTGGAGGAAGGCTCATGTACAACCTGCAATATGCTGTGAGCACAACTCTGCTTGCTGAAAGTGAGGATGACTTGAAGTACTTCCAGATGAAGATTGAAGAATACAGTCTGCAATATGGATTACATCTCAATGTAAACAAAACAAAAATTCTCACAACTGGATCTATAAGTAGCATCACAATAAATGGAGAAAAGGCTGAAGTTATCAAAGACTTCACATTGCTTGGCTCTACAATGGACAGCAATGGAAGCAGCAGTCAGGACATTACACAAAATATAGCACTTGGCAAGTTGGTTACAAAGGACCTCTTTCAAGTGCTGAGGAGCAGAGATGTCTCCTTGAGGACTAAGGTGCACTTGGCACAAGCCATGGTATTTTCTGTCACCTCATATGCATGTGAGAGCTGGACAATGAATAAGGAAGACCAAAGAAGAATTGATGCTTCTGAGATGTGGTGCTGGCAAAGAATCCTGAAAATACCATAGACTTCTAAAAGAACTAAGAAATCTGGTTTAGACTGGGACTTCGGTAAGATGGAGGAATAGGCAGACAAGCAATACAGACCCTCTTCAACAGAGAAAAGATAAACCAATTGAGAGAGATACAGAAGATAATCCTGGAACCTGAGCTTTGAAAGGAAATATACAGAAGTGGATTAGGCACCAACTAGTGGAAAAACCTGGACAAAAACAGTGAGTACAGAGACAGTCAGAGTTGCAGACTGTCAGCTACTCTGACGAGACCAACAGCCTGAATATTTCCAAGTGGTGCTGAGACCTGAGAACTGACCTAAAGATCAGTCCCAGTCACCAAGTGCTGCAGGGACAACTGTTCTGATGGCCTATGACTAGGAAGGGAAACAGCAAGGAGGGAGATAACCTGAGCTGTGGAGTTTCTGCTTTCTGGAGGGTGCAGCCATTTTGATTGTTTACACCTGGCAGCCATTTTGGATATTTAAAGTGACTGAGGGTGCAGCCATTTTGAATGTTTACAAGTGGTGGCCATTTTGGATATTTAAAGTGACCAAGGGCACAGCCATTTTGAATCTTTACAAGTGGCAACCATTTTGGATTTTAAAGTGATAGCATTCTCATTCGGATTCCAAGGACCTAAGAACAGGCTACGTTTGCCAGGGTCGGCAAGTACATACAAGAGGTTCACAAAAGAAAGGAGACAGATAGTGAGTGCATAAGTGCTGTCAACTAGTGCATAGAGGAACACAGCACATTACCCTGCCTGTAGAGATAACATACAAGCAAAAGAAAGAAAACGAAAATTGTGGGCAAGACATTCCAACATATAATCACCAATTAAATATAAACCCAAAAAATGTTACAATGGTGGCCAGCAAGATGGTGGACTAGGCAGAAAAACTGCACAGACCCTCTTCGACAAAGAAAAGGGAAAGCAATTAACACAGACACAGAAGATAATCCTGGACCCCTGAACCTTGAAGGGAAGGATATAGAAGTGGAATAAACCCCAACTAGCAGAAGAATTTGCATGAAAATACCAAAAAGGGAGACATATAGAGCTACGGTCTGGCAGTGATTCTGAGTGATCCAGATGGCACAGACAGCTTGGAGATTCCCGAGTGGTTGTAGGACCTAAGAATTAACCTAAAAATCACCCTGCTAGCCAGGGACTGCACGGAGGACTGTGCACAGTGGCTGGGGAACAAACGGAGAAGGTGAAGAGAAAGGTGGGCTGAGCTGAGGACTATTGCCAATCTAGAGGACGCTGCCATTTTGAAGGTTTAAAAAGTGGCTTGACTATTTTGGATATTTAAAGAGTCAGTGCTCTCGCAGATTCCTGGGGCTTAAGAACACATTCTGCTTTCCAGCAACCCCAAGGACATTCAGGACCTGCAGAACTGACAAGTTTTTTGATGGTTATTCAATTGTAATTTGTGCCTAACTGAGTGGGAGACAAAAACAGTCCCCATAAGACAACTACATGCACATCTCCTGCAACTTCACTTACTGAGCGAGAGCCACTACCTCCTTCTCCACAACGGGCCAACGATAAAAAACCACCAAGAAGAGCCTGAATCACCCTTGGCTGCTCTTCACAAACAATTAACAGAGATCTAAATACAACACCACGATGCCTCGAAAACAACAAACAATCACAGTCCACACAAAGAAGCAAGATAAAGTGGTAGAAACATGGGAGCAGAATACAGACCCAGAACACATCCTGAGGAAGATGCAGCATTGGAACTCTCGGATAAGGAATTCAAAAGAATTATCTTTGGGTATCTTCAAAGGATTGAGAGACAGACCAAAGAAAA
>NW_006921851.1:3792111-3793405 GCF_000298275.1 Orycteropus afer afer | reverse complement strand
AGAAGATTAACACTATATTGTCAGAAATAGATAACACATTGAAAGGGCAAAGGAGTAGAATTGATGCAATGGAAGGCAGAATTAATGAGATTGAAGACTAATACCTGAATACTTCTTTGGGAAAGGATCAATCAGAAAAATGATCAAAATTAAATGAAGAAAGCCTAAGGTTCATGTGGGATACCATCAAAAGGAATAACCTACCTGTCATTGGAATTCCAGAACAGGAAGAGAAAAATGAAAGCACTGAGAAAATTATCCAAGATTTGTTGGAGGAGAACTTGCCTGATATGATGAAAGATGAGAATATATCCATTCAGGAAGTCTAACAAACCCTAAACAGGATAGATCCCAAAAGAAAAACACCAAGAGATATCATCATCAAACTCACCAAAACTAAGGACAAAGAAGAATCATGAGAGCAGCACAGGAAAAACAAAAAGTTAACTACCAGGGGCAACCAATAAGACTAAGCTCAGATTTCTTGGCTGAAACCATGCAGGTGAGAAGACAGTGGTGCGGTATACATAAAACACTGAAAGAGAAAATTTTCCAACCAAGAATTATGTACCCAGCAAAATTGTCCCTCAAATATGATGGTGAAATTAGGACATTTCCAAATAAGCAGAAATCAAGGGAATTTGTTGAAACCAGACCAATCTTACAAGAGATACTAAAGGGAGCCCTTTGGACAGAGCAGGAACAACAGCCAACAACAACTGACCATTAACACACATGATAATATAACCGAGAAACCAACCCAGCTGTGGAAGTATCCACAGTAAATAAGCCTACAAGATTGTAAACAGCGAACCAGAGTCACCACCTGACAAATGAGGAAAACTACAAACCAAAACGAAGGAAAAAAAAAAATCTGTCATTCAGCACTTCTAGATGGTAGGGAAGTCAAGACAAGTACAAGATAGAACGGACTGTTCTAAACTTGGGAAGAAAACTATAAATCACAGGGTAACCTCAAAGGAAAATGATCAACCTTCACATCAAAATAAAAAAAAAGGACCAGCATAAATATTCAGCAAATACTAAAACAATAGCAATTAAAGAAGTGATAACATGATTCATAAACAAAATGACCTCAGCATAGAAAATTATATGGAACAAAGAAATCAACACCATGAAAAAGCACATGACAAAAATGACAGCAACAAATTCATATTTGCTGATAATTACATATCTGGCAAGGGACTTATCTCTAAGATTGATGGAAAACTCCAATGCCTCAACACCAAAGGAATTAACAATCCAATTGAAAAATGGGCAGAAGACATGAATA
>NW_006921851.1:3786495-3792011 GCF_000298275.1 Orycteropus afer afer | reverse complement strand
GTCAGCTAATACATGAAAAGATGCTCACAATCACTGGCCATCAGAGAGATGTAAATCAAAACAACAATGACATATACCGTCTCACCCCAGCACTGATGGCAAGGTTCAATGAGACAGAAAATAACAAATGCTGGTGGGGATGTGGAGAGATTGGGACTCTCACACATCTTGTGTGACTCTGAACTGACACAACCATTGTGGAAAACAATATGGTGATTCCTTAGAAAGTTGGAATTGGAGATACCATTTACCCAGCAATCTCATTACTAGGTATATATCCTAGAGAGGTGAGAGCCAGGATAGGAACAGATACATGCATGCTCATGTTCATCACAGCACTATTTACAATAGCAAAAAGATGGAAACCACCTGCGTGCCCATCAGTGGAAGAGTGGATGACCAGACTACGGTACATACACATAATGGAATGCTATGCAGCACTAAAGAATAATGTAGAGTCTGCAAAACACTGCATAACATGGATGAATTTGGAGGATATTATGTTGAGTGAAATAAGTCAATCACAGAAGGACAAATACAGTATTAGTTTGTTGTTGTGGAGGGTCAAGGAAAGGTTTATATATGGAGGGAAACTTTTTTTATTGGTTGCCAGGGGTGGGAGGGAAGAAGAGGGAACACAGCAAAAAAAAAAAAAAAAAAATGCATTGACCCTTGTCACTTTAGTTTTTGTATTTCACTATACATAAATTACATTTCAATAAAATGCATTTAAAAAAAAACAAAAAAAAAAGGACTAACAAATCTGTCCTGGAGGAAGTGCAGCTCAGTAGCTGCTTGGAATCAAGAATGGCCAGGCTTTGTCTCACCTACTTTGGTCATGTCAGAACGGACCATTCTCTGGAGAAGGATGTCATGCTTGGTAAGGTGGAGCGTCGACGAAAGAGGGGAAGGCCCTCAACAAGGTGGACTGATACAGTGGCAGCAGCGATGGGCTCAAGTACAGCAGGGATCATGGAGCTGGCGTGGGGCCAGGCAGTGTTTCGTTTTGCTGTTCATAGGGTCGCTGTGACTTGGAGATGACTCAACGGCATGTAACAACAGTGTTGCTCTAACAGAAATACAACAGATGAGTCGTTTCAGCAAACAGGGATTTATTCTCTTACAATCAGGAGGCTAGAAGTCCTAGTTCAAAGTGCCAGCTCCAGAGGCTGGGTGAAAGCCCCTCAACTTTGGGCTTCAGCTCTGCCTCTTGCTCCCTGCCCACTGAAGCTAGACACATTTCTTCACTCAGGCAGCTGCTGGCTGCGGAGACTAACAAACCCAAGGTCAACAAATAAAATGGCACAGTCCCAAGATTACCAAACAATATGGCAGGCCACTAGTTCAAGTCCCGAGACAGCCTCAAGATCAGCTGGAAACATGTCAGGCTGCTGAATGAAGAGTCAGCTATATGCAGGGTCCAAGTGTGCCAAAAAGCTGAAGAGACCTTTCTCAATGTTTCTTCTTATGTGCTGGAAATAGACCATATCCCTAAGGCTGCAACTCAGCTACTCCAGTAGATTCCACCATGGAGTTGATTACCTGTCTCATCATGGGTAATAACTACATCCAGCTGCCCAGCCACTCAAACAAGGCCCAGCCAAGTTGACACACAATTTAACTACCACAATATTGAATGGTTTAAAATAAGGAAAGAAGCACATCAGGGTTGTATTTTTATTCAATTTGTATTCAGTTCAGGTTGTGTTTATTCAATCTGTATGCTGAGCAAATTGACCAAGAAGTTTGACTTTATGAAGAGGATTGGTGAAATATTCATTAACAACTTGTGAAATACAGATGATACAACCTTGCTGAAAGTAAAAATGACTTGAAGCAGTAACTGATGAAGATCAAAGACTACAATCTTCAGTATGGATTACACCTCCACATAAAGAAAACAAAAATCCTCACAACTGGAGCAGTAAGCAACATCATGATAAATGGATAAAAGGCTGAAGTTGTCAAAGATTTCATTTCACTTCTATCCACATCAACACTCATGGAAGCAGCAGTCAAGAAATCAGATGTTGTATTGCACTAGGTAAATCTGTTGCAAAAATCTAAAGTATCAAAGAGCAAAGATGTCACTTTGAAGATTGTTGTTGTTGAAGATTAAGGTGTGCCTAACTCAAGGAGGGGTCGTTATGAGTTGGGGCCGACTCAACGGCACATAACAACAACAACAACAATCCAAGTCATGGTATTTTCAGTCACCTCGTATACATGTGAAAGCTGGACAATGAATAAGGAAGACCGAAAAAGAATTGATGCCTTTGAACTGTGGTGTTGGTGAAGAATACTGAAAATACCATGGACTGACAGAAGAAGGAACAAATACATCCGGACAAAGTGCAGTCAGAATGCTCCTTAGAAGCAAGAATAGCCAAACTTAGTCTCACCTATTTTGGTCATGTGATCAGAAGGGATCAGTCCCTGGAGATGTATATCATGCTTGGTAGAGTGGAGGTCAGAGATAAAGGGGAAGACCCTCAATTAAATGGATTGACACAATGGCTGCAACGATGAGCACAAGCATAGCAGGGATTGTGAGCATGGTGCAGGACCAGGCAGTGTTTCATTCTGTTGTACACAGGGTTGCCATGAGTCAGAATTGACAGGACAGCCCAAAACAACAACAAATGACTAGGTGGTCATGTTTTTCTATAGAATTTTACATTTTAAATGTGTCAGGTTATATCCTTGTGATGTCTTTTTATGTGTTTTTCTGGCCCCCATATTTTCTGTCAACTGGTAGTAAAATCTAGAAGTGTAATGAAAGTTAGAAACCAAAAAAAAAAAAAAAACCGGAGGGGGGAAGTTAGGCTTTTCTTTTCTTTCTTTCTTTTTTTTTTTTACCAAGAATAAGTTATTGGTGGTACTGTGAACTTTCTTTTGCTCCAAAGGCATGTCTAATGTCTGACTGATTAGGCATGTCTAATTTTTACAGTAAAATTGATCACTGAATTCAGATGGTGTCAGCTTAATTCATCCATTATAAAATTCTCCTTCAAAATGCCACCAAATACTTTGAGCATACACTGATAGTATACACATGCTTAGAATGATGGCTTTATTAAATTAAAAACCAAACCCACTGCCATCAAGTCAATTCTGACTCATAACAACCCTAAGGACAGAGTAGAACTGCCCTAGGGTTGCCAAGCCTATAAATCTTTACAGAAGCAGATTGCCTCATCTTTCTCCTGCATGGTAGAGCAGCTAGTGTGTTTGAACTCCTGAACTTTTGGTTAGCAGCTGAATGCCTAAACCACTGCAGCACCAGAGCTCCTTGTTTTTTCATTGATTATTTTATTGTTTAGGTGTCGTCAAGTTGGTTTTGACTCATAATGACCCTGTACACAACAGAACAAAACGCTGCCCTATCCTGCCGCACCCTCACAAATTTTGCTGTGCTTCAGCCCATTCTCACAGCCACTATGTCAATCCACCTCATTGACAGTGGTCTTCCTCTTTTTCACTGATGCTCTACTTTACCAAGCATGATATCCTTCTCCATGGACTGGTCCCTTCTGACAACATAACCAAAATATGAAAGAAGTCTGGCCATTCTTTCTTCTAAGGAGCATTCCAGTGGTACTTCTTTCTTTTTTCTTTTTTTAATTGTGATTTGGGTGAAAATTTACAGAGCAAAATCACTTTACATACAGCACTTCACATACACTTTGTATCATGACATTGACCACAGTTTACCACAATGCAGCAGCTCCCCTCCCACTTCCTCCCCATAGTTACCTCTTCCCAGTGTCCATGCCTCCATGCATTACTACCCCCTGAGCTGTGTCCCTGTGCATAAGCAGCCCTTCTTTCTCCCATGATTGTTCCTCCAAGGAGTGTATCTAACTGAGGTAAATATTGAACTCATATGCCTGTCTTTTGTTTGGCTGGAAACCACAGGTGTGGGTTCAATTCCAGACCTGAAGGGCAGCTAAGGGCCATAGTCTCAGTGATTCCATCAGGCTCTATCGGACCAGCAAACCTGGTCCCCACCCCTTTTTTTTTTCTGCAAATGATTTTAAGTTTTGTTCCACATTGTTCTACCTCTCTGTAAAGGATCTCCTAGATAGATCCCCTTCCACGTGGATGACAGTGGTAGCCAGGCACCATCTAGTTCTTCTGGTCTCATAGTCATATAGGCTGTAGATCAGAGGTACTTCTTTCCAGACAGATTTATACATTCTTCTAGCCATGCCAGGTACATTAAATACTCTTCACCAACACCACAAATACATCAATTCTTCTACAGTCATTGTTGCTCATTGTCTAGCTCTCACATGGATATGAAGATAATGAAAATACCATGGCTTAAGTCAGACACACCTTAGTCTTCAGAGTGACATCTTTGCTCTTTGACACATAAAACAAATCTTTTGCAGATTTGCCTCATGCAGCACATCTTTTGATTTCTTAACTGTTGCTTCCAAGGGTGTTGATTGTAGATGCAAGTAAAATGAAATTCTTGACTTCAATCTTTTCTCCATTTATCATTATGTCATTTATTAGTTCAGTTGTGAGGATTTTCATTTTATGTTGAGGTGTAATCCATCTTGAAGACTGCAGTCTTTCATCTTCATCAGTAAGTGCTTCAAGTCTCTTTACTTTCAGCAAGCAAGTTTGTGTCATCTGTATATTGCAGGTTGTTAATGAGTCTTTCTCCAATCCTGATGTTTCTTCATATAGTCCAGCTTCTCAGATTATTTGCTCAGCATACAGATTGAATAAGTATGGTGAAGGATACAACCCTGACACACACCTTTCCTGATTTTAAACCAGGCGGTATCCTCTTGCTCTGTTCAAAAACTCTCTTTTGAACTATGTACAGGTTCCACATGAGCACAATTAAGTGTTCAAATTCCCATTCTACACAATGTTATCCATAATTTGTTATGATCCACACAGTCAAAAGCACTTACATAGTCAATAAAATACAGGTAAACATCTTTCTGGTATTCTTTGCTTTCAGCCAAGATCCATCTGATACCAGCAATGATATCCTTTATTCCTTGCCCTCTACTGAAGGCACTCCAGTGGCATAGAGCCTAAGACATTTGACTGCTAACCAGAAGGCTGGTGGTGCAAACCTACCAGCCACTCCTCAGAAAGAAGACTGGGCAATCTACTACTGTAGAGATACTGCCTTAGAAACCCAAGGAGGGGTCACTATGAGTTGGATCTGATTCGAGCTCAGTGGGTTTTTTTGTTTGTTTGTTTGTTTCCCTACAGAATCTGACTTGGATTTCTGACAGTTCCCTGTTGATATACTGCTGCAACAGTTTTTGAATTATCTTCAGCAGAATTTTCACAGTTTGTGATTTTAATGATATTGTTTGATAATTCCTACATTCTATTGGATCACCTTTCTTTGGAATTTGCACAAAATTTATTTTTTCCAGTCAGTTGGCCAGGTAGCTATCTTCCAAATTTCTTGGCATAAATAAATGTCTCCAGCACTGCATCTGTTTGTTGAAATATCTCAATTAATATTCCATGAATTT
>NW_006921851.1:3769879-3785694 GCF_000298275.1 Orycteropus afer afer | reverse complement strand
AAGCCCAGCAAGGTCTGAGTGGGAGTCTGAGGGACTTCCTTGAACTTTAAGTCTCAGGCTGGGCCTACAGTACAGCCACATTGGAGCCTTGTTTTTTACTAGTTCCTTCAGTGCAGCTTGGACTTCTTCCTTCAATACCATCAATCCTTGATTGTGGTGGTTGTTTGTGTCTCATCTTGGCTGGGCCTGGTTGAGTGGCTAGGCAGCTGGTGGTAGTTATTCCCCATGATGAGACTGACAATCAACTACATGGTGGGATTTACCACAAGCAGCTGAGTAGCTGCTTTGTATATGTGGTCTGCATCCCGTGTATAAGACAGCTTTGGGAATGGTCTCTAGCTTATGGCATCTTTTTTTTTTTTTTTTTTTCTTAAAGCTTGTTTTACATTCAACATAATGTGCACATTTATTTTCATTCCCCATTCGCCATGTCCAACCCTAACCCAGTCTCCTCCCTTCCCTACCCTGTAAACCTCCCCCTGTGCCCTTCATATTTATGCACTCCTATTTGTCCTGCATTTCCTCAGTTTGAATGTTGGTCCTCTGGTGTCCCATGGTCTATTGCTCTAAGGGATATATTGCCACAGAGTATGTGGGTGTGTCATCCTGAGTTGAGTGGTCTGCACATACATCTTGTTAACTAGTGGGCTGAGACCCTGCCCCTGGGGGTGAGTTTTATTCCAGGCTCAGAATGTATTCCAGGGCCATATTATTGGGAGTCTCACCATATTTCATCTGACCAGTGATTCTGGTCATTATTGAGTTTTTGGAATTTTGTTCCACGTTTTCACTCCCACTCTATCCAGCATCTTCAGATTTGATCCTTTCCTGAGTGGTTGGCATTGATAGCCGGGCACCATCTAGTTCTTCTGGTCTTGAGGTCCATTGTGTCTTAGGGCTGCTTGCTTCTAAATGCCCCCCCTTTTTTTGTGTTCTTCTTCACTTCCGACACTAGGAGACCATTAGCTACATCTTAGATGGCCGCTTGAAAGCTTTTAAGACCCCAGTTGCTACTCGCTAATGTAGGATATGGAGCAACGCTTTTATGTATTTTGTTGTGCCAATTGAGTCTGGTTTCCCCCAATACTGTGGTCCTGAGGCAGTAGATCTATTGGATCTCTCTTCCATAGTGTCTAGTTGTCTGTGAGGGATTACTCTGTGTCTGTCTTCTATTGTTTCTATAAGGACTGCAGGTATTTTGTATCACTGGGGTCTGTTCAAGATTAGTCTCAGTTGAATCTATCCTTGGTCTACTAGAGTATGCTTCTGTTCACTTACCTCATCTGATCATCTCAGGTGTTTATGTGTTTATCTGTATAGTCTAGTGTTTGGTGTTAATGGCAATACGGTATTTTGGGCACATTGGTTGGTATTAGCCTCTGTCATCTATCTCTTGTGTGCACAATTTTGTGTCCTCCCATTTTCTAATGTTATCATGGTGGTCATATATCCTTCCCATATATCCCTCCCCCTACCCATGTCAGTGTGTAGGCCCCAACTAGCCTGAAATTAATCCCTCCCCTTCCCTCCCCATCCCAGTAACCTACTAGGTTAGTTCCCTTTCCCAAGCAAACTTTTTACAGTAATGGGCTCATACAGTACTTGTCCTTCTGCGACTGACTTATTTCACTCAGCATAATGTCCTCCAGGTTCATCCACGTTGTGAGATGATTTGCATATCCCTCATTATTCTTTAATGTGGCATAGTATTCCATTGTGTGGATATACCATAATTTCGATATCCACTCTAGCTTATGGCATCTTGAACCCTGCATGTAGCCATGTCGTTGTTTCAGCAGATTGCCATGCTCTGCCGACCTTGGAACTTAAATTAATGGCCTGCCATATGGTTGGGTAACATCAGGACTATGCCTTTTTACTTATCAACCTTGGACTTGGCAGCCTCAGCAGCCAACAGCTGTCTGAGTGAAGAAAAGCCTCTAGCTTCAGTGGGCTGGGAGTTGGAGGCAGAGCTGTAGCCCAAGGCTGAGGGGCTTTCACCCAGCCCCTAGAGCTTGGCACTTTGAACTTGGATTTAAAGCCTCCAAACTTTAAGAATAAACTTCTGTTTAAGCCATCCCATTTGTGGTATATTCTTGTCAGAGCGGTACTGGGTAACCAGAACACTTGATCATATGCTACCTCCTGAAATGGTTTAATGTTGACCAATTCTTTTTGGTACAGTGACTCTGTGTATTCTTTCCATCTTCTTTTGATGCTTCCTGCATCATTCACTGTTTTGCCCATAGAATCCTTCAATATTGCAACCTGCAGCTTGATTTTTTTTCTTCAGTTGAAGGCTTAAGAAATGCCAAGGTCTTTGCACATTTGATTTTTCAACTCCAAGTCTTTGTACATTTCATTATGATACTTTACTTTTTCTTTCAAGCTGCCCTTTGAAATATTCTGTTCATCTCCTTTACTTCATTATTTTTTCCACTCACTTTAGCTTACTTTCCATTCTAGAGCAAATTTCAGAGTCTTCTGATTTCCATTTTGGTCTTCCTTCCCCATCTTTTTAATTATCTTTTGCTTTATTTATGTATGATGTCCTTGATGTCATCCCACAGCTCATCTGGTCTTCAGTCACTGGTGTTCAATGCATCAAATCTGTTCTTTAGATGGTCTCTAAATTCAGGTGAGATATACTCAAGGTCATATGTTGGCTCTTATTGACTTGTTTTAATTTTCTTCAGCTTCAACTTAAACTTCCATATGCACATTGATGGTTTTCCACAGTTGCCTCCTGGCCTTGTTCTGACTGATGATATTGAACTTCTCCATTGTATCTTTCCACAGATGTAGTTGATTTGATTCCTGTGTGTGCCATCTGGTGAGGTTCACATATGTATAGTTACCATTTGTGTTGTCTGAAAAAGGTATTATTCATTATTTGCAATGAATAAGTTTTGGCTGTACAAAATTCTATCACATGTTCTCTGGTGTCATTTTTGTCACTATGGCCATATTTTCCAACTACCAATACTTCTTTTTTGTTTCCAGTCACCAGTAATCATCAATATATCTTGAATGCATGTTTGGTCAATTTCAGACTACAGCAGTTGGTAAAAATCTTCAGTTTCTTCATCTTTGGCTTTAGCCAAAGATGCATAAATTTGGTGCATAAATTTGAATGATAGTGGTTGTTCTGGTTACCTAGTGACCCTCTAGCAAGAATATACCACAAATGGGATGGCTTGAACAAACAGGAGTTTATTCTTAAAATTTGGAGACTTTAAGTCCAAGTCAAAGTGTCAGGCTGTAGGGGCTGGGTGAAAGCCCCTCAACCTTGGGCTTCAGCTCTGCCTCCTGCTCCCAGCCCACTGAAGCTGGAGGCTTTTCTTCACTCAGCTGCTGGCTGCTGAGACTGCCAAACCCAAGGTTGGCAAGGAAAAAGGCACAGTCCTGATGTTATCAAACCACATAGCAGGCCATTAACTCAGGTCTCTTGAAAGTCCCAAGGTCGGCAGAGATGGCAGACTGCTGAACAACAACATAGCTACATGCAGGGTTCAAGCATGCCATAGGCTGGAGACTATTCCCAAAGCTATTTCTTATACATGGGAAGCAGACCATATACCCAAAGACTCAGTTGCTCACAGTAGATTCCACCATGGAGTTGATTACCAGTCTCATCATTGGGAATACTACATCCAGCTGCCCAACCACTCAGCCAGGCCTAGCCAAGTTGACACATAAACTTAACCACCACAGTGGTATTAACTGGCCCTCCTTGTAAATATATAGTGGAGGGTCGACGAAAGAGGGGGAGGCCTTCAACGAGATGGATTGATACAGTGGCTGCGATGATGGGCTTGAGTATAGCAGGGATTGTGGGGCTGGTGCGGGATCGGGCAGTGTTTCGTTCTGCTGTGCATGGGGTCGCTATGAGTCGGAAACGACTCGACGGCACTTAACAACAACAAATTCTATCACTTATGGTGTTATACTTCAGGATAGATCTGGAAATGTTCTTTTTGAGGCTGATTATGAGGCCAATTTTCTTTAATTTTTCATTCCCAGCATAGTACAACATATGATTGTCCAATTCTAAATGGCCAATACCAGTTCATTTCAGCTCACTAATGCCTAGGATATCAATCTTTATGCATTCCATTTATTTTCTGACAACTTCCAATTTTCTAGATTCCTACTCTGTTCATTCCACTTTCTGGTTATTAATGGATGTTTGCAGCTGTTTCATCTTATTTTGAGTTGTGCCCCATTAGCAAATGAAAATCCTAAAAGCTTTACTCCATCCACATTATTAAGGTTAACTCGATTTTAAGGAAGCAGCTCTTCCTCAGTTGTATTCTGAGTGTCTTCCAACCTGAGGGGCTCATCTTTTGGCACTATATCAGACAATGTTTCCCTGCTTTTCATATATTCAGTGGCCAATTTTTTCGGAAGTGGACCTGGCCAAGTCTTTCTTCCTAATGTGTCTTTCTGGAAGCTCAACTGAAACTTGTCCACCATGGGTGACCCTGCTGGTATTTGACATACCAGTTAGCTTTCAGAATCATGGAACATGCAAGCCACAACTGTACGACAAACTGACTAATGAGTGGTGGATTGTATCATTACGGGTTACTAAATGGTAATTGTTATGGATTGGATTGTGTTCTCCTAAAATGTATGTTGAAATTCTAACCTTATACTTATTTTCAAATAAATAAATAAATATAAGGAGCCCTGGTGGCATAGTGGTTAAGCACTTGCCTGCTAACCCAAAGGTCAACAGTTTGAACCATCTAGGTGTTCTATAGGATAAAGATGTGTTAGTCTGCTTCTGTAAAGATTTACAGCCTTGGAAACCCTATGGAGCAGTTTATTCTGTACTATACAATGCAAACTCAGCCACTGCCATGGAATCAGATCTGACTCATAGCGACCCCTCCTTGGGCGTCTGAGGCTGTATCACTAGAGAAGCAGATTGCCCAACCTTCCTTCTGAGGAGTGGCTGGTGGGTTTGAACAGCCAGCCTTCTGGTTAGCAGTCAAATACCTTAGGCACTATGCCACAAGAGCTCCCACTGTCCTAGAAGGTGGCTATTAGTCAGAATCAGCTCAACACCACCATACTTATAAATATGACCCTGTTTGAAAATAAGGGTTTTCTTTTGTTATGTTAATGAGGTCATCCTAAAGTGATGTGGGTCCTAAACCTAATCATTCTGAGTTGTAAAAAGACCAGAAAAGACACTAAGATACACAGAAGAAGAATACAGACTCTAAGGAATGCCAATAAACTCATAAAGCTGTAGACAAGGAGGGACTTTCCCCTAGATACATGCCTTTAATTTGCACTTCAAATCTCCTGAACTGTGAGAAAATAAATTTTGATTCCTTGAGGCCACTCATTTGTGTTATGTCTATTACAGGAACACTAGGCAACTAAGATAGAACTTGATACCAGGAGGTGAAGTTACTCCTCTAACAAATACCTAAAATGTTAAAAGGTTTAGAATTGGTAATGGCTAGAATCTGGAGAGATTTGCACACACTTGGTAGTAAGAACCTAGATTGCCTTGAAGAGATAGGTGGTGAAATTATGGACATTAAGGACAATTTTGATGAGGGCTCAGAAAGAAATTAGGAATCCCATAGAGAAATATCATGAACTCAATGTTTCTAGAAATGTGGATGTTAAATGTGCTTCTGGTGAGATTTTAAAAGGAAATGATGAACATGTTATTGGACAATGTATACTGGAACTGATACCAAGGGAGTAACTGCTTAACCTTTTGCTAAGGAGATTAGGCCTGTGACTGATGGAGCTAATCAACAATCTCAGCAAAAACCTTGTCAGTTTAGATTGAAAGGGATAGAAACAGCACAAAATGAAGGAAAGCTGGTCTGCCTCTATGGTGTAGCATCTGAACTTGTCTAACTTCAAGAGGAAGGATAAGAATCAGGATCAACATCAAGCTGGTTCCTATGAGATATGTACCTCCACTTTTCAAACTTTTTGCCATTTCTGACACCAGCCATCCCCACTTCCCCCTTGGCACTCTACTTTTCTGCTGGGTTTGATTATTTGTTGCTATGGCCACACAGAACTCACAGATTATGTACAAACTTGGGGTTAGAATCAACTTGGAAGTAACAGGATTTAGCATAGGAGACAGGATACAGTTCATGAATCAGGACACATTCCAACCAAGACAGTTCTTAGTTTCTTCTCAGTCATGCCCATAGGCAAGCCCTTCTCTCAGCTGTGCCAGCCAGTGACCCATCTCTTAGGTAGTGCCACCTGACAGCCTTTGTCACCAGGTTCCTGTCGGCTTTTCTTTCCTTCTCAGGCAAGTGTAATAGCTCTTTAATCCCACCAGCAAGCCTCTTGCCTGAAGACACTCAACTCTCCTTCCCGCTCTCTCTCTCTCTCTCTCTCTCTCTCTCTCTCTGTGCAAACCCACCGCACTACCTCATGCCAGTCTTCTGCTTCCCACTGCTATTACTTCTGCCACCATTTCTCTGTTGTTGGGCTGTGCCAAACCTGCCATTTCTCACCATCTTCCACTATATTCTTCTAGGTCTATGAGGTTCTCAGAGCAGGGACCCAAGGTCCAAAGGATGCACTCTGCTCCAGGCTTTTGATGGTAGTGAGATCCCTCCTAAACTATGTGAGATTGGTCCTTATACTCCATTTCTAAGCACACACAGCCCTCCCAGCTGGGCCAAAAATCAACCAGACTCCACAAGGTCACATAATACTTATTGGGTGGTTTTACACACCCTATTTGCATAGTAAACAAGTCCCTAGAAGGTGAGTAAAATAGACCAATCACAAGGCAGGCTGTAGACCAACCAGTTATTTTTGGCAGATTTATAAACCCAAGGCCAGAAAGGCCATATATAATAGAAGCCCTTTGCATTGCACCTTCCTGGAATTCTACAGGCAGGAAGCAGGCCAGTGGAGCTACTTGATTGTGAATGTCTGTTGTCCTCCAAGGAGAAAGGGACCATTCTGGGAGCAGTTCAAAAATCAGCAAACTATTGGGAGGAATATGGGAGAGCAGGGCCACCACTAAGTCAGTTTCAAAGTGTGGGGCTACTTCCTGGGCTTCAAAGAGTGGGGTTCTTTCCGGGGTCCCTGTGACCCCGAGCAGGGGTCTTTGCCTTCTACTGACAAAGAATTCAACAGGAGAGGCAAATTGTCCACACAAACCAAAGTTTATTAAAGAGAGAGGAGAAGGGAAGGGTTTTTGCCTACGCTAGCCTCTGGTCTCTCATCAAACAAAGGATTTCTTAGGGTTTAGAAAGGGAATTTTCTTAGGGTTTATAAAGGCAGGAATTAAGAATAGGCGGAGATTTCTGGGAGAAAGATGAGGTTAGGAATATCAGGTGCACACACAGGAAATAGCCAAAATGGATTCCACTGCAAAGGCTGTCAGAAAAAAGAGGGAACCCATCACAAAGGCTGCTGGAATGTTGCCATGACTTGTTCTAGGATGTTGCTCATGCATGATTTCTCTGGACCCTGGTTCTAGGTCCATCAAGGGATTCCTGTTCTTGACTGCCTCTGACAGAAGGTCCCTTTGTGTGTCAAGTTGAATTTTTCTGCCTATGCTCTGCACCTGATGAGGTACTTGAAGGACAGCTCTGAGGTTTATCAGCATTTTACAATGGTCAGGTTTGTGGGATCTTTTGAAATGCAATTTCTTATTTTGCCTAACAACCTGGTTTGTTAATCACAAGCAGTTCTCTGTAGCCAGCAGCAATGTGGTGGTCTGCCACAAAACTATTTCAAGAATACTGAATCAGAGGCTTGTTTGGCCTGGCTAGCCCAAATCCCTGCTTGTCTCAGGGTTACTGCCACCTCAGTTCCACAGGGTAAATGCTGTTCAGGTGAGCCAAGACATTGGGTCTGTCACCCAAAAGTGAGGGAGTGGGGCTGCTGTGCCACTTGGCCAGGAATATGGGGCTGACACCAGGGCCAACGAACCTCCATCCAGAAGGTGTGGCCAATGCCCAATGTGCCTGAAAAACAGGATATTTTCAAGCCTTGAGAACTAATGCAATTTGCTCTGATGGACTTTGGACTTTTTGGTACCTCTCTTTCCCTCCAACTCATCCCATTTGGAATGGCACTGCCTACTTTATGCTTGATTCACCACTGTACTATGGGAACAAGTAACTTGTATTCTGAGTTTCACAGGTCCACAAATGGAAAGGAATTCTGCCCCAGGATGAAACACACCCAGAGTCTCACCCACACTTGATTTAGATGATTCAGAAGATGAGATTTTAGATTTAGTGTTAATGCTGGAATGAGTCAAGACTTTTGGGGATGATGTGTTATAGTAAATATGGAAAGGACATGAATTTTGGGGAGAACCAAAAAGTGAAATATTATTAATTAAATTGTGTCCCTGCAAAATATATGTTGAAATCCTTACCCTTAAATACCTTACCTTAAATATTACCCTGTTGAGAAAAGGAATTTTCTTTTGCCATGTTAATGAAATCATGCTAAAGTAGGGTGGATCCTAAATCTAACCACTTCTGAGTTGTAAAAAGAGCAGAATAGTCACAGAGATACACAGAAGGAGAACACAGATGCCAAGGAACACAAAAGAACACTCAGAAAATTAGGGGACTACAAACAAGTAAAGACCTCCCCATAGAGCCATGCCCTGAATTCAGACCTCTAGCCTCCAAACATGTGAGAAAATAAATTTCTGTTCTTTAAAGCCACTTTTGTGGAGTACTTTCATTTGGCCATACTATGTAACTGAGGCATTGACATTCTAATGTTCTCATTCTTTTGGTAGGTGTACGATTTTTACTTTATGTTACATTAATGAGTTAATTTTCTAGCACTCTCTAAACGCAACTGTTAAAAAATTTTGGAGTATCATCATGAACTCTTGGATTTTTCTATATTTGATGTATTTTAATCAATTAAGTTCTTTTTGTTTTTGGACTAAAATTGTCCCAAATTTAACTGGTGGAAACCTTTTCAAACTTGTTCTATACCTTTTTGATCTGTTCCTAGTAGACTTTGAAAATGTTTTGCCCTACACCTGGAACAGTAGTTTTCCAAGAACCCATAGTTCCATTTACTGGAATTGGGCATTACAGGTTATATTGCACACATAGCATGCTTCAAAGGTGGTCCTAAGATCTTAAGTAGCCACAAGACTAGGATGAGGACTCCAACCAGTAGCAATAATCCCTCCATGGGTACTACGTCCATCTGGTTCAATTGAGTTACACACATAAAGCACACAATGTTGGCAATAGTGAAAGCCATTTATTACTTATAGAAAACAGCTTACTTTCATTTACAGATAATATTGACCAAAGTAACCATCCAGAATTCCTCACCTGTTTATCCTATTGCTTTCAAAATCCCATGATTCCTTGAGTCAGAAGTTGTTACATTGGATTCCACTTCTACTGACACCAATTTATGGAATCAAACCAGGCCAGGAAAATATCATCTTCCCTTCTCTGGTTAGGCCAGAATCTAGCTGCCCCACACAGCCCTTTCGGTCACCCAAGAACTAGGTCAGCAGGTGCCCACCACAAGCTAGCAAATCCACATAACTCCTTCCACTTCAAACAAGCCAGTTTCACTACTCCCGTAGGTCCATTTGTTGCAATGACTTACTAACTCTTGAAAAAAGGCTACCTTTAATTCAGAGAAAGGATACAAACACAAAAAAGGTGAGCTTCAGGATAAGTCTCTGCTTGGAGCCCTAATGTCCCCAGAAACATGTATCCTACATGCATTATCAATCCCAAAGCTCCAAGATCCAGGATCCTTCATAATAGTCATTGAGACATTTCTTGACATTCTTTGGCTTGTAGATGGATCCTGTCATGCTATCTTCCCCTTGTGTATGACTATTTTTAAACATAACTCAGAATGGAATAAGATTAAGATCCACTTTACCACTGTATGATCTTATTTAACTTAACTGATAACAAAAGAGAACTATTTCCAAACAAGGTCACATTAGTGGGCATGTTACAGTTATATAGGTGTATTGATGTCTCACTACATATGCATGATCAATCAAATCAGTGAATATGCACAATTAATTGCATCATGGCTCCCTCCCTTCCTGAAGTTATCTGCCAGGTGTGGTATTGGGTGGTCCCACTAAATTTACATTTGTTCAAGTGTTGCCTGGCCATTTTACATAATAAAAGCATTTTAGTTTCTGCCAAATTCCAAGGGTTATTTTCAGGAAACCAGAGACAAAGGCCAAACCAAACTCTTTGTCCCACAGGAGTGTGTATATATATATATATCTGTATATAGCAAATGGATATACATCTGCAACTACCTTAAACTTTCTCCCACCTGTCCTAAAGGAACAAGCATTGAAAATGCTTTTGATATCTTCACTTCCAAAACAACCTCTATCAATTATCTCCTTGCTCTCCTTAATCTTCAACTTGACCCTCACTATCAGTCGACCTGAAGATTGAGATCAAGCACATGAACAATCATGCATAAGTAATGAATCCCCAATAAAAACTCTGACTACCATGGCTCAGGTGAGTTTCCCTGATTGGCAATACTTTGTGCATATTGTCTTACATTGATTCTGGAGAAGTAATATTTCCTCACTCTGGGAAGAAAATATTGGAAGCTCCACATCTGATACTTCTGCACTCTGCCCATACACTACTTCCCTTGGCTAGGGCAGCCACAAGAAAATATAGGTAGTCTCTGTGTTATGAACATCTGACTTACAGATAACTTCTATTTGTCCTTTAAGGTTATGTAAATTTGCCCTCACTTTGAACTGATTGAACCAACCCCTACTTGCAACAGATTCTCCATCACAATCATCTTCACTTGCTGCACAGTGCAGCTTTTAAATTATTGAAGTCTTCAAGCCTTTTCTTGTACTAAAAGTTAAATAAGAACTGCATGCATTTGTTCCAACTTACCTACAAAATCTTAAAGACACAGTTAGGAGCAGATCTTGTCTGTAACTCGGGGACTTCTTGTACCACAAAGTGGGTGGCTTTAAAGTACAAATTTATTTTCTCACAATTCTGGAGGGTAGAAGTCTGAATTCAGGGCTTTGGCAGGACTATGCTCTTTCTGTGGGCAATAGGAGAAAATTCTTCCTTGTCTCTCAGTTTCTAGTAGCTCTGGGTATTTCTTGACATTCTTTGGCTTATAGATGGCTCCTGTCATGTTTTCTTTCCCCTGCATATGACTCTATTATTAAGCACCACTCAGAAGGGAATAGCATTAAGATCCACTTCACTCCTGTATGACCTCATTTAACTGAACAAAAGAAAAACTCTATTTCCAAACAAAGTCACATAAACAGGTATATTACAGGTATCTTTTCCCTGTAATAAACAACTCAATGAGTTCTGTGAGTCTTTGTAGCAAATTATCAAACCTAAGGGTGGTTTTGGAACCCCTTAAACTTGCAGTTGGTGTCAAAGGTGAAGCAAGTCTTGGGTACTTTTCCCTGCCCATAACACATTTAAGAATATCAATCCAAATCCTCTTCCTATTAAAAGAGTGAGCCAAAAATCCATGTTCACTCTCAGTCACCTGACTTTAACTAATTGGATCAAAAATGTGTATCTGAGTCAGTATTAACAGTCTATAGGCTGGGTTAAGCCAGCTAGATTTCTCACAAGAATCTGGAATTAAGAAGGAAAAAAAAGTAGACAGTTCCTGAGAGACCCAGGCAGAATAAATACAGTTGAGCTCCTTCACTGGAATTTCTTTACACAAACCACCTCTTTGTGTAAGCTCTCTGGTATTGTTCTCTATACCTTGTCACCAAACTATCTCTGACAGAAACAATTGACTGCTTCTCAACCTAAAGTCTTTCCCATCCAAAAAAAAAAAAAAAAAAAACTCCTCTGCCCCTCTAATACTGTCCACTCACCTACACAGCCAAGCCACTCAAAAGAATAGTCTGCATTTGCTTATGTGCCTACTTTACTTTCTTTCCAAACATTCTCTGCTAAATATAACTATATTCTGACTTATGCCTCCATCATACCACTGAAATTACTTTGCCAGCATCATTGCTGGCCTTCTAATTTCCCAAGTCAGTGAACATTCTTGTCTTTTACATGTTTCCTTAGTAGTACATCATACAGTTGATTTCCTCCTCTTTCTTGATACCACATTTCTTTGTCTTAGCTTCCAAAATACTGTATCTCGTGATGCTCCTATTATGCCTCTGGCCACACTTTGAGAATATCCTTTGCTGGTTTCTTGTTCTCTGCCAGCCCGTAAATGTCACGGTATCGCTGGGCACCCTCATTATGTTCTTGACCTCAGGGATCTAAATTTTAGTGGAAAAGATATATAATCAAGAAAGACAGATGAGATAATGACAGATTTTGATAAGGTCCATAAAAGCTACAAATAGGATGATATAATGAAAAGTGCTGAGGTGTGTAGGGGGAGGGGTTAAGAGGGTGAAAAAAGAGGGGCCCCAAGGAGATGACAGTTGAGGTGTGATCTGAAAGATGAGAAATTGAGCACTGGGGGCCCCGTCTGGATGTTCAATGCACTTGTGCAGGTTGTGCATTACAACAGGGCATCTATCCGAGGGGGCAGGTGGGACATAAACTCTACCTCCTAATCTGCAAAGCTATGTGTTCCAGTAAAATTTCTACTGAACAGGAGGAAGATGTGGTAGTTAAATTTGTGTGTCATCTTGGTTGGGCCTGGTTGAGTGGCTGGGCAGCTGAATGTGATTATTCCCCATGGTGGGATTGGTAATTAACTTCAGGGTGGAATCTATTGGAGTAATGGAGTAACTGCTTTGGGTATGTGGTCTGCTTCCTGTATACAAGAAACAGCTTTGGTAATGGTCTCTAGCTTATGGCACATTTGAATCCTGCATGTAGCCATGTGGTTGTTCAGTAGCCTGCCATGTTCTGCCAACCTTGGGACTTTCAACAGACTTGAATTAATGGCCTGGCGTATGGTTTGGTAACATTGGGACTGTGCCTTTTCACTTGTCAACCTTGGGCTTCTCAGTCTCAGCAGCCAGCAGCTGAGTGAAAAAAAGCCTCCAGCTTCAGTGGGTTGGGAGCAGGAGGCAGAGCTGAAGCCCAAGGTTGAAGGGCTTTCACCCAGCCCCTAGAACCTGGCACTTTGAACTCGGACTTAAAGTCTCCAAACTGTAAGAGAATAAACTCCTGTTTGTTCAAGCCATCCCATTTGTGGGATATTCTTGTCAGAGTGGCACTAGGTGAACAGAACAGAAGGGAACTCCTTCATTTAAAGGAAGCTTATTCTTACTAAAGCATGAACCCATGGACCTATGCAAATCCAGAAGAGGTACTTGTTCCTGGTTTGCACAGGCTCTGTATAGGCTGGACTCATTGGCATGTCAAGCTAAATGTCTCTGAGCCAATTTCTTCATATGTAAAAGAAGATGTTGTCAAACAGGTTAGCAATACTATACATGATGGTACTGTTGGAGGATCATTATTATTAGGTGCTATCGAGTTGGCTCCAGCTCATAGCGACCCTATGCACAACAGAATGAAACACTGCCTGGTCCTGTACCAGCCTCACAATCCTTGCTATACCTGAGCTCATCGTTGCAGCCACTATGTCAATCCATCTTGCTGAGGGCCTCCCCTTTTTCATTGACTCACCACTTTACCAAGCATGATATCCTTCTCTAGGGAATGGTCCCTTCTGACAACATGACCTAAGTAGGTGAGATGAAGTGTGGCCATTCTCCCATCCAAGAAGCATTCCAGCTGCACTTCTTCTAGGACAGATTTGTTCATTCTTCTGGCAGTCCTTGGTACTTTCAGTATTCTTCACCAACACCACAATTCAAAAGCTTCAACTTTTCTTCCTTATTCATTGTCCAGCTTTCACATGCATATGAAGTGATTGAAAATACCATGGCATGGGTTATGTGCACCTTAGTCTTCAAAGAGACATCTTTGTTCTTTAGTACTTCTAAGAGGTCTTTTGCAGATTTGCCCAGTGCAATACATTATCTAATTTCTTGACTGCTTCTTCCATTGGTGTTGATTGTGGAACCAAGTAATATAAATTCTTTGACAACTTCAATCTTTTATTTATCATGATGCTGTTTATTGGTCTAGTTGTGAGGATTTTCCTTTTCTTTATATTGAGATGTAAACCATACTTCAGACTGTAGTCTTTAATCTTTATCAGTAAGCACTTCAAATCATTTTCACTCAGCAAGCTGTGTTGTGTCATCCGTATATCACAGGTTGCTAGTGAGTCTTCTTCTAACCCTGATGCCATGCTCTTCTTCATATACTCCAGCTTCTCAGACTACTTGCTGAGCGCACAGATTGAATAAGTATGGTGAAAGACTACAACCCTGATGCACACTCCTCCTGATTTTAAACCATGCGGAGATCCTTGTTCTGTTCAAAAGACAGCCTCCTGGTATATGTAGTTCCTCATGAGAAGAATTAGGTGTTCTGGAATTTCCATTCTTCTCAATGTTATCCATAATTTGTTATGTATGATCCACACAATCAAATTACTTGCATAGTCCGTAAAACACAAGTAAACTTCTTTCTAGTATTCTTTGTTCTGAGCCAAGATCCATCTGACACCAGCAATGATATCCTTCATTCCATGTTCTCTTCTGAATCCAGCTTGCATTTCTGGCAGTTCTCTGTCAGTATACTGCTGCTACCATTTTTTAATTATCTTCAGCAAGATTTTACTTGCATGTTCCATTAGTGATATTGCTAAATAATTTCCACATTCTGTTGGATCATCTTTCTTTGGAATGGGTACAGATATGGACTTTTTCTAATCAGTTGGCCAGATTAGGAATACTATCACTACAGTGTAGTGTCTGCCACAAAGTAGAGGTTCCATATTGGTAGTTATCATTATCATGAGAACAATGTCTTATTCACTAACCATGAAGCTTTCTCCTGCTATGCAAGTCACCATTGATGGCTTAATGGTACTTTTTGACCTTTATCATTCTCCTCCTCACTTCATATCTATCTACCCATCTTTCTATCCTATCTCCCAGACCAGATGGAAAGCTTTTTGAGAACATGAATAATGGTTTCTACTCATTTTGAATAATGCTGAGGACAGAATAGGTCCTCAGTAAACACTTACAATGTATTTTCACAAGCTCCAATCTGGGTCACATGCTCACTGGGGACATTTTTCTCTGCTATACATCCAGGGACTTTTTTTTTTTTTTTTTTTACAACAAAGAGGTATCATCCCACAAGTGATTTGTAGACATGGGATAAAATAAAACTCTGTAATTGGTTCTGTGCATGAAGGAAGAAAAATTGTGCCTCTCAGAGCTCTCAGCTTCATTACCAGCTCTGTGGCAAGACACGTGGGAGGGTAATTGGAGACTTTTTGAGAAGGAACCACTTAATGACCAACCCTCTCTCCCCCACACTCATCCAGTGCTCATAGAAGGCAAGTGATGGGAAAGGTGTTTTTTTAGTTCCTTCCTATTTCAGAAACAATGTGCCATTAATGATTTCCCTTCTTTTCTAACTCCATATTTAAGGAATATTGTTTCTGAGAACCAAATAAGGGGTCAATCTAATAAGGTAGAAGTGACTTCATGTAAAAGACTGCACATCCTGGTAGTTACTGAGCAGTAACTATCAATGTCCTGGATTGTTCTTAGCAGCAAGGAGAACTCAAGAGGATTCCTTTACCACAGAGAGGCATAGACCTTTCCAGTGAAATGGGAATTGCAGGATTAAGTCCCATTTGTTATACTTTACTGAGTTTCTAGTCACATGTTTTTCCCATTGTTTTACTTTTTTTTTTTTCCTCTCAGTTAGTAGGAGGAAATTTTTTTTTTTTTTTTTTTT
>NW_006921851.1:3760752-3768999 GCF_000298275.1 Orycteropus afer afer | reverse complement strand
TCTGATCATTCACATAAACTTATAGGACCATTGTCTGCCAACCCTATATATGATCTTGGATACACTCCCCATTTAGACATACCTAATTGTTTAGCCTGTAGTAGGAGGAATTTTTATGTATTATGGATATTGTATTAGTGTAATCAGGAAGGACATTGGGAATTGTAAGAATCCGATGACCCAAACTAGCTTAAGAAGAGAGGCAACTCATTGACGTACATAATTGGAAGTCCAAGAATAGATCTGAACTAAGGCACAACTGAATCCAGGGACCCAAACAATAACTTCAAAATGTTTTCTCTGTTTATCTTTCATCTCTGCTTATCTCTATTTGTCTTTATTTCATCCTTCTAGAGTTAGACTTATTATATGCAGGCAGAAACAGTGATGGCTACAGGAAGCTGCAAATTCATGTCCTCTCACCTTTCTAGAGTAAGGTCCATTCTCTTCTAGCTCCAAATTAAAAAAATGCTACAGAAAAATGAATTGGCTGCCTTGGTTCACATGCCCAGGGAACGCAAATGCTGAACAACCAAAAACATTAAGTGCCCACTATAGAGATTAATCCTTTTAGTATATCTGTGACCTTTCTAAGCCTCACTTTCTCCATCTGTAAAATGGAGTAATAATAATGAAAATGCTAATAATAATATTGATAGTAATTAGATAAATCATATAAAATGATTAGCACAGTTCCTGGTACATAACAAACCCTATATTAATGTTGACACTTGGCTATTTATATCATTATATGATGCTAGATAATCACTTTTTACTTTTATTTATAATATCTTCCATTGAACAAAGCTTAAATTTAATTTTTTCCAGGAACCAAATCTAGATATCTTATCTTTATGGCTACTGAGTGGTGTCTTGCATAAAGGAGCTTCTCTGCCCCAAACTTATAAAAACCTCTTCCTCTTCCTATATTTCCTCCAGCTATTTTTGTGAGTTTTCATTTTTTTTTTTTTTTTAGTGTTTAGATACTTACTTCACATGCATTTTCCCATTAATTTGAAATGTAATATTTACCCAATGTCAAATTTGCACCATGAGCTGACTAGTTTCTAGAATTTATTCTGTTCCATTTTTCTTTATTCATACACCAGTTTTAATTATTATAGTCTTTTTATATTTCCAAGGACAAGTTTCCCCTTGTCATCATCCACACATTACTCTTTCAAAAAAACTTTGGAATTAACTAATAAAAATACAATTAAACATATACTAGGATTTTATTTAAAATTGCATTAAATTTTTAGGTCAATTTGGAGAGAATTAGCATCTTCATAATAATGAGTCTTCCTGTCAAGGAACTAGGTAAATCTCTATTTATTCCAGTATTCTTCATGTTCTTGAGTAAGTTTTAGAAAATTCCTTTATAAGAAACATAAACATAATACATTTATTGTTATGTTTATTTTGAAATGTTTTAATTTTTTTTTATTTGTGCTAATGGGATTCCTTTTTTCATTAACTTTTCTAATTTATTATTGTTATCACTATTGCTATTAATTTTATTAATTTTTGCTTTACTTATAACTGGCTCTCTTACTGCTTTTTTTTTTTTTTTTTTTGACCTGAAAGCTTTTTGATTGATTCTCATAGATATTACAGGCAGCCAATCATATCATCTGTAAATTATCACATTGGCCAGGGCTTACAGTAAAATATTGACTAGGAGTAATGATAACCAGTATTATGGGTTGAATTATGTCCCCATAAAGAATATGCTCAAGAACTAACCCCTGGTACTGGTAAGTGTAGCCTTATTTGTAAATAGCATCATTGCAGATTTAGTTTAACTTAATGAGCTCCCATTGGAATAAGGTAGGTCTTGGACTAGTGCCCCATAAGAAGAAAAGAGACACAGAGGGAAGACAGCTGTGTGAAGATGAAGGCAGAGTTTAGAGTTATGCTACAAGCCAAAGAACTCCTGGGATCCCTAGAAGCTGAATGAAACAAGGAAGTATATTCCCTTAGAGTCTTTGGAGTCAGCATGGCTTTGCTGGTACCCCAAATTCAAACTTGTAGTGTCCAGAACTATGAGAGAATAAATTTCTATTGTTTTAAGCCATTTGATTTGTGATAATTTGTTGTAGCAGCCCTATAAAACTAATACTTCCAGCATCCTTGTTTTACTCCTGACTTCAATAAAAATGGTCCTAGTTTTCACCTTTAAGTATGATATTTGCTGTTGATTTCTTTATCAAGTTAAACAAGTTTCCTTCTTTTCTTAGGTTTTTGCTATTGTATGCCATCAAGTAAATTCTGATTCATAGCAATTCTATAAGAAAGAGTAGAGCGTCCCATAAAGTTTTCTCACTTGTAATCTTAACAGAGGCAGACTGCCACATCTTTTCCTCTGCAGAGTTGCTGGTGTGCTCTAACAACCAGCCTTTCAATTAGCAGCTGAGTGGTTAACTACTGTACTACCAGGGCTCCTTTTTGCTTTAGTTACTAAATATTTTTCAGGATTGCTTATTGAATTTTACTTAATGCTTCTTCATTATTTATTGAAATAATTATATTGCTTTTCTGCTTTTATCTACTAGTATAGTGAATTACATTAGTATATTTCACAATTTTATGTCTCCCTGCATGCTATTTTTTTAACTGACTGGTAGATTTGATTTGCTAATATTTTAATTAGCATCTGTGTTTATTATTTTCCCTTTTTTGATGTTTTTGCCCAATTTGTTATCAACATTATACTAGCCTTGTATAATGAATTGATGATTCTTCCATTTTTTTCTACTTTCTGGAATAGTTGAACAACAAGAAAAAAACTATTTAGCATACTTGATAGCATTTACCTATTATAACATCATTCTGGCTTGGAATAATTTGGGGGATAAATCTATGACTACATTTTCAATTTTTTCTGTACTTATTGGTTTATTCATTTCTTTCCTAAAAAATCATGGCTATATTCCCAAATGTACTGATACAAAGTTGCAGCAGATTTCTTTTACTTCTTTTTTACTTGATCTTTTAATTTATTAATGAGCTTAATGTCTCTACTTCTGTAGTGATACTGCCTCGGAAACCCAAGGAGGGGTCGCTATGAGTCAGGTCCGACTCGATGGCACATAACAACAACAATGACAATTGTCATTGGGCTGGCAAATTCTCCTATATGTAAAAAAAAAAAAAATCCCAGTTTTGCTTTATAATTTTAAAGCTATGCTGCTCAGTGCATAAGGAATCATTATTATTATATCTTTTTAGTGAGTTATACATTTTATTAATATAAATATCTGTTTTAAGCTGATTCATGCTTTTTGTCTTGACTGTTGCAAGTCTGGCTTTCTTTATTAGTATTTTTCCTCATTTTTGTCCATGGCTATATTGTCAATACTCATGTTTTTTTAGATATTTTTCTTATAAAAATACAACTTTTTAAAATGCAATTTGATATTCTTTTTATTTTAAAAATATTTAAATTTATAATAATCATTGAGATAGCTGTTCTTTTAATATCATCATATTTTCTAATTATCTTGCTTTTTGTAGTTTTGCTTTTTTCCTCTCTACCTTTTGCTAAATTGATCTAATTTTCTTTATTCCTTTCCTCCCTAAATTTAGTAGTTTTACTTTAGTTTGCTATTCTACTGATCATATCAGTTTAACTTGCTTTTTGTAGCTCTCCAAAAAAATATTATATATCAAAAGCAATCTGTAACAAATCCTTTTGATGATAATGATGACTATAATGGGAACAGTAGCAAAAAATAATCCAATTTTTTTAAACCTGCTTCCTTTCTCTGGCTTCATCCTTAGGTGCCTGTAGAAATAAAAACTTAGTTCACCATTTTAAAGTCAGTTCTCTAAATTGACTTTCCCCTATCTCTGCCCACCCAATTGAAATCTGCTACCTCATTTGATCCACTCTTTCTACATGCTGCCTATGAGATTTCATATTTGGATGCTGTTTTGTTTTTTCAAATTTTTTTATTGCGATTTGGATGAAATTTTCCAGAGCAAATTCACTTTCCACACAGCAGCTCACATACATTTTATCTCATGATATTGGCTACAATTTACCACAATGCAACAGCTCCCCTTCTACTACCTCCCCATTGTTACCTCTTCTCTTGTGTCTTTTCCTCCCATGCACTCCTGCTCCCTGAGCTGTTTCCCTGTGCATACACAGCACTTCTATTCTCCCATGATTGATCTCTCTAAGGAGCTTATCTACCTATTGTAAATGTTCAGCTCATATGTCTATTTTTGTTTGGCTAGAAGCCACAAAGTACATTCAATTTCGGACCTAAAGGACAACTAGGGGCCATAGTCTCAGTGGTTCCATCAGGCTCTATCAGACCAGCAAACCTTATCTTTTTTTTTTTTTTTTTTAATGATTTTGAGTTTTGTTCCACATTGTTCTCCCACTCTATCCAAGATCTCCTAAAGAGATCCCCCTCCAAGTGGTTGACAGTGGTAGTTGGGCACTATCTAGTTCTTTTGGTCTCATAGTTGTATAGGCAGAGGATCACATGGTGTACCAGTCGCTTGGACTAATTGGTTCCATGAGTCTTTGGTTTTCTTCATTCTTCTTTACTCTGGATGAGGAGAGACCCATTGTTGTGGATGCTATTTTTTAAAATGAAATTCTCTTCTCTATTTTATCACCTAGGACATCATTGCTAACACAGTCTCTATTCACTTTTATATGTTCAAAGTTGAAAAAAGTATAAAAGTAGTTTCAAAGTGTATTTGACTGATACTGAATTTCCTGAGTTCATGATACATCCAGATCCTGTTCTAGGTTCTAGGTAGTGGAGTACAACAGTGAACAAGATAAGGAAGCATCCAGAGAAGAACAAATAAATAAACAGGTATATAAGACAATGTCAAATGGTGACAGGTGCTATGAGAGTTGCTATTCTAGGTAAGGTGGTGAAGGGAAGCTTCACAGCAGAGGTGGCACTAGACCAGAACTCTAAATACAAGAAGGGAGGTACAAATATCTAGGGAAGGATTTTCAAAGGAGAAGAAATCATTGAGTGTAAAGGTCTTTGAGTGGGAGTTGTCTGGCATGCTGCAGACACCCTGGGACCCAGTGGGACTGACTCTCACCAGTGAAAGAGAGAATGGTTGAAAGTGAGTTCATCAAAGACTCAGGAGCTAGGTCAGTTTAGACTGTGGATCCATGGTTTTGGATTTTACTTTATAAGTGATCAGAAGTCATCAGGGGGTTTTGCCCTAGGCAGTGACACTATCTGACTCATGTTTTAGGGTACTTCTGGATGCTGTGTAGAGAATAGATTGGCAGAGGCATGAGTGGAAACCACTTAGGAAGCAATTTTTGTAGGAAAGATAAGTGGTTGTGGTGGCTTAGGCAGGTGGTAGCACTGGAAAAGATGAGAAATATATTATACAGGCTGTATTTTTAATGTTTTGCCTGTGATTTGATGTAGACTGTGAGAGAGAAAAAGACATCAATCAAGATGACCCCAAAGATTTTGACCTCATCAATGGGAGGTTACAGGTTTTGGGATACTATGAATAAGTTCTGTTTGGGTAATGTTATCATAAAAATACCTACTAAATGTAAAAATTAAGAAAATCTGAACAAAGCATGGGATAAAACATTAGTTTAAAATAATGTATCAGTTGTTGTTGTTGTTGTTGTGTGCCGTCGAGTCAAACCCGACTCATAGCGACTCCTCCTTGGGTTTCCGAGGCAGTATCACTACGGAAGTAGGATTGCCCAACCTTCCTTCCGAGGAGTGGCTGGTGGGTTTGAACCGCCAGCCGTCTGGTTAGCAGGCAAGTGTCTTAGCCACTATGCTACCAGAGCTCCTTTTAGGATTTACTAATTATGATGATTGTAGCATACTATATGGGAACTCTCTGGACTATCTTTGTAATTTTTCTGTATATCTATAACTATTCTCAAATTAAAAGTTTATTTTAAAAATAGTCACTAAACAACTGGAGATGTCATACAGAAGATTAGATGTGGAGTCTGAGACTCAAGGGAAAGGCAAGGGTTGTTGTTGTTGTTATGTGCCATCAAGTCAGACCCGACTCATAGCGACCCCTCCTTGGGTTTCCAAGGCAGTATCACTACAGAAGTAGATAGCCCCATCTTCCTTCCGAGGAGTGGCTAGTGGGTTTGAACCACCAGCCTTCTGGTTAGCAGTCAAGTGTCTTAAGCACTATGCTACCAGAGCTCCCAGGTAAGGGTTAGAATTATAAATTTTGTAATCATCAGCAAATAGATGGTATTTAAACCATGAAACTGGATAAGATTGCTTAAAGTGTGAATATAAACAGTGAAGAGAAGTGGTCCAACGATCAAGCTGTCCAGCTTTTAGAGATGAAGGAAAGGAGGAGGATCCAGCAACAGAGATGGACAGGAATTGGTCAGTGATGTTAGAAAGGAAACAAAAGAAAGAAAACATTCGAAGAAAGGGAGCTATCACTTAGGTAAACTGATGCTGAGAGGTGGAGCCAGATCCTCATCTGGATGTTTTTCACTGGATTTGGCAAATGCAGAACATTGGTGCCTTTGATGAGAATGAGAGGAGAGGAAGGGAATGTATCAAATATAGATTACTTTTTAGTAGGGGCATAGAAGGATAAATTAATATTATGCCTATCTTCAAATACCTTATTCTTTTTCCTTAATGAAATTCCTCATAAACAAAGAACTTATCAGAGGGATGAATGATAAATTATGGACTTCTTGGGCTCTCAATAACTTTACCCATATCTGGACATCAATCATGCCCACATTACATATGTTACATTTTTGGTACTGTTTATTGGGCTTTTTATAATACTCACATTATGAATTTTTCATAATAGATAATGTTTCTTACAGTGTTTACTTGCATCCACAAAACTGGTGAAAACTCCTTGAGAACAGCATGGTTCAACACCAAAAATTTTGTATCTTACATAGCACTTCACAGTATGCCTTACATATATATCCATATATGTGTACATATACAATATACCTGAAAACCTTTTGCCATTGAGTAAATTCCAACTCACAGCAACCCTATAAGACAGTATAGAATTACCCCATAGGGTTTCCAGGGCTATAATCTTTACAGAAGCAGACTGCCACATCTTTCCCCCACAGTGTGACTGGGAGGTTCAAACCACCAACCTTTTGGTTAGCAGCTGAGCAGTTCATCCAGCATACAAAAGCTGGACAATGAATAAGGAAGACCAAAGAAGAATTGATGCATTTTGAATTATGGTGTTAGTGAAGAATGTTAACTATGTCATGGACTGCCAGAGGAACCCACACAACTGTTTTAGAAATACAGTTAGAATGCTTCTTAGAAGCAAGGATGACAAGACATTGTCTCACCTACCTTGGACATGTTATCAGAAGGGACCAGTACTTGGAGAAGGATATCATGCTTGGTAAAGCAGAGGGTAAGCAGAAAAGAAGAGGACCCTCAACAAGATACAGTGACTGCAACAATGAACATTAGCAATGATTGTGAGGATGGTGCAGGACCAGGCAACATTTCGTTCTGTTATGTGTAGGGTTGCTATGAGTCAGAAACAACTCAACAACACCTAATAACAACAACATACAATATACATATCAGTAGCAAATATTTATTGAGCACTTGTATATAGAGCACTATACTAAGTGATCCAGAAACCAAGAGATTTTCCATGTCTTCTAGGAACATTCAATTTAGTTAGAAAAGCAGTATATAGACATGTAAAGATAAATAACATAGATAGCATGTACAAAATTATATGACAAGAGTGTTATATGTTGTTGGTTCCCTTATAAAGGACACCCAAAAGGAAATCAATGACTGTCCTCTGGGTACCCAGCCTAAGGAGTAAAGGTCTGAAGTCAACATTCCCTGACTTTTCCAGTAGTTTTCATTACCTTTTTCTTTAGTCTCTTTTTGTGATTTAGGAATAGTAGGAGCTAGAATCACTAAGATTTAGTTACACTGTTTTATATTTAGATCTCAGAATATAAGATTAATGGTGTTGAAAAATACTTCAGAGACTTCCAGTAAGATGGAGGAATAGGTAGACAAGGGACATAGACCCTCTTCAACAAAGAAAAAGAAAACCAATTGACAGAGGTACAGAAGATAATCCTGGAGCCCTGAGCTTTGAAAGGAACTATACAGAAGTGGATTAGGCACTGTGATAGTTGAAGATCTGTCAACTTGGCTGGACTTCACTTGTGAGTGGTGTTTCTCATGATGGATCACATGACTACGTCCTAAGCGGCCGGTCAGTCTAGGG
>NW_006921851.1:3758277-3758882 GCF_000298275.1 Orycteropus afer afer | reverse complement strand
GTGAATAGAAGAGCACAGCACAGTATGCTGCTTGTGTAGATAACATA
This sequence comes from Orycteropus afer afer, assembly GCF_000298275.1. Taxonomy (NCBI): domain Eukaryota; kingdom Metazoa; phylum Chordata; class Mammalia; order Tubulidentata; family Orycteropodidae; genus Orycteropus; species Orycteropus afer. Next base: position 3,758,835 of record NW_006921851.1, on the reverse strand, counting down.
CAAAGAAAACAAAAATTGTGGGCAAGTCACTCCAACATACAATCACCAATTAAATATAAACACAAAATGTCACAATGCCTCAGAGACAACAGAGCATCACAGTGCACACAAAGAAGCAAGATAAAGCAGGAGAAACAAGGGACCAGGAAACAGACCAAAACTCATCTCTGAGGAAGATGCAGCATTGGAACTCCCTGATAAGAAATTCAAAATAATTATATTTAGGTATCATCAATGAATTGAGAGACAGATCAAGGAAAACACTGACAAAATTGAGAAAAACACAGAGAAAACCCTAGAACAGTTTCAAAACACAATATAAGGACAAAATGACAAAATAAATGAAAAATTAGAGATGATAAAAATATGGACACAGAAATCCAGAAGATTAATACTAAATGTTTAGAAATAGATAAGACATTGGATGGGCAAAGAAGCAGAATTAAATCAATGGAAGACAGAATTAGGGAGATTGAAAGCGAATACCTAAACACTTCTTTGGAAAGGGATAAATCAGAAAAAAAGATCAAAACAAAATGAAGAAAGCCTAAGGTTCAT
>NW_006921851.1:3756525-3758177 GCF_000298275.1 Orycteropus afer afer | reverse complement strand
CAAAGATTTGTTGGAAGAGAATTTTCCTGGTATGATGAAAGATGAGAATATATCCATTCAGGAAGTCCAACGAACCCCAAACAAGATAGACCCCAAAAGAAAATTACCAAGACACATCATCATCAAACTCACCAAAACCAAAGACAAAGAAAGAATACTGAAAGCAGCACCAGAAAAATGAAAAGCTAACTACAAGGGGCAACCAATAAGACTAAGCTCGGATTTCTTGGCAGAAACCATGCAGGTGAGAAGACAATGGTATGGTATATATAAAACCCTGAAAGAAAAAAATTTCCAACCAAGAATTATGTACCCCACAAAACTATCCCTCAAATATGATGGTGAAATTGGGACATTTCCATATAAGCAGAAATTAAGAGAATTTGTTAAAACCAGACCAACCTTATAAGTGATGACAAAGGGAGCCCTTTGGACAGAGAAGCAACAATAGCCAACAACAACTGACCATTAACATACATGATAATATAACCCAGAAACCAACCCAATGATGGAAGCATCCAAAGTAAATAAACCTACAAAATTGTAAACAGGGAACCAGAGACATTAATTGACAAATGAGGACAACTGCACACCAAAAAAGAGGGAAAACACTATGTAGTTACAGAACTTCTAGAGAGTAGGGAAGTCAAGACAACTATGAAATGGAACAGACTGTTCTAAACTTGGAAAGAAAACTGTGAATCACAGGGTAACCTCAAAGAAAAAGGATAAACCTTCACATCAAAATAAAAAAGAGGACCAGCACAAATATTTAACCAATAGAAATGAAGGAAGTGACAACATGATTCAAAACAGAATGAGCTCAGCATAGAAAACTATATGGAACAAAGAAATAGACACCATGAAAAAGCACATAAAAAATGATAGCAACAAATCATATTTGTCAATAATTACATATCTGGCAATGGACATATCTCCAGGATTTATAGAAAACTCCAATGCCTCAAAACCAAAGGAATTAAACATCCAATTGAAAAAATGGGCAGAAGACATGAATTGACTCTTGTCCAAGGAGGATATTCAGGTGGGCAGGTAATACATGAAGAGATGCTCAGAATCATAGGCCATTAGAGAGATGAAAATCAAAACAACAATGAGATTCTGTCTCACCCCAGCACTGATGGCAAGATTCCACAAGACAGAAAATAATGCTGGTGGAGATGTGGGGAAGTTGGGATTCTCATACACTGCTGGTGGGACTGTGAAGTGAAACAACCACTGTGGAAAGCAATATGGTGATTCCTTGTTGTTGTTGTTGTTGTTGTTGTTAAGTGCCATCGAGTCGTTTCCGACCCATAGCAACCCCATGCACATCAGAACGAAACACTTTCCGATCCCACGCCAGTCCCACAATCCCTGCTCTACTTGAGCCCATCATTGCAGCCACCATGTCAATCCATCTCGTTGAAGGCCTCCCCCTCTTTCGTTGACCCTCCATCCTACCAAGCATGACATCTTCTCCAGGGAATGGTCCCTTCTGACAACATGACCAAAATAGGTGAGATGAAGTCTGGCCATTCTTGCTTCCAAAGAGCATTCTGGCTGCACTTCCTCCAGGACAGATCTGTTAGTTCTTTTAGCAGTCCACAGTACTTTCAGCATTCTTCGCCAGCACCACAACTCAAAAGCAT
>NW_006921851.1:3737436-3745135 GCF_000298275.1 Orycteropus afer afer | reverse complement strand
CCTAGGGATGTGGCCTGCTTCCAGGATATCCAGGGACATCCTGGGAAGAGAGACATTCTTCTGTGGATCAGGATTCTGTTGTGCTGCCTACAACTATCCATGAGTGAGCAGTCCACCGTTCAGCCTGGAGATCTTGGATTTGTCATTCGTTGGAGTCAATAGCTGGTGTACTGCCTGCCAGCCTTGAGCTTCTTGGCCCCTGCAGTTGCAGAAGCTAGAAAAAGCCCCCAGCCTGACATTTCCTCCAGGGAGTTGGACTTCCTGGCTTCTATTCCTTTGTGAGCCATTTTCCTAAGATAAATTTCTCTCTCACTCTTTATATATATATAAATATAAATATAAATATATATATATATATATATATATATATAAGCTGTACTTGTTTTTGTTTCTCTAGAGATCCTAGTCTAACACAAGGGTCAAGGAAAGGTTTATATATGGAGGGAAACTTTCTTTGTTGGTTGCCAGGTGTGTGAGGGGAGGGGACAGAATTCTGCCAAAAAAAAAAAAAAAAAATACATTGACCCATGTCACTTTAGTTATGTGTATTTCACTGTACATAAATTATATTTCAATAAAATACATTAGAAAAAAAAAAAAAACACTAATGGTAAGATGTTACCAAAACTAAAACCAAACTCAGTCATTGAGTCAATTCCAACTCATAGCAACCCCCCTTTGGATTTCTGAGGTGATAAATCTTTACAGAAGTAGATTGCCCAGTCTTCCTTCTGTGGAGTGGCTGGTGAGTTAGGCATACTTAAATATATCTGGAGACTTTCCCAGTCTATTTGGTGAATGTTTTACATCATAACATCACAATATACCAAAAGCAGAAAAAAATGAAGACCACTAGATTAACCCTTAATGACAGAAAAATGCAAAGTGGGTGCAAAATTCTTATTTGCAGGTTGCTTCTTCTAGTCTGTCTTGCTAATGCTTCTGCTACTTGTTACAGGATGTGGGTTATCATGATGACAGAACAAGGGATGAGAGTCGGGGTTGAGGTGCTGAGTTTAAATAAACCATTTGAACTGAGTTTCAAATGTGTTCTAATTCTCTGCTTTTCAGGATTCAGTGAGAGTGTCTTAGAGTCTAATTCACAGATTGGTCTCTCTCCTAACCAAGAAAAACTCTACTACTGAAAAGACCCCAGCATCTCATGTGGGAACTTTTAAAAATATAGATGTGTCCACAAAATGGAATACTATGATACACTAAAGAATAATGTAGAATCTGCAAAACACTTCATAACATGGATGAACTTGGAGGACATTATGCTGAGTGAAATAAGTCAATCACAGAAGGACAAATATAGTATTGGTTCATTATTGTATAAAGTCATGGAAAGGTTTATATATGGAAGGAAAGTTTCTTTGATGGTTACCAGGGGTGGGAAGGGAGGGGAGAGAACACTACAAAAAAAAGAAATAAATAAAATGCACTGACCCATGTCACTTTAGTTTTGTGTATTTACCTGTGCATAAATTATACTTCAAGACCAACGACTTGTTCATTGCAAACACCTTTTTTCAACAACACAAACAGAGGCTGTACACGTGGACTTCACCAGATGGAACACACAGGAATCAGATTGACTACATCTGTGGCAAGAGGAGGTGGAAAAGCTCAATATCTTCAGCCAAAACCAGGCCAGGAGCTGATTGTGGAACAGACCATCAACTGCTCATATGCAAATTCCACTTGAAGTTAAAGACAATTAAAACAAGTTCAAGAGAGCCAAAGTATGATCTTGAATAGATCCCTCCTGAATTTAGAGATCATCTAAAGAATAGATTTGATGCATTGAACACCAATGACCGAAAGCCAGATAATTTTCAATGGGTGACTTTTCAGAAGTAGATCACCAGGACTTTCTTCCAATGTGCCTCTGAGTAGACTTGGACTTCCAACCTTTCAGTTAGTAGCCTGCCCTTAACTATTTACACCACCTAGGAACTCCTACATGGACTAGAAATTCCCATTCAAAGGAAGATATTGTTGGGATAGCTAAACCTAACTATTTAGCATCTATAAAATATGCACTTTAAATACAAAAATACAAATAGGGTGAAATTTTCAAAATGTAAATATATCATGAAAACAGTAAGCATTAGAAAGCTTGTATCATTATACCGATATCAAACAAAGCAGGCTTTAAGTCAAAGAGTATTAGCAATGATAAAGAGGGATGTTTAATAATGGCAAAAGGGTAAATTCATCAAGAAGACATAACAATTTGACAATGGGATACATCAAATAACAGAGACTCAAAATACATGAAGCAAAATCTGATAGCCCTAAGAGTAAAAACAAGCAAATCCACAGTTACAGTTGAAATTTTAATGACCCTCTTTCACTCATTAATAAACAAAATAGACAAATATGTACAGAGGATACAAAAGATATGAGCAAAACTATTAGCAAACTTGACTTAACTGAAATGGATAGGACCCTACACCCAACATCCACATGATAACACATTCTTTCCAAATGTGAAAGGAACTTTTACCAAAATATTATACGTCATTAAAAAGTCTCAATAAATTTCAAAAGGTTAAAACCTTGTATACTATATTCTGTGACCATGTTGTTGTTAGATGCTGTAGAGTTGGTTCTGATTCATAGTGAACTTATGTACAACAGAATTAAACACTGACCAGTACTGCACCATCCTCATGATTTTTGCTATGCTTGAGCCCATCACTGTAGCCACTGTGTCAATCCATCTCATTGAGGGTCTTCCCTTTTTTGCTGACCCTGAATTTTACCCAGAATGATATCCTTCTCCAGAGATTGGTCCCTTCTGACATTACCAAAGTGAGAAGTCTGGTCATTTTCGCTTCTAAGGAGCATTTTGGCTGTATTCTTCCAAGATAGATTTGTTTGTTTTGGCAGCCCAATGGTATTTTCAATATTCTTCACCAACACCACAGTTCAAATATATCAATTCTTCTTTGGTCCTCCTCATTCATTGTCCAGCTTTCACATGATTATGAGGCTATTGAAAATACCATGGCTTGGGTCAGCTGCACCTTAGTCTTCAAAGTGGCATCTCTGCTCTTTAACACTTTCAAGAGGTCTTTTGCAGCAGATTTGCCTAGTGCAATACCTAGTCTGATTTCCTGACTGCTGCTTCCATGGCAGTTGATTGTGGATCCAAGTAAAATGAAGTCATTGACAATTACGATCTTTTCTCCATTTATTAGATGCTGCCCAGTTGTGAAGATTTTTGTTTTCTTTTTGTTGAAGTGTAATCCATACATAATGCTGTAATCTTTGATCTTCATAAGTGAATGCTTTGATCATCTCCACTTTCAGCAACGAAGATTGTATCATCTGCATATTACAGGTTGTTAATGAGTCTTCCTCCAATCCTGATGTGAAGTTCTTCTTCATATAATCCAGCTTCTCCATTAGTTGCTCAGCATACATATTGAATAAGTGTGGTGAAAGGATACAACCCTGACACACACTCTTCCTGATTTTAAACCACACAGTATCCCCTTGTTCTGTTTGAACAGCTGCCTCTTGTTCTATGTATAGATTCCTCATGAGCACAATCAAATGTTCTGGAATTCTTATTCTTCACAATCTTATTCATAATTTTTTAGTATTCACACAATCAAATGCCTTTTCATAGTCGGTAAAACACAGGTAAACACCTTTATGGTATTTTTTTGTTCTTAGCCAAGATCCATCTGACATCAGCAATAATATCTCTCATTCCACTCCCTCTTCTGAATCCAGAAATAGCATTTCTGGATGTTCCCTGTCATTATACTGCTACAACAGTTTTTGAATTATTTTCAGCACAATTTTACTTGCATGTGACATTAATGATATAGTTTGATAATTTTCACATCCCACATTCTTTCTTTGGAATGGGCACAAATATGGATCTCTTCAGTCAGTTGGCCAGGTGACTGTCTGACTGTCTTCCAAATTTCTTGGCATAAATAAGCGAGTGCCTCCATTGCCACATCCATTTGTTGAAACATCTCAGTGGCTATTCTGTCAATTCCTGCAGCCATATATATATGGTTATATATATATAACCAATTCCTTCAGTACAGCTTGAACTTCTTCCTTCAATACCATTGGTTCTTGATCATATGCTACCTTCTGAAATAGTTGAATATTGACCAATTCTTTTTGATACAGTGATTCTGTGTATTCCTTTCATCTTTTTTTATACTTTCAGCAGCATTCAATATTTTGCACATAGAATCCTTCAATATTGCAACTCAAGGCTTGAATTTTTTTCTTCAGGTCTTCCCCAGTCATATTTTGAGTGTCTTCCAATCTGAGAGGCTCATCTTCCAGCACTGTATCAGACAATGTTTGACTGCTATTCATAACGTTTTTAGTGGCCAGTGTTTTCAAAAGTGGACCTGGCCATGTTCTTCTTCCTAATCTGTGTTAGTCTGGAAGTGCCACTGAAACCTGTCCACCATGAGTGATCCTACTGGTATTTGAAATACCAATGGTATAGCTTCCAGCATCACAGCAACACACAAGTCCCCACAGTATGACAAACTGACAAGTGAGTGGTGGTCTGTGACTGTGGTAGTTAAGTTGTGTGTTAACTTGGATGGGCCTAGTTTTGTGTGGCTGGGCAGCTGGATGTAGTTATTCCCTACGATGACATTGGTAATCAATTCCATAGTGGAATCTACAGTTAGCAGCTTAGTAGCTGCCTTAGGAATGTAGGCTGCTTCCAATATATAAGGAAAAGCATAGAGAAAGATCTCTGAGTTTTTTGCCACACTTGTTATGCCTGCATGTAGCTGAGTCTTCATCTCCATGGTTTTCCATGTTGTCTGCTGATCTTGGGACTGTTAATGGACTTAAATTAGTGGCCTGCTGTATTGCTTGATAATCTTGGGAAGGTGCCAATTTACTTGTCCAGCTGGGGCTTGTCAGCCTCAGCGGCTAGCAGCTGTCTGAGTTAAGAGAAGCCTGCAGCTTCAGTGAGCCAGGAGTAAGATGCAGAGCTGAAACCCAAGGTTGAGGGGCCTTCACACAGACCCTAGAGCTGACACTTTGAACTGAGACTTCCAGCCTCCTAACCTGGAAGAAAATAAATTCCTATTTGTTAAAGCCATCCACCTGTGGTATTTTCTGTCAGAGTGGCACTAGAGGACCAAAACAGTGACCATAAGAGAATTAAATTAAAATGAACAAGTTGTCTAGAAAAATCTCCATATATTTGAAAATTAAACAACCACTTTCCTCTGATGCCAGCAACTACTATTCTGAATCTGACCATACAGTCTGTTTTATAAATTGATGTTTAAGCAATTTAATTAAGGAAAAAGTAGCACTCTATTCTATTCTTATATCCTGGAATGCTGAGGCCATGCAGAGTTGAAATAGATGTTCCTATTGGAGTGGGGAGGTGGGGGAAGCTTTATATTTGCTTCAAACACATGGGATGACTTCTTTCCTTCAATTCTGGAAGGAAAGAAGGAACAAAAGAAAACAACTTATTAACAATTCAAGACAACATAAACAGGTAATAAATATTACCTTCATAGTTTTCTAAGAACATGATCTGCCTTTCAGACACTCTTTGAACCTTAGTTTTTTCACATGCAAAATGAGCATAGCAACACTCACCTCCTAAGATTGAGTAAAAGTTAAATCACAGGGGAAAAAAAAAAAAGTAGATGTCATAGTTATCTAGTGCTGCTATAACAGAAACACCAAAAATGGGTGACTTTAACAAACACAAATCTATTTTTTTCACAGTTTAAGAGGCTAGAATTCTGAATTCAGAGTACTGGCTCTAGGGGAAGGCTTTCTTTCTCTGTTGGCTCTTGCAGAAGGTCCTTGTTTCTTTGAGTTTGTGCTGCTGGGTGATCTTCATGTGGCTTGGCATCTCTCTTCCTCTCTCTCTGCTTTTTCACTTGCTTTTTTAATCTCTTTTATGTGACAAAAGAGATTGACTCAAGACACACTCTTCATTAATAAATCATCAACATAAAAAGAAAATCCATTTCCAAATGGAATTATAACCACAGGTTAGAATTTATAACACATATTTGGGGGGGACACAACTCAGTCAATAACAGTATTGTCTTAGCCTGGATTCTCTAGAAAACCAAAACAGTGAAGCTTGTATGTACAGAGAGACAGAGAAAAATTTATCTCCAGGGAATGGTTCATGCAGTGGTAGAGGCTGTCAAACACTAAATCTATGGGTCAGATGTCAAGCTGGAGGATTCTCCTTACTCACATAGCTGCAAGGGCTGACAAACCCAAGATCAGTAGGCAGTACAGCTAGCTGCTATCTTCAGAGGCTATGAATCCAAGATCAGCAGGTAAAATGGCAGGTTGTTGGCTTACAGTCTGGGAAGGCAGCAATGCCAAAATAGGCAGGCAATAGAGCAGGACATTGGTTCAAGTCCAGATGATGGTAAGCCAGATGCAGGATCTCAAGCAAAAAGACAGAGAGCTTTGCCAGAGCTTTTCCATATATATTGGAAGCAGGCCACACCCTGAATGAAACTCCCTTTTAAGTGATTGACCGTTCATACCAAATCTCATCATGGAGGTGATTATATTACATCAGATCTCATCATGGAGGAAAACTACATTATAACTGCTAAACCACTTAGAATCATGGTAGGGTTTCCAAGGCCATAAATCTTTATAGGAGCAATCTGCTTCATCTTTCTCCCATGGAGCAGCTTGTATGTTCGAACCACCAACCTTTTGTTTAGCAGCCAAATGTCCTAACCACTGTGCCACTAGAGCACCCAATGGATGTCAACAAAAAGCATTAACATTTTAATTAAGCAAGCAGCAGCAGCAGTGCAGCATGATGCCATCAAGTAGAACCCGACTCATAGCAACCCCTCCTTGGTTTTCCGAGGCAGTATCACTACGGAAGTAGATTGCCCAATCTTCCTTCCAAGGAGTGGCTAGTGGGTTTGAAATTTAGAATAAATTAAAAAAAAAAAAAAAAAAAAAAAAACATTTTCTAGAGTCCTCTCTTAACTATTGTTATGTCAGAATAAGTACTGTTACTGTCAAGAGAAAAAGTGGTCAGAAGAAACTGGCTTTATGAAAACCAAGTTTTTATGATTATAATATGCATCTGCCCAGAGAGGATGATGTAAAAATAAAAGAAGGAAGCAGGAAGAATTATGTGTCTTCTGTTAGTTGCACAGCTACCAAAAGTAAATTCACTCAGGTAAATTCAGGTTTTCTCACTTGAGGAGAAAACTAGAGAACCTTCCCTCAACCAACTCTTAATAGTTCCTGACAGCTGACCAGTAAAATGGAGTATTATTATTCAAGTTGGAGGGCTTCTGGAAGATCAGTTTCAGATCCTTTGAATCACTGCTTAGACAGCACCCCATCATTATGTTTGTTTTGGAAATCACCTCTTAGTAGTAAGGGTTTTCCCCAGAAGTTAGAACTTCCCTTTATAATTCATGTGTGCAATCCCAGGCCTTAGAAAGCCTATCAAGAAACCTAGATCTTCTACCATTTATGCAGAAGGACCATAACTTACATTGAGGGTTCACTCAGGACGTTTAGTCCAGGCTCTGACTTGTCCTACTTTCTGGTGGTTTATCAAAAATCAACATCCCTGGCAGACAATGGGTCTATAAGTTCATGTGAATGATCAGAATTCCCAGGTGTATAGTAGAGCTGACAAGGGGCAAGGTTATGGTCATTGCTTGGT
>NW_006921851.1:3735941-3736576 GCF_000298275.1 Orycteropus afer afer | reverse complement strand
GGAGGGGAGCTGCTGCATTGTAAATTTTGGTCAATGACATGAGACAAAGTATATGCGAACTGCTGTATGAAAAGTGAATTTACCCTGTAAATCTACACCCAAATCCTAATAAAAAAAAAAAAAAATCAACATCCCCAAAATACCCTGTTGATGTCAAATCTGACAAAACTGTAGATATAGTAGCTCTGGGAATCTTTCATTTTCCAAAAACAATAAATCACTTACAATTCCATGGTCTAGATTAAATGCAGCAGGGCAGGAGAGCGGGAGAAAGGGGATTAAAAGCCAGGAACCTGGTCAGAGGAGCAGTCAGCCTCAGGGATCCAGGTGAGGAGAGGGAACTCAAGCGCACCCAAAGCAGCAGGACAGGAGAGCGGCAAAAAGAGGGTTAAAAGCCAGGAACCAGGGCAGAGGAGCAGTCCTCTGAAGCAATCCAGGTGAGGAGAGAAACTCAGGCATGCCCAAAGCAGCAGGGCAGGAGAGTGGGAGAAAAGGGATTAAAAGGCCAAGGAATCTGGACAGAGGAGTCAGCCACAGGGGCCCAGGTAAGGGTGGTAGGAGAGGTTTCCAACAGGGAGACAAACTTGTCTGTCAGTTTGTCCTACCATGGTGACGTGTTGATGTGAGTTTTGAGG
>NW_006921851.1:3729421-3732811 GCF_000298275.1 Orycteropus afer afer | reverse complement strand
GGAGGGTCGACGAAAGAGGGGGAGGCCTTCAAGGAGATGGATTGATACGGTGGCTGCGATGATGGGCTCAAGTATAGCAGGGATTGTGGGGCTGGCGTTGGATCGGGCAGTGTTTCGTTCTGCTGTGTATGGGGTCGCTATGGGTCGGAAACGACTCGACGGCACTTAACAACAACAACAACAAAGGCTGATAGGGTGGTTCAGCAGCATGGAGTAGCACAACTATCCCTTAAGAGTTTATACAAATTAGTAGGAAAAACACTAACCTCAATAGAAAAATGGGACCAGTACATACACAAATCATTCAAAAAAGTATACAAACACCTTGTAAAAAATTAGTATAAATCGTCAGTCCACCTGTTGTTATGTGCCATCGAGTTGGAGACTCATAACAGCCCCTCCTTGGGTTTCCGAGGCAGTATCACTACGGAAGTAGATTGCCCAACCTTCCTTCCGAGGAGTGGCTGGTGGGTTTGAACCGCCAACCTTCTGATTAGCAGTCAAAACAATATGAAACACGATTACTGGCCTTTAAATAAAGATAGTCAATATTGAGGTGAGTGGAATTAAATTTTCATGCACTTTGGTAGAGGGTAAATCAGTGCGAATCTTGTGAAAAGCACTTCAGAAATATGTATTGATATCCTTAAAATCCATTCTCTTCAATCTGGAAATTTCCCCTTCTAAGAATCCATCTCCAGGGAAGTATAAAAATTATAGAAAATATTTTATAAGAAGATAGATTATAATTGGATTATTAATAATTGAATTATTACTTATAATAAACTAAAAAAAATAAACTAACCCTCAATGACATCAAGATGATTTCAACTCAAATCAGCCCCTACTGGGTTTCCAAGGCTATAAATCTTTATGGAAATAGATTGTCCCATCTTCCTTCCTCAGAGCGGCTGGTGAGTTTGAACCTCCAACCTTCTGGCTAGCAGTCAAATGCTTTAGGCACTGTGCCACCAGAGCTCCTTATTACTTATACTAGCAAAACTACTTAGAAATAAGAAATTGTATAAATAAGTTGCAATACAACCATATAATCGGATATTATGCAGCCATTTAAAATGATGCCCTTGAATCACTCTGCTTTTAATGGTTACCCAAATTTCTGACACCTGCCTCATACCTGGATTCCCCTTCCTCAGATGTTCCACAATAAATTTAACCTATGCCCCCTACTGGGGGCATTTAGATTACCCTGAAGATTTTTGTAAAAAGCACTTAAGCAAATAGATGAGGCAATTTGCTTCCATAAAGATTACAGCCTTTGAACCCCTGGAGGGCAGTTCTACTCTGCCCTATAAGGTCCCTATGAGTCGCAATCAACTCGACAGCAATGGGTAAGCAAGAGTTTATGCAGACATTCAGATGCACACTAAATTGCCTTTGCATGTTTGACTATACATAGAATTCATCATACACATATGAAGCTATTTCTGGACTCTTTGTTCTGACTCTTTATTTATTTTTGTCTCTGTGTGTATTTTTATACCAACATTAAATTATCATATTGTCTTGATTATTAGAGGTTTATAATAAGTCTTGAAGTCAGGTAATGTAATACCTCCAACTTGTTTTACTTCTTTGAATTTGTTTTGGGTAATCTACGTCCTTTACATTCTCACATGAATTTTAAAACCAGCTTGTCGATTTCTACAAAAAAGTCCAATGGGATTTTGATTGGGATTGTATTTGTCAGAAGAAAAGAAATTGGATTTAAGAGAAAAAGACTCTCCAACTATGTTAAAATAAAGCAAAAAAAAGTTATTGAAAGCATAAGAACATTTGAATTGGGAATCATAGACCTTAAATGTGGAGGATTCATGTGGAGACTGTGAATCCAAGGGGTGGTTGTTTCATGAGGATAGATAAAGGCTGGACTCAGGAGTTAACGCAAAGAATATTCTGATAGTAGCTAATCTAAGTTCTTCTGATTGCTGTTTTTGATAAATCATTAATAAAATACACAGGCAAGTTGTTTAAGAAAGACATAAGCAGGCAAGTTCCCTGTGTGAGCGAGTAGCTTTCTGCATATTAGTTAATCTACTTTCAACCAGTAATACATCAGACAGTGCTTCACTGCTTGCTATTCATACGGTTTTCAGTGGCCATTTTTTTCAGAAGTGGATGGCCCCATCTTTCTTCTCAGTCTATCTCAGTCTAGAAGCTCAACTGAAACCAAAGAATGGAGTTTATGAAGAGTAAGAGATTGGACCCTGGATTGGCCATCTTACTTTGGTCACGTGTCCTATAATTTGGACTCCAGTGCAGATCAATGAGTCAAGTAGAATTTTATTGAGTGATAAAAATATTGGCAAACAGGCAGACTCACTTCTAAAGAGATGAACTCATCATATTATAATTTTGACTAGTTTATATACTATGCAAACTGTTTGGGATTTCCCAAAAGGAAAATTTTAAATGATTGGTTGTCATTCACTTAATTGGTAAAAGGTGGGCTATCTAAAAGCAGGCAATTAGTGTAAATAGGTTTATTAAGTTTGTGTGTCTGCATTCTGTAGCCTAGTTATGGTGGCTTATCTAATTATTTGCAATTAAGTATTTTCTAACTTTGCAATTTTAAAAAAACTAGTTTCTGGAAAGGATTAATTCTTTATTAGAGTTTGTGGGGAAAGTAAACTGAGGTCAATAGCTGTCTTTTTCTGAAATTCTCAGTTTCTTGGTACATGTTAAGTTCAAACAGGACACAATTTCATTTAACATGTTGAATCTAACTATAGTGAATATTCCAATCCCTGAACAAATATATCTCCCCATTTATCTAGTTCTTTGACTTCTCTCAGCAATGTTTTTTCAGTTTTCACTGTACAGGTTTTCCATATCTTTTGTCAGATTTATCCTTAAATGTTTCATATGTTTTGATGCTATTGTAAATGTTAATAAATTTTAAATTCTCAAGTTCTGATGTTCATTGTTTGAACATAGAAATACAATTGATTTTTGTATATTGATTTTGTATCCTACAATCTTGCTAAATTCACTTACTAGTTCTATTAGCATTTTCATTGATTTCATTGGATTTTCTACTGCATTAGAGCTTAAATTCTAAACCACTTGGTTTGTGGCAGACTACAGTCTCTGGTAGCATAAGTGCCTAAGGCACTTGACTGCTGACCAGAAGGCTAGCGGTTCAAACCCACCAGCCACTCCTCGGAAGGAAGATGGGGTGCAAAAACGGCAAGGAGGCCACATGTTCTGACCTCCTCTAATCCCACAAGAGGAAGATAGAATTACTATCAATAGCCCAAGGCCTATTCCTGACAGGCAGCATCTCCAACCGTTCCTCCCAAAGCACCCACCACCTCTCTCCTGGGTTCGATAATTCGCTGCAGCGGCCACACAGAACTCACAGATTAT
>NW_006921851.1:3694306-3729012 GCF_000298275.1 Orycteropus afer afer | reverse complement strand
TAGAAAAGCCACACTAAGTAATTTACTACACTGCATGGGGCAATCTACTTCCATAGTGATACTGCCTCAGAAACCCAAGGAGGGGTCACTGTGAGTCGGGTCCGACTCAATGGCACATAACAACAGCAATACAGTCTACAGCAGAAGCCCTAACTCCATTTTGAGTTTTTACATAAGTCACACATTGAGTTCTTAATGTTACTTCCCCAATACTTGCTGACCATTAAACCAGCAATGTGGCTATGCTTAGACAAGGCCAGGGCAAGTCCAAAGAGGGGCAGTTTGGCTTTAGGGAGAGTGTACTTGAAAGTAGGTTACAACTCCCAGGCAACCCCAGGGAAGGACCCTTTGCACTCAGACTTCCACAAAGAACTAGGGAACTTGCTTGGGTGTATCCTTAATGATTTACTGAAAATAGCCACATGCTTTCTAATTGGGGGTCTTAATATTATCTTGTAGCCAACTTTTGGCTATGACTCAGATCACATGATCATGAGTCATACCCTGACCACCATGTAGCCAGGTAATCAAAGCCCCAGAACCATCCTGTAACCCCTTTTAATCTGCATTTATATATGTATCCCAATCATGGTCCTTTCCCTACTTCTATAGTCCCACCTGAGACAGGCAAGGACTTTTTTTTTTTTTAATTTTTATTCTGATTTAGGTGAAAGTTTACAGAGGAAATTCACTTACCATACAGGAATTCATACACATTTTGTTTCTTGACATTGACTGCAATTCCCCACAATGTGACAGCTCTCTTTCCACTTCCTTGCATCTTTCCCTCTCATGCACTCCTGCCCCCTGAGCTGTCTCCCTGTCCATTTCTATTCTCTCAGGATTGATCACTCTGAGGAGTGTATCTCCCTGATGTAAATGTTCACCCCATATGCCTGTCTATTGTTTGGCTGGAAGCCATAAGAGTGAGTTCAGTTCCAGACCAGAAGGGTAACTAGGGACCATAGTCTCAGGGGTCTCAGAGATAGTGAAGGATTGACCTGCCACCAATCATGATCTCGTGATGATTTCCTTTATCAAATATATGAAACCCATGGCTGTAAGTTGGCAGAATCCAATGGCCTCTTTATTGGGTACATCCTAAGGGTTTCCTTCATCCAAAATAATTGTCTTTGTTTTGTCTTTGTCTTGTTTAAGTCTCAATAAAAGGGTCTCTATAGAAAATGCTTGAATCTGAGGTGTTTTTCCCCTAGAACACTACATAGATAATTATGTCATTTTCATAGTTTTACTCTTTCCTTTCCTTTACTGCTTCCATAGGAGCTCTGGTGGTGCAGTGGTTAAAGCACTAGGCTGCAAACTGAAAGGTCAGTGATTTGAACCCACTAGCAATTCTGTAGGATGAGAATGTGGCAGTACACTGTTGAACAGAAGTAGTGAGAGTGAACATCCTTGCCTTATTCCTGACTTTAGGTGGAAAAGCATTTAGTCCTTCACCATTTAGTATAAGTATAATGTAGTTGTATGGTTGTTGTTTTTTTTTCCATAGATTCCCTTTATTGGGAAAAGTAACCTTTCTTTCCTAGTTTGCTGGGAGTTTTTATTAGGAATGGATGTTGGATTTTGTTAAATACTTTTTCTTGATGCATTGGAATTTTTTTTCCTTCATCTGTTAATATGGTGAATTATTTTGATTTTTGAACATCAAACAAATTTTGCATTCATGCAACTTGGTCATGATGCTTGTATTTTTTATATATTGATGATTCAATTTGCTAATATTTTATTACATTTTTTTCCACCTACATTCATGAAGAATATTGGTCGTGAAGTTTTCTTTCTTGCAATGTCTTTGTCTGACTTTGGTAGCAGAGTAGTACTGCCTATCTCAGTCTTTCTTTGTCTTGGAACTGTTTTACAACTTTGTAAGTTGTAGAAAACTGATCATGCAAATGATTCTTGTCCACAGAAGTGCAAATTAATTGTGTCTAGTGGAATATAATTTATTATGGCCTCATGAACAAACTATTTTGCACCTATTTGTAAAATCATTTTACATCATTGTCTGTTACTTGAATTATCTTTTGAATCTTTTGTAATGTTTTACTTGTTCTCCCATTAACTAATGAGTTAAATAAATTCTCTGACTTGTGTTTATTTCATATTTGCATGAGAATCATGATTTTATCATTTTTTAAAAAAATTATCCTTTAGCATAGAACTGATGAGAATTCATGACAAAGGCTATGTTTAGTGCATGCATTGTCAGGCTAGTAGCTAATAGCACACAAGTTCATTTTCAGTTAATGGTGAAGATGATGAGATCCAGACAAAAGTTATTGTAAAACAAAAGACAGGATTAGGATTTATTTTCTCATCTCTGAAAAGATATATCAGAATACATAGTTTCTGAGATCCTTTCCCATTCTAACCATTCACCTCCGTTTCTGTGATTTCAAGATTAGCTTATTTCAATTTCCAGAGCTCAGTTTCATTATCAGTTAATTGGGATAGTGACCTCTTATGTACCTATCTGAGACAGTCAAATAAGATAACAGATTTGAAATATTGGAAGTTCAATATAAATCTAAAGAGTTATTATCTGTGCCTCTTGGAAAGCAAAGATAAATGAGTGTTCCTAAGCCTTATTTTGGGAGCTCTGGTGGCATAGTGCCTAAGGCATTTATGGCTAACTAGAGGGCTGGTGGTTCAAACCCACCAGCCACTCCTTGGAAGGAAGATGGGGAAATCTACTTCCGTAGAGATACCGCCTCGGAAACCCAAGGAGGGGTCACTACGAGTCGAATTGACTCAATGGCAGTGAGTTTTTTGTTTTGTTTTGTTTTTGTTTTTTAAGCCTATATCCACCACTTCTCTCTCAGTTTGTCATACTGTGGTGGCGTGCATGTTATTGTGATACTGGAATATATGCCTCTAGTATTGCAAATATCGGCAGGGCCACCCATGGTGGACAGATTCAGTGGCACTTCTAGACTAAGATAGACTGGGAAGAAGGACCTAGCAATCTACTTCTGAAAAAAATTGGCCTAGGAAAACCTTTGGAGAGCAATGGAACATTGTCTGATGTTGATTTTGTATCCTATAATCTTGCTAAATTCACTTACTAGTTTTATTATCATTTTGGTCGATTTCATCGGATTTTCTACTGCATTAGTGATTACATTCTAAGATGAGCCCCTCAGGTTGGAAGATACTCAAAAAACGACTGAGGAAGAGCCGCTTCCTCTAAGTAGAGTTGGCCTTAATGACACGGATGGAGTAAAGTTTTTGAGACCTTTGTTTGCTGATGTGGCATGACTCAAAATGAGAAGAAATAGTTGTAGACATCCTTTAATAGTTAGATATTTATTATTATTAAGATCGCATGAAGTAAAGTTATGCTGAAGATACTTCAAAGCAGTTGTAGTAGTATATCAATTAGCAACTGCCAGAAATTCAAACCAGATTCAGAAGAGGACAAGGAATGAGGGATATCATTGCTGATATCAGATGTATCTGGGCTGAATGCAGAGAATACCAGAAATATGTTTACCTGTGTTTTATTGACTATGCAAAGCATTCAACCGTGTGGATCATAACAAATTTTGGATAACATTGTGAATGGGAATGTGTAATTGTGCTCATGAGCCTATGCATAAACCAAGAACCATTTTTTTTTAACAGAACAAGGTTATACTGTGTGGTATAAAATCAGGGAAGGCATGCAACAAGGCTGTATCCTTTCACCACATTTATTCAACCTGTATGCAGAGCAAATAATTCGAGAAGTTATACCATATGAAGAACACAGCACCAGGACTGGAGGAAGACTGATTAACAATCTGTGATATCCAAATGACACAACCTTGCTTGCTGAAAATGAGGGAGACTTGAAACACTTACTAATGAAGATCAAAGACTCCAACCTTCAGTATGGATTACACCTCAACATAAAGAAAACAAAAATCCTCACAACTGAACCAGTAAGTAAAATCATGATAAATGGAGAAAATATTGAAGTTGTCAAGGATTTCATTTTACTTGGAACCACAATCAATGCTCAAGGAAGCAACAGTCAAGAAATCAAATGATGTATTGCATTGGGCAGATCTGCTGCAAAAGACCACTTTAAAGTGTTTAAAAGCAAAGATGTCAGTCTGAGGACTAATATATGTGTCCCAAGCCAAGGTATTTTCAGTTGTCTCATATGCATGTGAAAGATTGACAATGAGTGAGGAAGACTGAAGAAGAGTTGATGCTTTTGAATTATAGTGTTGATGAAGAATACTGAAAATACTTTGGACTGACAGCAGAACAATCTGTCTTGGAAGAAGTGCAGCCAGAATGCTCCTTAGAAGTGAGGATGGCAAGACTTCATCTCATATACTTTGGACATGTTATTAGGAGAGACTAGTCCTTTGAGAAGGACATGTGCTTTGTAAAGTAGATGCTCAGCAAAAACAGAAAAACACTCTTAATGAAATGGATTGGCACAGTGGTTGAGACAATGGGCTCAAACATAGTAACCATTTTGAGGATGATACAGGACCAGATAGTGCTTTGTTTTGTTGTCCATAGGGTTGCTGTGAATCAGAACTGATTCAATGGTGCCGAACAACAAGAAGCCTCATTCCTTCGTTTTGGCCAATAGTTGAATCTTTGTAATCTATGTAATGTTCTAGGAAACTAGAAGGAGCTGATTTTACTTTTACCTTTTTTTTTTTTTTCTTTATTAAGAAGAGCAATCACCCTTAAATTAATTTCATCATAGATTTTAATGATCTAGAGTGATATTAAATTCTAAAATTGGAGACTCTAAAATAGATCAAATGCCTTTGGGCTTGCTCTCAAATGCAGGGGCAGTACCATGTTGATAAGGGGCCATTCTCATTTCTACTTTGTAATACTTGGAGTGGCTTATAGAATTCCTCAAGAAGTTGCAAGTATCACATTTCCTCAGGGTTAGTGCTGTCATAGGAGTCCCTGCGTAGCTCACTCAACTGAATACTAAAACTAAACTCACTGCCATCAAGTCGATTTGATTCAGTGACCCCTCCTTGGGTCTCCGAGGTATCTCTATGGAAGTTGATTCTCTGATCTTCATTGCAAGGAGTGGCTGGTGGGTTTGAACTGCCAGCTTTCTGGTTAACAGTCAAATGCCTTAGGCACTATGCCACCAGACCACCCACTCAACTGAATGGTTGTCTGTTGAAACCTACTCAGAGGTTCCTTGGAAGAAAAAAGCCTGGCAATCTACTTCTGAAAAATTAGCCATTGTAAACTCTATGCAGCACAATTCTACTCTAACACACATGGGATCATTGTTATTATTATTATTATTATTTTAGTGTTGCCATGGGCCAGAATACTCCACCAGAATGACCTCCCCCTCCCCAACACCTCTTTCCACCCTTCCTCCTCCCCCCTCCCTCCACCCTGCCCAACCACTTCCTTACTCTCTGGTGGCATAGTGCCTAAGGCATTTGGCTGCTAACCAGAAGGCTGGCAGTTCAAACCCATCAGCCACTCCTCAGAAGGAAGATTGGGCAATCTATTTCCATAATGATACTGCCTCAGAAACCCAAGGAGAGGTCACTATGAATTGGACCAGACTCCACTGCAGTGAGTTTGGGTTTTTTTTGGAATGAACTCTTGTAGGAGAGCTGATCAACCCAGCTTGGGTGTGGGACAGGTTGTACACAGTGCTGTGCAAGGGCCCAAAGGCCTGAGTGGGAAACCACATTCACATGGTTATGTGTCATCTTGGCTAGGCTGTGGTTTTGAGTGGCTGGGCAGCTGAATGTAGTTATTTCCTATGACGAGATTGTAATCACCTCCAGGTTGGAATCTGCTGTGAGCACCTAAGCAGTTGCCTTAAGGGTGTAACCTGCTTCCAGTATATGAGGAGAAACTTTGAGAAAGGTCTCTAGATTTTTGGCACATCTGGACCTTGCATTTGGCTGAGTCTTGGCCTGTTGAGATGCCTGCCCATTTGGGGATTATTCCTGGACTTGAACAAATGGTCTTCCTAATTGCCTGCCTATTTTACCTGCCATCTTGGGTTCATCAGCCTTAGCAGCCAGCAGCCACGTGAGTCAGAAAAAGCTTCCAGCTCCAGCAGGCCTGGAATAAGAGGCAGAGTTGAAGCCCAAGATTGAGGGGTCTTCACCCAACCCCTAGTGGGCACTGTGAATTCAAACTTCTAGCCTCCTAAACTGTAAGAGAATAAATTCCTGTTTGTTAAAGCCATCCATTTGTGGTATTTTCTGTTATATCAGCACTAGAGAACTAAGACACATGGTAAAACATAACCTGCTAGCTGTTTGTACTGTTCAATCATCCTTAGGCTGGGGTCCCTACTATGGCCAGTCATCCAGCCACCAGCTAATGGTGGGATTTGAAGACTGATCAGAAGGCCAATGAGTATAGATAGCTGAGTCTACATAATTAGTTATTCAGTTTTCTCTGGTGAAAAAACTGAATTTATATCTTATAATGGACACGATATATATATATATATATATATATATATATATATATATATATTCCCTTAACCTTATGGGGTCTTTTTTCCTTATGCTTGCAATGAAATAAGATTTGTTGTTGTTGTTGTTATTTGCCGTGGAGTCGGCCCCGACTCATAGCGACCCCTCCTTGGGTTTCCGAGGCAGTATCACTACAGAAGTAGGATTGCCCCAACCTTTTTACTGATATTAAAAACTCAGACTCACTGCCATCTAGTCATATCCGACTCACAGTGACCCTTCCTTGGGTTTCTGAAGTAGTATCACTACAGAAGTAGATTGCCCAACCGTCCTTCCGAGGAGCGGCTGGTGGGTTTGAACCACCAGCCTTCTGGTTAGCAGTCAAATGCCTTAGGCACCACCAGAGCTCCGTCTTAGTTATCTAGTTCTGCTATAACAGAAATGCCACAGTGGATGGCTTTAACAAACAGATTTTTTTTTTTTTTTTTTTCACAGTTTAAGAGACTAGAAGCCTGAATTCAACATGCCACATCTAGGGAAAGTCTCTCTTTCTCTACCTGTTCTGAGGGAAGGTCCTTGTCTCTTTTCACCTTGTATTCTTTGCCTCTTTGGTGATCTTCTTGTGACACGTCATCTATCTTCCCCCATCTCTGAGAGCTTGCTGCCTTGCTTGCTTAATCTGCTCTTACATCTCAACAGGGATTACTTTACAACACACCCTACACTAATATTGCCTGTTATGGATTGAATATGTGTTGTAAATCCTAGTTTCTATGTCTTTGATTATAATCCCATTTGGGAATGTGTTTTCTGTTATGTTAATAAGCCAGGATCAGTGTAGGGTGTGTTTTGAGTCTATCTCTTTTAAGAGATAAAAGGAACAGATTAGGTAAACAGAGATGAGGAACCAGGAAACAGAAACTGAAGAGATAAATAAGGAACTTCCTCCAGAGCCCACAAGAGAGAAAAACATTCCCTAGAGCCTGCATTTGGAATTCAGACTTGGTGGCACAGTGTCTAACGCATATCACTGCTAACCAGAAGGTTGGGGTTCAACCCATCAGCCATTCTGCAGAAGGAAGATGGGGCAATCTACTCCAATATGAGTCACTGAGTCGGAATCGACTCAATGGCAGTGAGTTCTGTTTTTGTGGGTTTTTTGTTTTTTTTTTTTTTGCACCTGCTAAAAGGCATTCTGGTGACACAGTGGTTAAGGCATTTGGCTGCTAAACAAAAGGTCAGTGGTTCAAACCCACCAGCCATTCCATGAGAGAAAGATAAGGCAGTCTGCTTCCATAAGGATTTACATTTTTGGAAACCCTAAGGGGCAGTTCTATTCTGTCCTGTAGGGTCCCTATGAGTTGGAATCACTTGATGGCAGTGGATTTGGTTTGGTTTTTGTAGTCTCCTAAACTGTAAAAAGAATAAATTTCTGTTTGTTAAAGCTATCTATTTGTGGTGTTTCTGTTATAGCAGCACTAGATAGCTAAGATATTGTCTCATTACTATAACAAAGAAAACCTATTCTCAAACAGGATTATAATTACTATAAAAACCAAACCAAACTCACTGCGGTGAAGTCAGATCCAATTTACAGCAACCCCTCCTCAGGTTTTCAAGGCTGTGTCACTACAGAAGTAGATTGCCCAACTATAGGGGTTAAGATTTATAACACATATTTTGTTGTTGTTGTTGTTTTGTGCCATGGAGTTGGACCTGACTCATAGCGACCTCTCCTTGGGTTGCCAAGGCAGTATCACTACGGAAGTAGATTGCCTAGTCTTCTTCCGAGGAGTGGCTGGTGGGTTTGAACTGCCAGCCTTCTGGTAAGTAGTCAAGTGCCTTAGGCAGTATGCTACCAGAGCTCCTAACACATATTTTAGAGGGACATAATTCAGTCTATAACACCTGGTGATCTACTTCTGAAAAATCAGCCATTGAAAGCTCTTTGGAACACAGTTCCACTCTGACACACATGGGGCTACCACGAGTTGGAGCTGACTCAGCAGCAGCTGGTTTTTGGTTACATTTATCCATTTACCCATTCATTCATTTACTCTGTGAGTATTTTCAGTGTGCAGTATGCTGTGCAAGTTACCAAAAATAATGTCTATGGTATAACCCTGCTTTCAAGGAGCTTATGAAAATCCATCTCCTGCTAGGGGATATTATGGAGGGAAAGTGCCTGAAGAGATCTTTACTAGCCAGTGCTATAGGAACTGCTCATCAGTTAATTAATTAATTAATTATCACTAGGTGAATGACATTCAGTGGGGAAGTGTGGCTTAGCTTCCAGATGCTAATTATTGGCCCTTTTGTAGAGAAGAGGCATTGTGGGCTCCAAGATGAGTTGGCACTCAGACATTGCAAGGAGGCTGTGATTCTCATTTATATTAGCTTGCTTGCCAGGTTTTATTTAGTGAGATTAATTAGAACTTTTAGAAGTGCAAGTTAGAGCCATAAAATATTAACTAACATTCATGTCATTGGTAATCTGTAAATGTACTGAAATAGCCCTGGGCAAATTTAGGGTATGATTGCTTTGACTGGAATTTGGAATTTAATTTTCACCAAGTTTAAGGAAAGTTCCTTAGTGGTCTGCCCAGTGGCTCTGGTATCACAGAGTCTTACCACACTGGTCTGGGCCATTTTACTCCCTACTTCTGTGTAGTCCTTGTATTCGTTGTCCTCATCCCTTCCATGCTTCCCTTAAAATTCAGTACTATCTTGATCCATTTCTCACACACCTACATTTAAATCCTAGTTGTGATATCTCTGGGCAAAGTGTTTGGCTCAGTGTTCCAGGCTGTTCCTTCCATCATTAAAATGACCTGTGATACTCCATTAACTTAGAGGAAAAAAGATATTCATTTCCCCTCAACATGCACTGCCATAACTAAACACTCTATTAAAACAAATGAACTGGCTTATTTGCCTTAAGTCTTTGCATCATATATTTACTAAATTTTCTCCCTAGCAACTATTATTGATCATTGGACATTTATGTCTAGAGGGAAAGGTCCATGTCTGCTTTGTACAAGTCACACAGTATGGATAGTGACTGGTGCAAAGAGTGGCTTGATGTTTCCTCCATTCACAATTATAGTATCATGGATTTACATGGACAACAAGAGACACTGTTAGTCAGAAGGAACTTTGGAGGTGATCCAATTATGATTTCTCATTTCACAGAAGCAATCACTCAAACACAGAAAGGTTAGCAATGCCCTTACAGTGTCCTTGTTGGTGAGAAGCAGAGCTGCAAGCAGAGCCCAGGTCTACTGATGCCCAGGTACTTCCCACTATAGCACAGCAACACCTAGACATAACTGGCACTCTGTGGTGCTAACTGGGCTATTTTAGTTCCTATGGTAGTGGGCATTTGCCATGTGTGGCTTCCTATCACTCTTTGAATGGCCTTCTAGATTTGGATACATTTCCACATTATGCAGTCAGCCTACTCTACCACAAAGTCAGAACTTAAATTCCTAGCCTCTCTTTAAGGAAACAAGGACTTATTTCCTGCTTTGCCCCAATCAGATGCACCTGTATGAGGCCTTGACTTGGAAGTACCCACTTTCCTGATGCTGGGTGCCAGTGGTGGTGTGTGACTTCATGTACAGAATTAGTGTCAATGTGGGATGAAGGTTTGCTTGTAGTGACAGCAAGCTCCCAGCATTGGGTTCTTAGTAGAGGTGGTAGCAGCACCATAGCCAGATCTATGGTCAGGTTTTCTGAGTTGCTCCTGGCTTCTCCATGATTCTGTGAGTTACCTAAATCCTTGTTGATGTCTGTTTATGTCTTTTTCCCCTTAAATTAGCCATGGTAGAATCTCTCTCTCTCTCTCTCTTTTTTTAATTGAAAACTCTGATCTTAACAGTATTGGTACCCAGAGTAGTAGCAGGCAGCAACCCCTGGAGAAATGGGATCTAAGACTTGCTATACAGTCTGTATAGCATAATCTGAGTGATCTGCAGACAGTGAGAGCTCACATGGTAGTGATGGATGGGCCTGGCATCCCATGGCTGACACGTCTGTTGAATGGTCACAGCCCGGGATAATAGAATAGTGATGAGAAAGCTAAACCCTATAGCACCATATGGTTGCTTTTAAACACACCGTAAACAATAAATAAAGAAGTTATGAACTCAAAGTCTTACATTTTGGCTTAAGGCAATCTTGAAGAACCGGAGAATTTCTGACTCTTCCAAAAATGAGAGCCTCACACAACTGCAGGTCAGGGCTGCCAACACTTTGCAGCCTTGATCTCATTCAATTGTTCCCTCCCTATAAAGTGCAAAGCACTGTTACAATGTGAGTATTGGGATGATGGGCAGGAAATAGTAGGATCCTGGAACTGGAATGGGGACATGCGGGAAGAATGTACTAAGGCCCTGAAGCCCTCTGAGCACCCCTTAACAAGAGAAGCAGCTACCTCCTTCTGCCCTCATCCTCAAGCCTGAAGAGAGTTAAGACCCTGTACTACTGTACTATACTATGTCATAAGAGATAGTTATATCCAAAATGAAACTAGTTCCTCTCATTTACTGCATCCATTAAGTTGATCCAGATTCTAGCATGTCTCTAATTTTACTTGAGTTGATTTTTATTATTTGTAGCCAGAGTCCCAACCACCTTCAAGCTCCTGCTGTAACTTTGGTTCTGTTGCCAAAACCAAACCAAATCCCACTTCTCACAGTTTTACCCTGCCTCCTTTCCTTGGTCTTCCTATTTCAGATTAGCAGTAGAGTGGTCAGAATAATTAGCTATAACAAGAAATCAAACAACTAAAAAGGGCATACAATAGTCAGAAGGTTATTAATATGGTATCTTGTCTAGGGTCCATCTTAAGTAACTATTATGTATTGAATTGTGTTCCCAAAAAATATGTTTTGGAATCTGTTCTTGTTACCAAGCACCACTCTGACAAGAAAATACCACAAATGGGATGGCCTTAACAAATAGGAGTTTATTCTCTTACAATTTGGAGGCTTTAAGTCCAAGTTCAAAGTGCCAGGCTCTAGGGGTTTTTCTTCATTCAGACAGCTGCTGGTTGCTGAGGCTGCCAAGCCCATGGTTGACAAGTAAAAAGGCACAATCCCGATATTACCAAATCACACAGCAGGCCATTAATTCAAGACCATTGTAAGTCCCAAGGTCAACAGAGCATGCCAGGCTGCTAAACAACCACATGGCTACATGCAGGGTTTAAGGTGCCATAAGCTAGAGACCATTTCCAAAGCTGCTTCTTATATACAGAAAACAGACCACATACCCAAAGCAGCTACTCAGCTGCTTGTGGTAGATCCCACCATGGAGCTGATTTGTCAGTCTCATCATGGGGAATAACTACCACCAGCTGCCCAGCCCTCAACCAGGCCCAACCAACTTGACACACAAACATAACCATCACAATTCCACCCCTTGTCAACTTGGCACCTGTACAGATCTTCAGTGGGTGGTATCTGTACAGGTCTCCTCCACTGGGTGGCTCCAGTCCCCCAGTTTCTGAGTGGTAACCTCACCCCCTTGGCCTGGCAGCCCCATTCCTCTCCCTCTCAGGCATGGCACCCCCGCCCCCTCACTCTTGAGCAGCAGCTATGGCTCCATCCCCCTGGCTCACATGAATGGGCAGCCCCACACTCCAGAACGAAGTTGGTGACAGTTTGGCTGTTTGAAACCTAGGGGGCTGTGGTGATTCCACCCCCAAAGACCATGGTCCTACCCTTTCAGGCTGAGGCAGCTCTGCTTCCATTTCCTTGGTTTCTCTGCTTCTGCCAAAGGCAACCCACTCCACAGGAAAACTTTCTGCCCTAAAAACACTCAGTGTTTTTGCTCCGTGGCCTGGCCAACCTGCTGCTCCATTGCAGAATGGATAAGAAAACATAACCCATCAATATACTGTCTACAAGAGACACATCTTAGAGACAAAGACAAAAATAGACTAAAAATCAAAGGTTGGAAAAAGATATATCAAGCAAATGGCAATCAAAAAAGAGCAGGAATGGCAATATTAATTTTGATCAAATTGACTTTAGGACAAAAACCAATATAAGAGACAAGGAAGGACATTATATAATGAGTAAAGGAACAATTGAACAAGAGGACATACCATAATAAATATCTATGCACCCATGAAGGAGCCCCAAAATGCATAAATCAGACTAACAGAATTGAAAAGACAAACAGATGACTCCACAGTCATAGCAGGAGACTTTAATATGCCACTCAGTCAATCATAGAACAACTGGAAACAAACTCAACAAAGACACAGAAGAAACAATACAGTCCACTAACTAGACCTTATAGACACCCACAGAGCACTTCACCCAACAACAGCACAATATATATTCTTTTCCAGTGCACATGGAACTTTCTTCAGGATAGACTATATGTTAGGCCACAAAGCAAGACTTAATAAATTTAAAACATTGAAATACTGCAAAGCATCTTCTGAGATCACTGTGCTATAAAATTAGAAATCAACAATAGGAAGATCAACAGAAAAAGAGCAAACACATGGAAACTGAATAATACCCTCCTTAAAAATGACTGGGTAATAGAAGAAATAAAAAATGAAATTAAAAAATTTCTTGAATCAAAAGCCTGGCAGAACCCCTGAGACTACGGCCCTTAGCTGCCCTTCAGATCTGGAATTGAACCCACTGTTGTGGCTTCCAGCCAAACAAAAGACAAGCATATGAGCTGAACATTTATATTAGGTACATACACTCCTTGGAGAGATCAATCATGTGAGAATAGAAGGGCTGTGTATGCACAGGGAGACAGCTTGAGGGGCAAGAGTGCATGCGAGGGAAGGACACAGGGAAGAGGTGACTATGGGAAGGAAGTAGGAGAAAAGCTATTGCATTGTGAGAGATTACAGTCAATGTCATGAGACAAAGTGTATGTGAACAGCTGTATGGAAGATGAATTTGCTTTGTAAACTTTCACCCAAATCACAATAATATTTAAAAAAAAAAAAATTCCTTGAATCAAATGAGAAT
Organism: Orycteropus afer afer; assembly: GCF_000298275.1. NCBI lineage: Eukaryota > Metazoa > Chordata > Mammalia > Tubulidentata > Orycteropodidae > Orycteropus > Orycteropus afer. The sequence goes on along the minus strand of NW_006921851.1, from coordinate 3,715,559 downwards.
GAAAACATAACATACCAAAATCTTGATCAGAGTGATCAGAGGGCAATTTACAGCAATAAATGTGCACATCAAAAAAGTAGATAGAGCTAAAACCAACACCTTAACCCAACATCTCCAACAACTAGAAAAAGAGCAGCAAAAAAAGCCTACAGTCACCAGAAGAAAAGAAATAATAAATATTTGAGCCAAAATAATGAAACAGAATATAGAAAGACAATGGAAAAAAATCAACAAGCAAAAGTTGGTTTTTTGAAAAGATTTATAAAATTGACAAACCACTGGAAAATTTAACAAAGAAAAAGAGGGAGAGAATATAAATAACATGAACAAAAAATGAATTGGGTGACATCACAACAGAACCAACTGAAATGAAAAGGATAATATCAGGATACTACGAAGAACTGTACTCCAAAAAACTTGAAAATCTAGAAGAAATGGACAGATTTCTAGAAACATACCATTTACCTAACCTCACACAGACTGAAGTGCAAAATTTGAATAGACTTATAATAAAAGAAGAAATTGAACAGGTCATAAAAAAATTACCAACAAAAAAAGTCCTGGCCCAGACAGTTTCACTGGAGAATTCTACTGAACATTCAGAGAAGAACTGATGCCAATCCTACTCAAACTATTACAGGATATAGAAAAAGATGGAATCCTCCCAAATTTAAAACAAACCCACAATCCATAAAAGAAAAAAAATTATAAATTGGACTTCATCAAAATTAACTAATTTTTCCCTTGAAAGGACATAGTACAAAAAATAAATAAATAACCAAACTCACGCCATTGAGTCAATTCCAACTAATAGCAACCCCTGTTGGGTTTCCAAGGCTGTAAATCTGTATAGAAGCAGATTGCCTCATCTCTCTTCCACAGAGTAGCTGGTGGGTTTGAACCACTAACCTTTTGGTTAACAGCCTAATGCCTTAACCACTCCACCATAAGAGCTCCTTGGTAAGGACATAGTAAGAGAACAAAAAGAATGGTTGGACAACATGATGAATATAATTAATATTACTGAAGTGTTCATGTGAAGATTGTTGAAATGTTAAATATTTTGTTACATGTATATTTACCAAAATAAAATAATAAACATCTAGGCACAACAGATAATGATAGTGACAACTAAAAGAAAAACCATGACTGGGAGAAAATATTTGCAAATCACATATCTGGAAAAGACTTTTATCTTATATCTTAAATCAGGGAGGACTCAAGAATTTTAAGCAATGAAGATTTTTGTTTTGACCTTATCACTCAGCTATGTAGGGAATCCATGTGACTTGGTGGCAGCTGTGTCCATGGTATGGAGGGAGATAAGGTAGGTGGGAAGTCTCAGAGTAATTAGGAGTAGAAGAGCAGGAACAGAAAGTGTAGGAGTTACTTAGATTTGTGAGTGCCTAAGGCATTTGACTACTAACCAGAGGTTGGCAGTTCAAGTCCACCAGCCACTCTGAGGAGGATGACTGGGCCATCTACTTCTGTAAAGATTCACAGCCTCAAAGACCCAAAGAGGGTTGTTATGAGTTGTAATCACACTTGATAGCAGTGAGTTTGTTTTTTGTCTTCTTGATGGTGGACTCACAGGTCACTTCCCAAGCTCAGCTAGCACCAGGCCCACTTGTACATGGTGTCTGTCTACTCTGCTGACTGGTTTCATCACAGGCCTTCACACAAAACAGCCCCCAGCAGCACAGGAGGCATATGCTTAACACTGAGAAAGGCTCTTATATACTTAGTTCAGCCAGAGGAATAATTAATTAATCACTTTGCTGATGCTGAGTAAATTGCAGTTGAGCAGTACATTTCTCTCTCTCTCTCTCTCTTTTTTTTTTTTTTTTTTTCCTTTTTTTGTTAGAGGGGAGTGATGAAGGGAGATGAAATTCTTTCAGGTTATTGTGGCTGAAACATTATGGGCTCTATTGCAGAAAAATTCTCATCCTGGGCTTGCTATCAGGAGAGTAGGATTTACTCCCCTGTAAGAGAGAGCAAGATAACAGGCCTGTTCAGCCTTTGGGGCCAGATACCTGAATGTAAATATAAACCCTGTGAGTAGACTTTGGAGGGAAGGGCCCAAGGACAGCCCTGGGGAGGAAAGGTGGTGCTGAGTTATTTAACACTTGGACTAGTTTAAAAGTTCCTTCCCCCACCTCCCAATTTTGCTTCAAGTGATGTTACCTTTTGTATTCACTGAATTCTAGATTATCTGATAATGGGGGGGGGGGGGAGGCGCCTTAACAGATGAGGAAAATGAGGCCCAGAGAGGTGAGAGGTTGTGTGTCCTGCATTACAAAATTAGTGAGAAAACAAAACCAGGACTTTTGGGTCTGTATTTCAAAATTTTTTCACAGCCCACAAGAAAAGCAATGTGGGAAGGTGAAAGCTGCTCTGAGTAATAAGAATTGATAGTAGACTTGTGCACTGTACTCTATGAACCCAGCAAAACTCACGACACCCCACCATTGCAGAGATGGGACACAGCCATGGTTTAAGTAACTGCACCGTTGTGTCTGGGATAGAGTACAGAGTACCTCAATATTTACATTATTTCTATTTAAATAGAGGTTACTGTGGTTTTGTTTTTGCACTGTATACACTATAGGCAATCTGGAAACACCCAAAAGAAGAATGCCTAATAGAAGAAATAAAACTACCCACCCCCAGAGATGACAGTATTTAACATTTTGGTGTATCTCCACAATGTTGTCTATCCTTTTAGATTTATAGTAGACCTCAGAGATAAAGTGGACAAGTGCCCTCATTTTGCAGATGATGAATCTAAGACCTAAGTAAATAAAGGGCATGGCCATGGTCACTTTTGCCAGCAAGGACCAGAATCAGAGAACGTTGGTGTTAGAAGGAAACCTAAAGATCCAACTCCCTCACTGATGCAGGAGGCTCCTCTCCTTGTGCTGGCTTGGGTGGTACTTCTCTAGACATTGAAGAGAGAGGGGTGTGTGTGTCGGGGGTCAGGGTCCCCTTGTAGCAAAGCATGTCATGGTCTCTTTCTTTCATTTTAAACCCAGGCAAAATTCTAAAATTTAAAAGATAACTCACCCAAAGAAAAAAACCTAAAATAAACCCTAGCATTTATTCTCTACGTAACTTCTGTAGCTTCATAAAAAAGAATTTTAGTAAACATAGAGGCTAACTAACAGATTATTGGAAAGAGAATTTAGTAACAGAGAAAACTGGTTGAACCATAACATAGTAAATTTTAAAAGCATGGACTTACTTCCTCATGCCTTCTGTTCAACAGGAATAAAAGTTAAAGGAAGCGTGTGCAAATTGTGAGGCTCTTCTGAGTAATGTAAGGACTATACATTTTACAGTCAAAACCTTAAACAAGTGGATATAGAATCAGAAAAAAAAAATTGGTATACACATTTTTTGGGGGGGAGTGTGTGTATGTGTGTGGGTTTCAGTTTTTATTTATTTATTTACAAGCATCTCATTAAAATTTTCTTGGAAGGAAATATTAAAGTTTTTAACAAGCAACAGATGGTAAAGAGAATCTAATTATGTATTAGTCATTATTAGTAATTTAAAATGTGGAAAATGTCACTGATACTCTGTTTAAAATGCTTCCTTCAATGCATTATTTTATGAAGGTAGAAAATATTTATAGAGTTTGATATAGGTTCATGCAAAGTTTACATCCCCTTCTCTTTAATTTTGCTCATGAAATCTTCTGTTCCTCAATACAGGAAACTATCAGAGTTGCAGAAGGGTATTCTACGTGCAACACAGGGACAGATGACAGACAGTCTCAAGTACTAGGTGTCTGAGTACTACCCCCTCGGTAGGCAACTGGGAATGTTTTGAATAAGTGGTAAAAGGATTAAAGTAGTATTTCATGGAAATGTAATCTGGCCTATTGTGTTGAATGGATTAAGTGGGATGACAAAAAACTGAAACTAGGAAGATCAATCTGGTTGTTGTTCTTAGTTGCAGTTGAGTTGATTCTGATTCATGATGACCCCATGCATACAGAGTAGAACTGCTCCATGGCATTTTCAAGGCTGTGAATTTTCCGAAGTAAATCACCAGGCCTTTCTTCTGAGGTGCCTGTAGGTAGGCAAGGCACTCTGGTGGTGTAATGGATAAGGCATCTGGATGCTAACCAGAAAGTCAGTAGTTAAAACCCACCAGCTGCTCCATGGAAAGAAGATGGGACAATCTACTTGATCTACTTCCATAAACATTTACAGCCTCAGGGACTTCCAGTAAGATGGAGGATGGAAGAATAGGCAGACAAGTGACACAGACCCACTTCAACAAAGAAAAGAAAAACCAATTGACAGAGATACAGAAGATAATCCTAGAGATCCCTGAGCTTTGAAAGGAACTATACAGAAGTGGATTAGGCACCAACTAGTGGAAAAACCTGAACAAAAACAGTGAGTACAAAGACTGTTGGAGCTGTGGACTGTCAGCTACTCTGACGGGACCAACAGCCTGAATGTTTCCATGTGATGTTGGGACCTGAAAATTGACCTAAAGATCAACCCTGGTCACCAAGGGCAGCAGGGATGACTGCACTGGTGGCCTATGACTAGGAAGGGGAACAGCAAGGATGGAGACAACCTGAGCTGTTGACTTTCTGCTGTCCGGAGGGCACAGCCATTTTCATTGTTTACATGCGGCGACCATTTTGGATATTTAAAGTGACTGAGGGTACAGCCATTTTGAATGTTTACAAGCGGTGGCCATTTTGGTTATTTAAAGTGACTGAGGGCACAGCCTTTTTGAATCTTTACAAGTGGCAACCATTTTGGATTTAAAGTGATAGCATTCTCATTCAGATTCCAGGGACCTAAGAATAAGCTCTGTTTGCCAAGATCAATAGGGACAAACAAGAAGCTCACAACAGGAAAGGAGACAGGTGGTAAGTGTGTAACTGCTGTCAACTAGTGAATAGAGGAGCACAGCACAGTATCCTGCTTGCATGGATAAAATACAAAGAAAACGAAAATTGTGAGCAAGTCACTCCCACATACAATCACCAATTAAATATAAACACAAAAATGTCACGATGCCTCAGAGACAACAGAGCATCACAGTCCACACAAAGAAGCAAGATAAAGCAGGAGAAACAAGGGACCAGGATACAGAACCAAAACACATCTCTGAGGAAGATGCAGCATTGGAACTCTCTGATACAGAACACAAAAGAATTATATTTAGGTATCTTCAAAGAATTCAGAGGCAGATCAAGGAAAACAGAGACAAAACCCTAGAAGAATTTCAGAAGAAAATAAAACAAAATGACAAAATAAATGAAAAATTAGAAATGATTCATAATCTACAGATAGAAATCCAGAAGATTAATACTAAATTTTCAGAAATAGATAACACATTGGAAGGGCAAAGGAATAGAATTGATGCAATGGAAGACAAAATTAATGAGATTGAAGACAAATACCTGAATACTTCTTTGGAAAGGGATAAAATCAGACAAAAGATCAAAACAAAATGAAGAAAGCCTAAGGTTCATGTGGGATACCATCAAAAGGAATAACCTACATATCATTGGACTTCCAGAACAGGAAGGGAAAAATAAAACCACTGAGAAAATTGTCAAAGATTTGTTAGAAGAGAATTTTCCTGGTATGATGAAAGATGAGAATACATCCATTCAGGAAGCCTAACAAACCCCAAACAGGATAGACCCCAAAAGAAAATCACCAAGGCATATCATCATCAAACTCACCAAAACCAAAGACCAAGAAAGAATCCTGACAGTAGCTTGGGAAAAACAAAGTTACCTACAAGGGGCAACCAATAAGATTAAGCTCAGATTTCTTGGCAGAAACCATGCAGGCAAGAAGGCAATGGGATGGTATATATAAAACCCTGAAATAGAAAAATTTCCAACCATGAACTATGTACCCAGCAAAATTGTCCCTCAAATATGATGGTCAAATTAGGACATTTCCAGAAATTAAGGGAATTTCTTAAAACTAGTCGAACCTCACAAGAGATGCTAAAGGGAGTCCTTTGTACAGAGAAGCAACAACAGCCAACAACTGACCATTAACACACATGATGATATAACCCAGAAACCAACCCAGCTATGGAAGTATCTAAAGTAAATAACCTTACAAGATTGTAAACAGGAACCAGAGACATCAATTGACAAATGAGGACAACTACAAATCAAAAAGAGGGAAACAAACTATGTCGTTACAGAACTTTAGATGGTAGGGATGTCAAGACAACTACAAGATAGAATGGACAGTTCTAAACTTGGGAAGAAAACTATAAATCACAGAGTAACCTCAAAGAAAAATTATAAACCTTCACATCAAAATAAAAAAGAGAAACCAGCACAAATATTTAGCAAATACTACAACAATAGCAGCAAAGGAAGTGATAACACGATTCATAAGCAAAACAAGCTCAGCATAGAAAATTATATGGAACAAAGAAATCAACACCATGAAAAAGCACATAACAAAAATGATAGCAACAAATTCATATTTGCCAATAATTACATATCTGGCAAGGGACTTATCTCTAAGATTTATAGAAAACTCCAATGCCTCAACACCAAAGGAATTAACAATCTGATTGAAAAATGGGCTGAAGACATGAATAAACACTTCACCAAGGAGGATATTCACATGACCAGCTGTTCTGGTTACCTAGTACCGTTCTGTCAAAAATATACCATAAATAGGATGGCTTAAACAAACAGGAGTTTATTCTTACAATTTGGAGGCTTTAAGTCCAAGTTCAAAGTGCCAAGCTCTAGGAGCTGGATGAAAACCCCTCAGCCTTGGGCTTCAGCTCTGCCTCCAGCTCCCAGCCCATTGAAGCTAGAGGCTTTTCTTCACTCAGACAACTGCTGGCTGCTGAAACTGCCAAGCCCAAGGTTGACAAGTAAAAAGGCACAGTCCCGATGTTACCAAAGCACACAGCAGGCCATTAATTTAAGTCCCAATTTCAGCAGAGCATGGAAGGCTGCTGAAACAATGACACAGCTACATGCAGGGTTCAAGGTACCATAAGCTAGAGACCATTCCCAAAGCTATGTCTTATATATGGGAAGCAGACAACATACCCAAAGCACCTACTCAGCTGCTTGTGGAAGATCCCACAATGGAGTTGATTGCCAGTCTCATCATGGGGAATAACTACCACCAGCTGCCCAGCCACTCAACCAAGCCTAGCCAAGTTGACACACAAATATAACCACCACACCAGCTAATACATAATCATTGGCCATCAGAGAGATGCAGATCAAAACAACAATGAGATACCATATCACCCCAGCACTGATGGCAAGATTCAACAAGACAGAAAATAACAAATGCTGGCAGGGATGAGAAGGGTTTGGGACTCTTACACACTGCTCGTGGGACTGTGAAGGGATACAACCACTGAAGAAAGCAATATGGCAATTCTTTAGAAAGCTGGAATTGGAGATTTGACCCACCAATCCCATTACTAGGTATATATCCTAGAGAGGTGAGAGTCAGGACAGGAACAGATATATGCACACTCATGTTCATCACAGCACTATTTACAATAGCAAAAAGATGGAAACAACCTACGTGTCCATCAGCAGAAGAGTGGATGACCAAACTATGATACATACACATACTGGAATGCTATGCAGCACTGAAGAATAATGTAGAGTCTGAAAAACACCACATAATATGGATGAACTTGGAGGACACTATGCTGAGTGAAATCAGTCACAGAAGGACAAATATAGTATTAGTTTGTTGTTGTGGAAGGTCAAGGAAAGGTTTATATATGGAGGGAAATTTGTTTTTTTTGGTGCCAGGGGTGCGAGGGGAGGGGAGGGAACACTGCCAAAAATTTAAAAAAAAAAAAAAATGCATTGAACCATGTCACTTTAGTTTTGTATCTTTCACTGTACATAAATTATATTTCAATAAAATGCATTTTAAAAAAATTTTTCAGCCTCAGAAATCGAATGGGGGTTGCTATGAGTTGGATTCAACTCGATAGTAGTGAGTTTGGGTTTTTTTTGAGTCTGGGTAGGTAGGGTCAAATCACCAATCTTTTGATAAATATCTTGATGCTTAACCATGTGTGTGCTAAATGTGAATGAGGTCTGTTTCTCTACTATCAAAAACAATATATAACAGGAATGAGGAGGACAGGCTCTGAAACCAAATAGATCTGAGTTCAAACCCAAGCTGTTCTCCTGCTAATCAGGTGATCTTGAATAAATTACTTAACCTACTGCTTAAATTTCTTCATTCATATGGATAATAAAACTTAAAATTCATCACCACATGGTGTTACTGTGAAAACAAGAGAATATATGGAAAGAACCTTAGCATACTCCTTGCACCATGATTTTCCCTTAAACAAACAAGTTTTTTATTATCTCCATTTTTTCATTTGTGATACTATCTAAAATTTTAGAAAATTATTTTAATAAGTGTTAGCAACAATAGCAAAAACGTTCCCCAAATGTGCCCACCTACAATCTTTTTTTTCCCCTCCCAGCTCATCAACTATCTGTCAGGGAAAGGTAAGCATAAGAGAGCCACACTCATTTGTATTCATCCCTCCTCGGGTATTATTTACTACAGTGAGTGTTCTGGTTACCTAGTGCCACTCTGACAAGAGTATACCACACGTGGGATGGCTTGAACAAACAGGAATTTATTCTCTTACACTTTGGGAGGCTAGAAGTCCAAGTTCAAAAGTGCTAGGCTCTAGGGCTTGGATGAAAGCCCCTCGACCTTGGGCTTCAGTTCTGCCTCTTGTTCCTGGCCCACTGAAGCTAGAAGCATCTCTTCAGTCAGGCAGCTGCTGGCTGCTGAAGCTGACAAGCCTAAGGTTGACAAGTAAAAAAACACAGTCCCTATGTTACCAAACCACATGGCAGGCCATTAATTCAAGTCCATTGAAAGTTGGCAGAGCATATCAGGCTGCTGAACAATGACACAGCTACATGCAGGGTTCAAGTGTGCCAAAATCTAGAGACCATTCCCAAAGCTGTTTCTTATATACGGGAAGCAGACCACATACCCAAAGCAGTGACTCATCTGCTTGTGGTAGATTCCACCATGGAGTTGATTACCAGTTTCATCATGGAGAATAACTACCACCAGCTGCCCAACCACTAAGCCAGGCCCAACCAAGTTGACACACAACTTTGACTAACACAGTGGGCAAAGAGGTACAAGTTTGGAAGAGCCAGGCCATAAATTCAGCATGGGACCTTCTACCAATCACAGTCAATCCACACAGACTTTGTCAATTCAGCATGGAGAGAACCTGTTAGAGCATCAGAGCAGCTCTTTGAAGGCCAATAGGCCCTGACCACAGGCCTCCACAGTGACGGTTTGGTCTAAGACACCACCTGCTACCCCAGGGCCTCCCAGTAGCACAGGGACCCTGTTCAATCATTCTGGCTTAGAAAGACCAAACAGGGGAAGAAAGATGGAATGACTGGTTCCATGAACATGTCCCTTTTCCTAAATCCCAGAACCATGAATTGCAGAGTCAGCTACATTAATCACATTTCAATTAGCAGCTCAGTAACTGCTTCCAAAGTTGAAAAATGTAACTCTATCTCTAATTCCAACCACAGGCTAATTTATACAGCACCAGGCCTTCAGATAAAATGGAGAAAAAATCAGCCAAGGATCCAAATATCATTAAGTCATTTAAATCTAAATATCAAGGCTTTTAGTAACCTTAAGGGAAATACTGACTAATTCTGGTAAGATGGTGGAATAGGCAGAAAGATAGCACAGACCCTCTTCAACAAAGAAAAGGGGAACTGATTAACACAGATACAGATGATAATCCTGAACCCTTGAGCCTTAAAGGGAAAGACATAGAAGTGGACTAAACTCCCACTAGCAGAAGAATTTGCATGAAAACACCAAAAAAAGAGACATATGAAGCTGTGGTCTGGCAGTGATCCTGATGGCACAGACAGCTTGGATATTGCCAAGTGGTGGCAGGACCTAAGAATTAACCTAAAAATCAGCCCTGCTAGCCAGGGACTGGATGGAGGACTGCTCTGGTGACTAATGAATAAAAGGGGAAGCAGTGAAGAAGAAGGCAAGCTGAGCTGTGGACTTTGGCCTGTCCAGAGAGTGAAGCCATTTTGAATGTCTACAAGTGATTTGACAATTTTGGATATTTAAAACAACAGCATTCTCCCAGATTCCGGGGACTTAAGAATAGGCTCCACTTGGCAGGAACTGCAAGGACATTCCGGACGCAGATGACTGGAAAGCTTCACTTATTGAGTGAGAGCCACCACTTTCTTCTCCACCAAGAGACCAACGATAAACATCCTAAGAAGAGCCTGACTCACCTGTAACTGCTCTTCACAAACAGTTAACAGAGATCTAAATACAACAACACCATGATGTCTCGGAGACAACAGACCATCACAGTCCACAAAAAGAAGCAAGATAAAGTGATAGAAACAAGGGAATAGGATACAGACCCAGAACACATCCCTGAGGAAGAAAGAGCATTGGAACTCTCTGAAAAGGAATTCAAAAGAATTTTGAATATTTAGGTATCTTCAAAGGATTGAGAGACAGATCAAAGAAAACACAGACAAAACCCTAGAAAAATTTTGGAAGAAAACACAAGAACAAAATGACAAAATAAATGAAAAATTAGAAATGATTCTAAATCTACAGATAGAAATCCAGAAGATTAATACTGAATTGTCAGAAATTGATAACACATTGGAAGGGCAAAGGAGTAGAACTGATGCAATGGAAGACAGAATTAATGAGATTGAAGACAAATACCTGAATATTTCTTTGGAAAGGGATCAATCTGAAAAAAATCAAAACAAAATGAAGAAAGCCTAAGGTTCATGCAGGATACCATCAAAAAGAATAACTTACATGTCATTGGAATTCCAGAACAGGAAGACAAAAAAAAACCACTGAGAAAATTGTCAAGATTTGTTGGAGAAGAACTTCCCTTATATGATGAAAGATGAGACTATATCCATTCAGGAAGTCCAATGAACCCCAAACAGAATAGACCCCAAAAGAAAATCACCAAGACATATCATCAAACTCGCCAAAACCAAAAACAAAGAATCATGAGAGCAGCACGAGAAAAACAAAAAGTTACTTACAAAGGACAACCAGTAAGAATAAGTTCCAATTTCTCAGCAGAAACCATGCAAGCAAGAAGGCAATATAAAACCCTGAAAGAGAAAAATTTTCAACCAAGAATTATATACCTCAAATTACTGTCCCTCAAATATGATGGTGAAATTAGGAGATTTCCAGATAAGCAGAAACGAAGGGAATTTTTTAAAACTGGACGATCCCAACAAGAGATACTAAAGAGAGTTCTTTGAACAGAGAACCAAAAATAGCAAACAACAACCAACCATTAATACACAAGATGACACAACCCAGAAACTACAGCTATGGACATATCCAAAGTAAAATAAGCTTAAAAAATTGTCAACCTGGAACCAGAGACATCAATTGGCAAGTGGGGACAAGTACAAACCAAAAAGAGGGTAAATACTGTGTAGTTACAGAACTTCTAAATGGTGAAGAAGTCAAGGGAGCGGCAAGAGAGAATGGACTGTTCTAAACTCAGGGAGAAAACTATACTCACAGGACAACTCCAAAGAAAAATGATAAACCTTCACATCACAATAAAAAAGAGGACAAGTACAAATATTCAGCAAATACTAAAAGAATAGAAAAAAAGGAAATGATAACATGATTCGTAAACATAATGAGTGTGGTGGTTATGTTTTTGTGACAACTTGGCTGGTCCCGGTTGAGTGACTGGGAAGCTGGTGGTAGTTAATCCCCATGAGGAGACTGGCAATCAACTCCATGGTGGCATCTACCACAAGCAGCTGGCTAGCTGCCTTTGTGCATGTGGTCTGCTTCCTGTATATAAGGAGAAGCGTTGAGAACGGTCTCTAGCCTTTGGCACACTTGGACCCTGCATGTAGCCGTGTCATTGCTCAGCAGCCTGCTATGCTCTGCTGACCTTGGGACTTACAGTGGACTTAAGTTAATGGCTTGCCATGTGGATTGGTAACATCGGGACCATGCCTTTTTAATTGCCAACCTTGGGGCTTCTCAGCCTCAGCAGCCAGCAACTGTACAAGTGAAGAAATGCCTCTAGTTCCCTTGGGCCGGGAGCAGGAGGCAGAGCTGGACCCCAAGGTTGAGGGGCTTTCACCCAGCCCCTAGAGCCTGGCACTTTGAACTTTGATTTAAAGCCTACAAATTGTAAGAATAAACTCCTGTTTGATAAGACCATCCCATTTGTGGTATCTCTTGTCAGAGTGGCACCAGGTAACCAGAACAGAATTTGGTACCAGGAGAGTGGGTGCTGCTCTGACAGATCCTAAAATGTGGAAACAGGAGTGAAGTGCATCCTTGACCCAAGACCCTGGCAGAGAGACCAAGGCATACAGCATGAAAGACAGCAGGACAGACGGCAAGAGACCAGCATGAGAGACGGCAGGAGCAGAGCCCAGAGACTGGCATGAGAGGTGGCAGGAGCAGAGCTGAGAGAACCAGCATGAGACAGCGACAGCCTTACCAGCCCACAGAGGAGAAAGCTTGATGCCTTTCATTAGGCAGCTTACTGGTGGAGTGGGTTGCCTTCAGGCATTAATTGGTAGAAAAGATCGGCATGAAATGGAGCAGCAGGTTGGCTGGCCCATGAAGCAAAAAAGCCGGTGCTTTTTGGGCAGGCTTTTTCAGCGGAGTGGGTTTCCTTTGGCATTAATCAGCAGAAGCAGAGACCAAGGAAATGGAAGCAGAGCTGCCACAGCCTGAAAGTGTAGGACCATGGCCTTTAGGGGTGGAACAATCACAGCCCCCTAGGTTTCAAAGAGCCAGACCTTTACCAACTTGGTTCTAGAGTGTGCGGCTGCTCGTTCATGTGAGCCAGTGGGATGGAGCCATAGCTGCTGCCCAAGAGTGAGGGGGTGGGGCTGCCATGCCCAAGAGGGATAAGAACAGGGCCTGTCAGGCCAAGGAGGTGAGGTCACCATTAGAGGAACTAGGGGACTGGAGCCACTCAGTGGAGGAGACCTGTACAGATACCACCCATTGAAGATCTGTACAGGTGCCAAGTTGACAAGGGGTGGAATTGTGGTGGTTATGTTTTTGTGTTAACTTGGCTGGGCCTGGTTGAGGGCTGGGCAGCTGGTGGTAGTTATTCCCCATGAGGAGACTGGCAATCAACTCCATGGTGGGATCTACCACAAGCAGCTGGCTAGCTGCTTCTGGGTATGTGGTCTGCTTCCTGTATATAAGGAGAAGCTTTGAGAATGGTCTGTAGCCTTTGGCATGCTTGGACCCTGCATGTAGCCATATTGTTGCTCAGCAGCCTGCTATGCTCTGCTGACCTTGGGACTTACAGTGGACTTAAGTTAATGGCCTGCCATGTGGATTGGTAACATTGGGACTGTGCCTTTTTACTTGTCAACCTTGGGGCTTCTCAGCCTCAGCAGCCAGCAGCTGTCTGAGTGAAGAAATGCCTCTAGCTCCAGTGGGCCGGGAGCAGGAGGCAGAGCTGGACCCCAAGGTTGAGGGGCTTTCACCCAGCCCCTAGAGCCTGGCACTTTGAACTTGGACTTAAAGCCTCCAAATAGTAAGAATAAACTCCTATTTGTTAAGGCTATCCCATTTGTGGTATATTCTTGTCAGAGCGGCACTAGGTAACCAGAACAGAATTTGGTACTGAGAGTGGGGTGCTTCTCTGACAGATACCTAAGATGTGGAAACAGGAGTGGAGTGCCTCCCGAGACTCTGGCATAGAGACCCTGGCATATGGCATGACAGACGGCAAGAAACCAGCATGAGAGACAGCAGGAGCAGAGCTGAGAGAACCGCCATGAGACAGCGACAGCCTTATCAGCCCACAGACAAGAAATCCGGGTCCCATTGGGTAGACAGCTTCCTGGCGGAGTGGTTGCTTTTGGGTGTTAATTGGTAGAGAAGACCGGCATAAAATGGAATAGTAAGTTGGCTGGCCCACAGAGCAAGAAAGCCAAGTGTGTTTTGGACAGAAAGATTTCTGACGGAGTGGGTTGCCCTCAGGCATTAATCGGCAGAAGCAGAGAGACCAAGGAAATGGAAGCAGAGCTGCCTCAGCCTTAAGGGTAGGACCATGGCCTTTGCGGGTGAAACACCACAGCCCCATAGGTTTCAAAGAGCCAGGCCTTCACCAACTTGGTTCTGGAATGTAGTGCTGCTCATTCATGTGAACCAATAGGCCGCTGCCCAAAAATGAGGGGGCGGGGCTGCCATGCCCTAGAGGGTGAGGAACGAGCCTGCCAGGCCAAGGGGGTGAGGTCACCATTTAGAGGAACTAGGGGACTGCAGCCACCCAGTGGAGGAGACCTGTACAGATATCACCCATTGAAGATCTGTACAGGTGCCAAGTTGACAAGGAGTGGAATTGTGGTGATTATATTTGTGTGTCATCTTGGCTTGGCCTGGTTGAGTGGCTGGACAGCTTGTGGTAGTCATTCCCCATGATGGCACTCCATGGTGTGATCTACCACAAGCAGCTGAGTAGCTGCCTTTGGGATGTGGTCTGCTTCCTGTATATAAGGAGAAGCCTTGGGAATGGTCTCTAGCCTATGGCACGCTTGGACCCTGTATGTAGTCATGTTGTTGCTCAGCAGCCTGTTATGCTCTGCCAACCTTGGGACTTACAATGGACTTAAGTAAATGGCCTGCATGTGGTTTGGCAACATCAGGACTATGCATTTTTCCTTGTCAACCTTGGGGCTTCTCAGCCTCAGCAGCCAGCAGCTGTCCGAGTGAAGAAACACCTCTAGTTCCAGTGGGCTGGGAGCAGGAGGCAGAGCTGGACCCCAAAGTTGAGGGGCTTTCACCCAGCCCCTAGAACCTGGCACTTTGAACTTGGACTTAAAGCTTCCAAATTGTAAGAATAAACTCCTGTTTGTTAAGGCTATCCCATTTGTGGTATATTCTTGTCAGAGCAGCACTAGGTAACCAGAACAGAGAGGGAGAACAATGTGGAACAAAACTCAAAATCATTTGGAAAAAAAAGGGGGGACCAGGTTTGCTGGTCCAATAGAGCCTGGTGGAACCACTGGAACTATGGCCCCTAGCTGCCCTTCAGGTCTGGAATTGAACCCACATCTGTGGCTTCCAGCCAAACAAAAGACAGGCATATGAGTTGAACATTTACCTGAGGTAGCTACACTCCGTGGAGAGAATGATCATGGGAGAAAGAAGGGCTGTGTATGCACAGGGAGATAGCTCTGGGGGCAGATCATGGGAGAAAGAAGGACTGTGTATGTACAGGAAGACAGCTCTGGGGGCAGGAGTGCATGGAAGGATGGATAGAGGGAAGAGGTAACTATCGGGAGGAAGTGGGAGGGGAACTGTTGCATTGGGGTGAATTGTAGTCAATGTCATGAGACAAAGTATATGTGAACTGCTGTATGGAAAGTGAATTTGCTATGTAAATTTTCACCCAAATCTCAGTAACATATAAATAAATATATACCAGGCTAAAAAAAAAAAAAAAGACTTTTCTTTTTTTAAAAACCTTAAAGTACAATAATGGGTAAATAGTCGGGGCCGACTCGATGGCAAATAACAAAAACAACAAGCCACCTAAAGGTTATATGACCTCTTTTTTGTTTGTTTTCTTATTTTTATTTTAATAACTGATTAGAAAACATTAGAAATGTTTGAAGAACAAATGGAGGAGCTGTCACACTCATAGACAACAGAAAGTTATTCCTCTGGGGAAGAGGAATGCTTGGGCCTGGTAGCCTCAGAATATATTTGTCATTTGGGCTGAGCTATCTGTGTCAGTCACTCTTTGCCACCCCAAATTGGAGAGAATCCCAGAAGTAGGTATAGGGCAGCCTCAATTGAGAGAATATTCTCGCTTTCTCAGGTAATCACTGGAAAAAGCTATGCTCGACTGAACTTGTAGAATAAAGTATTCGTTCATTAGGCAATCATTCATTTAGTAAAAATGATCTGAGGAAAGGCTCTGAGCTGCAAGAATAAGCAGAATACAATCTGCACCCCATCCCAGGGCTCACTCTGTACATTGAAGACAAATAACACTAGCAGATGGTTATTTGATACCAGAGGCACCCTGGGCTGGTGAGAAGAGCTCTTGTTTCTGTCCTGTACAGACATAGGAATCCAGATTCCTCTTTGAGGGTGAAAAATAGTTAGTTCATCTCAATTTCCTCATTTTGGAAAATGGTGGTGAAATACCTAATTTTCCAAGTTACAGTAAGTCCTGAAACATTCTACTATATAGGTCCCTCAATAAGTATTGATTGTAATCTGTTATAATAGTGACAATTATAATGATACATAGGTGGATGAGGCCCTGTAAAGGAAAGGGTATTTTCCTCTGCCTAGCTAGCAGGAACCTAAAAGTCTCTGAAAAGAAAGAGGCATTTTAGTTAACATGGAAGAAAATTTTTAATCTGTGTCTATGGCCATTATAGTGTTCATGTATGTAATAGGGTTCAGAGAGTATGAAGCTCCTGAAGTAGTATTCCAAACTTTATGTGAGTGTGCATGTGTAGTTTTGGAGGGGAAGAGGGTCCATAGGTCAACATATTATTTTTTTTAAATGTATTTTATTTTTGTTGTTGTTGCACAGCAAGAACATACCGATTCAATAATTTCTGTACAATTCAGAGACATTGCTTACATTGCTCAAGTTGTGAAACCATTCTCACCCTTTTTTCCCTCCCACAATAACATAAACTCACTGTCCCCTAAATTTTCTAGTGAAATATTTCAAGTTGCTGTTGTAAATTTGATCCCACATAGATATATCTTTAAAGAGCACAAAGCCTGCAAGCCTGAAACTGAACTTAACCCCTGTGGCTCAACTTTCAGCCAAACAATAGACAGGCCTATGGGATAAACAATAACACTGTGATACATACTCCTTATAACAATCAACTATACAGAGATCAAAAGGGCAGGATTTGCCCAGGGATAAAGCTCAGAAGGCAGGAAAGGATAGGAAAGAAAAACAAATAGAAATGGTAACTATAGGGAGGAAGTGGAAAGAATGGTACTACATCACGAAACAAAATATGTATGAATTGTTGAATGGAAAACTAATTTGCTCAGTAAACTTTCACTCAAATCCTAATTTAAAAAGTTAAATAAATAAATAAAGATTATCTCAGGACAATAGTCTCAGGGGTTCATCAACCTTCCATGACTCCAGAAAGTCTAGAGTCCATGAAAATGTGAAATTCTGTTCTGCATTTCCCACCTTTTGATAAGGATTCTTCTATAGCCTCTTTGAGCAAAACGTTCAGTAATGGTAGCTGGACACCATCCAGTTCTTATGGTCTCAAGGCAAAGGCAGCTATTGTTCATGGAGGCAAGTAGCCACACATTCTATTTCCCTCTCCTATTTTTTTAAAATATATTTTATTGAAATATAATTTATGTGGGAGCTCTGGTAGCATAGTGGCTAAGGCACTTGACTGCTAACCAGAAGGCTGGTGGTTCAAACCCACCAGCCACTCCTTGGAAGGAAGATTGGGCAATCTACTTCCATAGTGATACTGCCTCAGAAACCCAAGGAGGGGTCGCTATGAGTCAGGTCCGACTCGACGGCACATAACAACATCAACAACATAATTTATGTACAGTGAAATACACAAAACTAAAGCGACATGTATCAATGAATTTTTTTTTTTTTGCAGTGTTCCCTCTCTCCCCTCCCCTCCTATTTTTGAGTCATCTTCCTCTGTTGCTCCAGGCAAATAGAGACCAATTGTTGAACTTAGATGGCTACTTTCAACTTTTAAGACCCCAGGCACTAAACAATAAACTAGTAGGTAGAACAGAAACATAAAACACATTATTAGACTAATTAAGTAGGATGTCCCATAAAACCATGACCCCAAACCTCCAAACCAAGGAACTATGAGGTGTTTGGTCATATAAAAGAAACTTCAGCAGCTACTCTTTCTTTTTCTTTTCTTTTTTTTTTTTTTTTTTGGTCATTGTTGTAAATATATCCAGCTTTTGTCAATTCAACTTTTTATAGGTGTGCAATTTATTGACAGCCATTACATCAATCAGCTGTATAATCGTACCCTTAATCAATGTGATTTTTCCTATCACCTTAACTGAGATTCAGTACTCCATAAGGATTAACTCCCTCTTTTGTCCCTCTTTTCCACCCCTGGTCACCGCTAATAAACTTCAGTCTCTATACATTTGCCTTTTCTTGTTTTTCTACATAAGTGAAGTCATACAATATTTGTCCTTTTATGATTTTCTTAACTCAGCATAATGTTTTCAAACTTCATCCATATTGTACCATGTATCAAGATTTCATTTATTTTACTATCTGAGTGGCAGTCTGTTGTATATATATGCCATATTTTGTTGACCCATATGTCGATGGACATTTGCGTTGTTTCTACCTTTTGACTATTGTGAATAGTGCTACAATGAACATTGGTTTACAGGTTTCCTTTTGAGCCTCTGCTTTCAAGTCTTTTGAATATATTCCTAGGAGTGGAAATGCTGGGTCATATGGTAATTCTATTTTTTGAGGAACCAGCACACTGGTTTTCCATATTGGCTGTATCATTTTGCATTTTGACCAGTAATGGATAAGGATTCGAATTTCTCTCCTTCCTCAACATTTGTTATTTTCCTTTTTTTTTTTTTTTATCTTAGCCATCCTTGTGGGAGTGAAATGGTATCTCATTGTACCTTTGTTTTGCATCTCTCTGATGGCTAAGGACGTACAGCGTCTTTTCAAGTGTTTGGTGGCCAATGAGTGCCCTCTTGGTGAAATGTCTTTTCAAATCTTTTGCCCATTTTCTGATTGGGTTATTTGTCTTTTTGCCATTAAGTTGTCCAACATATATATCTATGGTTTCCAAAAAAATTCTTGTCTTTTTACTTTTTTGGTAAACTCTTCTGATGACTAAAATTTTTCATTTTTATGAAGTACCATTTATTTATTTTGTCTTTTGCTGTCTGTGCTTTTGTTATTATATTGGATAATCCATTAGATAATCCAAAAGCATCCCTCCTATGTTTTCTTCTGGCAATGTATTCTTAAAAGGATTACTGACCCCCTCAAAAGACTAAGAGCATCACATTGATCCAGAAGTATAGTACATTTGAAATTGGCCAGGTACGCAAGTTAGGAAAGGTCATTTCAAGTAGAGCAAATAGTTTATGTAAAACACAAATGAGGAAGACACAAAGCTGGCTTCATGGGCCTGCTACCTGGTGATCACTCAAGGCCCCACAATCAGTAAGACCCTTCATTGGGTCTAATGCTCTGCTGTCACCATCTTGAAATTGTCACTCTTTTTTAACAAGAGGCCTTTCATCTTCATTTTACACTGTAGGCCAAGGAGATGGCAGGCATAGGTGATGGGGTTCCTCTGAAGTGTGTTGCAGCTGGAGGTCCACAATGACTATGGAGAGCCCTGTGTGGCTAGTGTCATGGACAGTCTGTGTCCCTCTGTGAGTTGGGCTTTGTGCTGATCTTGAGGTGGCTACAGGTAGTAGTGATGGCACTGCTGCTTCATGATCTGAGTCTACCCTTCATGTCCCATGACATCCAGTAGGAATAGTTTTGTGTGCTCCTGTCCTCAGCTTTCTGGTGGGCCTTTTATTTCTGTTCAGACTAGTACAATCAATTAGGAATAGAGTTTATATAAGGGGGAAAAAGCAGCTTGCAGACACTTTGGCTGCACTGACTCACGAGAAATGCCAACTTCTTGACAAGGTTGGCCATGCTCAAAAGAAGGATGCAGAGACTGAGTCAGTTCTGATGAGCAGCCTGCTAGAGAGAGGTCTTTGGATATATGCAGCCTTATGGACATCCACCAAGAAGAGAAGAGAATGACAGCAGTGCTGAGGGAGCTGGGTCAAGTTCTGAAGGAGGAAAGAGCCAAACACCCCTAGCAAGAAGAGGCAATAGCAGAGATAATGAGAACCCTGGAGTCCCTAGAAGAGATGATGAGAGTCACCACAGCATATGGAGTGTTTCTTCACTTGGTGTGGTCCTGACCCACCCCTGAGGGTCCCTCCTCCAGGAGTGGACCTGGATCGTAAGGCATCTGCCCCCTTCCCTTCCCTTAGAACCTCAACTTGCCTGGCTATGACCCCTACTCACCCATGGGGGTCCATGAGGCTAGTGGACAGAAGGGAGCCCTTGTGGCTGGAGCTCTTCCACCTTCACTTCTAGACCTAGAGCTCATCCATAATCAACTTGTCAGATCAGCAGATAACCGGAGGCCAAGAACCCACTCAGCAATGTAAGACTTTCCTTCTTTTCTCAGAAAGGGAAACTCATCACTGTCACTCATCAGTAGCTATACTCTAACCCACATGAAGTGATTGACCTGTATTTCTAAGACAATGTTTATATATCTATTAATTAAACAGAATTTTTTTTATATACAGTGAATTTTTTTCTATTTTATTATTTTATATATTATGTACCCACTGTCATCGAGTGGATTCTGACTCATAGCGACCCCCATTGAGTTTCAAAGGGAGTAAATCTTTATGGAAGTAGATTGCTTCCTCTTCTTCCCACAGAGCAACTGGTGGGTTTGAACCCCCAACCTTCTGATTAGCAGCCAAATGCTTTTACCCACTAGCTACCAGAGATCCTTATACATTACGTAAGGTATTATAATTTGAAAATATATGCAGTTTTGCAATAAGACTTTTTAAAGTAAACCACAATCTTCATTCGCCTAAATGTATTTCTAACAGTCATAGGTCATAAGTAACAGTAACTTCTTACTTAAGTATTAGTTGAAAAAAATAAACAAGAGACTAGATGTCTTCTTCTTATTATTATTATTGTGATTTAGGCGACAGTTTACAGAGCAAATTCATTTTCCATACAGCACTTCATATACACTTTGTCTCATAACATTGACTGCAATTTCCTACAATGCAGTAGCTTTCTTCCCATTTCCTCTCTATAGTTACCTCTTCCCTGTGTCCTTCCCTCCCATGTATTCCTGCCTCCTGCCAGCTGTCTCCCTGTGCATACACAGCCCTTCTATTCTCCCATGATTGATCTCTCCAAGGAGTATATCTACCTAATGTAGACTACCTAATGTTCAGCTTATATGCCTGTCTTTTGTTTGGCTGTAAGCCACAAAAGTGGGTTCAATTCCAGACCTGAAGGTCAACTAGAGGCCATAGTCTCAGGGGTCTCACCAGGCTCTATCAGACCAGCAAACCTCGTCCTT
>NW_006921851.1:3692714-3694011 GCF_000298275.1 Orycteropus afer afer | reverse complement strand
GATGGCTGCTTGCAAGCTTTTAAGATCCCAGTCACTACTCGCCAAAGTAGGATGTGGAACAATGTTTTTGTGTAGTATGTTATGCCAGTTGAGTTGATGTCCCAAGCAACAATGGTCCCGAGCACACCGGTTCAACTGCTCATTCCCTCCAGGTAGTTAGTTGGCCATGGCCAAGAAGTTACTACAACCTTGTCCCTTGTCAGTTCTACTATATACCTAGGAATTCTTACAGAACATACAAACACACAACCCTAAACATGGTCATGGGCACACTCCCCAATGGATAGACAGACCTAATCATTCAGCCTGTCCACCCATCTGTCCACCTGTAGATCAATATTTACCTTCACTGACAATGCAGTACTGTATGTGCAAAAGGGTTTGTCTTTGTTGTCTGTACCTCCCTGTCTTCCCCTTTCTCAATGACATCATGTTGATCACTCACATTTGGTACATTGCCCTTCTCTTCACCCAAATCAATACTTGTCTCTATGTATCTAGCAGTGTTCCCTAACCTTCAACTCCCACCCCCTGGTAATCCACCAAGAAAGTTTCCTTCCATATATAAACCTTTCCTTGACTTTTTACAATAATGGACTAATACAATATTTGTCCTTTTGTGATTGACTTATTTCACTCAGCATAATGTCCTCCAAGGCCATCCAACTTATGCAGTGTTTTGCAGATTCTAGGTTATTCTTTTGGGTTGCATAGTATTCCATTGTGTGTATGTACCATAGTTTGGTTATCCATTCCTCAGTTGATGGACACCTAGGTTGTTTCCATCTTTTGGCTATTGTAAATAGTGCTGCGACGAACATGGGTGTGCATATATCTGTTCTTGTCATGGCTCTCACTTCTTTAGGATATATACCTAGTAATGGAATGGCTGGTCAAATGGTACTTCTATTCCCAACTTTTTAAGGAATCGTCATACTGCTTTCCACAGCGGTTGTACCATTTTACAGTCCCACCAGCAGTGTATGAGAGTCTTAATCTCTCCACATCCTTACCAGCATTTGTTATATTCTGTCTTGTTGAACTTTGCTTCTAGTGCTGGAGCAAGATGGTATCTCATTGTTGTTTTGATTTGCATATTCCTAATAGCTTACGATCATGAACATTTCTTCATGTGTTTGTTAGCAGCTTAAATATCCTCTTTGGTGAAGCATCTATTCATGTCTTCTGCCCATTTTTTAATTGGATTATTTGTCTTTTTGTTGCTGAGGTGTTGGAGTTTACCATAAATTCTAGAAATATGTCCTTTGTCAGATATGTCATTGCCAAATATTTTTTC
>NW_006921851.1:3683384-3692136 GCF_000298275.1 Orycteropus afer afer | reverse complement strand
CATATCCCTAAAGAATGTTGATGGGATCTGGATTGGGATTGCATTGAATGCATAGATTGCATTGGGTAGAATTGACATTTTCATGATGTTCAATCTTCCTATCCACGAGCATGGGATGTTCTTCCATTTATGTAGATCTCTTATGGTTTCTTGAAGTAGTATTTTATAGTTTTCTTTGTAGATGTCTTTTGTGTCCCTGGTAAAATTTATTCCCAAGTATTATATTTTTTTGGTAGCTATTGAGAACGGTATTGATTTCCTTATTTCTTTTTCAGCAATTTCTTTGCTGGTGTAGAGGAATCTAACTGATTTTTGGATGTTGATCTTATATCCTGTCACCATGGAATTAGTTCCAGTAGATTTTTGACTGAGTCTCTTGTGTTTTCTAGGTATAGGATCATATCATCAGCAAATAGGGATAATTTGACTTCTTCCTTGCCAATTGGGATGCCTGTGCTTTCTCTTTCTTGCCTTATGGCCCTGGCTAGGACTTCCAGTACAATGTTGAATAGAAGTTGTGATAGCAGGCATCCTTGTCTGGTTCCTGTTCTCAAGAGGAATGTTTCAGTCTCTCTCCATTGAGAATAATGTTGGCTGCTGGTTTTGCATAAATACCCTTTATTATGTTGAGGAATGTCCCTTCTATTCCTATTTTGCTGAGTTTTGATCAGGAAAGGGTGTTGGATTTTATCAAATGGCTTTTCTGCATCAATTGATATGATCATGTGGTTCTTCTCCTTTGTTTTATTTACATGGTGGATGACATCGTTTGTTTTTCTAATGTTGAACCATCTTTGCATGCCTGATATGAACTCCACTTATTCATGATGTATGATTTTCTTGATATGTTGTTGGAGTCTATTGGCTAGGATTTTGTTGAAGATTTTTGCATCTATGTTCATGAGGGAGATTGGTCTGTAGTTTTCCTTTTGAGTGATGTCCTTGCCTGGTTTTGATATCAAGGTTATGCTTGCTTCATAAAATGAGTTAGGGAGGATTCCATCCTTTTCTATGTTTTGGAATAGTTTGAGTAGGATTGGTATCAGTTATTCTCTGAATGTTGGTAGAATTTCCTGGTGAAACCATCTGGGCCAGAACTTTTTTAGTTGGTAATTTTTTGATGACCTGTTCAATTTCTTATTTTGTGATGGACCTGTTCAACTTTTCCACACCAGTCTGTGTTATTTTAGGTAAGTGGTATGTTTCTAGAAATCTGTCCATTTCTTCCAGATTTTCAGATTTGTTGGAGTACAGTTCTTTGTAGTAACCTGATATTATCCTTTTTATTTCAGTTGGTTCTGTTGTGATGTCCCCCATTTCATTTTTTATTCATATTATTTGTATTCTCTCCCTCTTTCCTTTGTTAAATTTGTCAGTGGTTTGTCAATTTTATCAATCTTTTCAAAAAACCAACTTCTGGTCTTGTTGATTTTTTTTCTATTGCCCATCTGTTTTCTGTTTCATTGATTTCTGCTTAAAAATTTATTATTTCCTTTCTTCTGGTGACTGTAGGTTTTTTTTTTTTTTTGCTGTTCTTTTTCTAATTGTTGGAGATGTTGGTTTAAAGTGTTGATTTTGGCTCTTTCTTCTTTTTTGATGTGTGCATTGATTGCTATAATTGGCCTCTGATCACTGCTTTGCTGTGTCCCAATGATTTTGGTATGTTGTGTTTTCAGTCTCATTTGATTCCAGGAATTTTCCAGTACCATTTATTAAAGAGACTATCTCTTCCCAATTTAATGGATTTCAGCCCTTTGTCAAAGATCATCCCACCATCGGTTGATGGATCTATTTCTGGGTTCTCAATTCTTTTCCATTGGTCTATGTATCTGTCAGTTGTACCAGTACCAGGCAGTTTTGACTGCTGTGGCTGTATAGCAGGTTTTGAAATTCAGAGTGTGAGACCTCCTACTTTGTTCTTCTTCAATAGTGCTTTGCTTATCCAAGGTCTCTTTCCTTTCCATGGTATCTGGATTGGGATTGCATTGAATGTATAGACTGCTTTGGGTAGAAGTGCATTTTCACAGCGTTTACTCTTCCTATCCACGAGCATGGTATGTTCTTCCATTTATGTAGATCTGAGACTAGATATCTTTTGGGATGAAGTCATACAATATATTTAAAGATAAATTTATATAATTTAACATTATATACTAAAATTATTAAAGATAAATAAAACCCATCAGTTCCACCTGGATAGAAAATTCACTGACATCGGATACAGAGGCTCTGGTTCAGGACAGAGCAAACCGAGGTTGTGGCCTCAAATCTCCCACCCTGCTTGAGCCCCGAGAGGGTGATGCTAAGATCCTGGTCAGTTCTTTTCTTGACCAGAGAGTGGGGTTGCTCTCCAGAGAGTAGATACATTCACTAGTGTGCATGAATCAGTCACAGGGCATCTGGCTTGGGGTAACTGACTCTCAGAGTCTCTGTCAGCCCAGGTCTACTGTGACGTAGGGACACTTTTGTGGCCATGTTAATCACTGCTTTCTGCAGAGCTGTGGGTGGAGGCTGTGTAATTTACTGGAACCCAGGATGGAATCCTTGGTGCGAGCACCTAACTGTAGAGTGTGAGCACAGGGGCGCATGAGGACCAAGAGAGGAGGACCCATGACAGAACCACACAAGACAGCTGTCAGCAACCACCAGAGGGGTGCCTGGGTGCCCCCACCTCCAGGACAGCTGTGTGGAACGACCTCAATCAGAATCAAGTCTTTGAGAAGAAAGGATGGAGTGTTTATCCCCGCTCCTAACCCCGTTACTGGGTGT
Source organism: Orycteropus afer afer (assembly GCF_000298275.1). Classification (NCBI taxonomy): domain Eukaryota; kingdom Metazoa; phylum Chordata; class Mammalia; order Tubulidentata; family Orycteropodidae; genus Orycteropus; species Orycteropus afer. The sequence continues at coordinate 3,689,367 of NW_006921851.1, read as the reverse complement.
CTAATGTTGCTGTCTGTCCAGGACCATGTTCCTGTGATGTCCTTACTTGGGGAGAACACACAGGCTAAGGGTGAGAGGTGAGAGGTGAGGTGTGGGCGAGGTGGTGCACGCCAGGCTCCACCTCAAGAAGCTGGTGCCACAGCAGTGGCCTGGAAGGGCAAGAGCAGGCTATGAAGGTCCAAGTGGTGCATAAAGGTTCACAGACTTGGAATTCCGGAAAGAGCACACAGCACCAAAAAAACCAAATCCACTGCCATCAAGTCAGATTTGACTCAAAGCAACCCTTCCTTGGGTTTCTGAAGCAGTATCACTATGGAAGTAGATTGTTTACCCTTCCTTCTGAGGAGTGGCTGGTGGGTTTGAACCACCAGCCTTCTGGTTAGTAGTCAAATGCCTTAGGCACTACACCACCAGAGCTCCTACATACAGCACATAGCACTCAGCAGGGTATATTCCTACAAAGAAGCTGCTTTCTCTTCCATACAAGTCTGGGTGGCCCTCAGGACAAGCTCCTAGGCTGCCTGCCTCAGACTCTGACCCTGATGAGGTAAAGGAAGAAATCATACTCTGAATGCTGGCCCTATTAGAAATTGAGGCTTATTGTTTTAAAAAACAAAAATAACTGCAGTCTACATAAGACTATTACTTGTAAGTTTCACTGAGTGGTTTTTCTCTTTGGACATTCCACACATATCCAGAGTTTTATTTAGCCTTATTTCCAGGCTCAAGCTCCTATGTACACATAAGGTTTAGTGTCAGCCAGAAGCAATGAATTGACTTAATTATTTCCTTTTGTTACTTGGGCAAACTATGAAGCACACCAAGGTCTAGAGTGCTTTTTTTTCAAATGAAAATTATAATTACCTTCTGGGCTTATTTCTGGAGCCATTCATTCATTCATTCATTCATTTAAAAATATTATGTGGCACATGATAGACACTTGATAAATATTTGTTGACTGACTGGTGGTTGTGTAGGAATTGAGAGGGCAGATGATTGGATTAATGAATGAATGTGGTTTGAAAGTAGCAGTGGAACTGTGAAAAGTCCTTACAAGAGGGTATCTATGTGTAGTTAAGAATGAGTAAATGAATAGAAGTGGCAGTAGGAAACTAGAACAATATTGCAGCCAAAATATGGTGAATTTTAGGGTTAGAAAAAGCTTAATGATCAAGCAGAACGGTCTCAACTGGTAGATTAGAAATCATGGAATCCTTTCCAGAAAGGTAAGTGGCATGCCCCATTCACACTGGCAGTTGATGACAAAGCTAGGTCTGATCTTCTTTGTCTTGCTTTGCTTTTGCACTTTGTTGGAAGCTCAATAGTTGTTTTTAAAATTAATTGGGATATTTAAGATTTCATCCCACCTTTTCTAAAAGTTTATAGTGATGTCTTCCTGGAAAGCCATGGGTACAGTTTGCCCTCCCTCCCCTTGTCTCTCTTCCATCCATCATTAGAAAATGCAATTAAATGACCTTTTGTTTTGTAACTTGCATTAAAAAGCTTCTTTGTATCTGAATAAATGGTATCTAAATGCATGCGTAGTGCCTTAGGCACTTGACTGCTAACCAGAAGGCTGGTGGTTCAAACCCACCAGCCACTCCTCCGAAGGAAGATGGGGCAATCTACTTTCGTAGTGATACTGCCTCCGAAATCCAAGGAGGGGTCGCTATGAGTTGGGTCCGACTCAACAGCACATAACAACAACAATAACAAATGTATCCTAGCTGTTGTTGCTATGAAGCTGAACAGGCTTCAGCCGAGTTTTTAGATTAAAAGAGAGTAGAAAGCCCTTGCAATCTACTTCCAAAAATCAGCCAGCAAAAACCTGTGAATCACTATAGTTCAAACCCAGTGTACATGAGCTCACCATGACTTGGGGCCCTACTCCAGAGCTGCTATCAACAGCAACTCTAAACCAAAAAACCAGTTGCCATGGAATTGACTCCAACCCATGGGTTTTTACGGTTGTGACCTTCAGAAGCTGATCACCAAGCCTTTCTTCCCAGCCACCTCTGAGTAGGTTTAAACTGCCAACCTTTAGTTGGTAGCCAGTTGCTTAACCATGTGTGCACCCAGGAATTCCCAACAACAATTTGTTTCCAGGAAATGATTTCTTTGTTGAGGCTCAGGTGTGGAGTGTCAGAGTCAGAGATCATCAGATGAGGAGATATTGCTGCGTAGACCTTACTTTTTTTTTTTTTTTTAAATGTGGGAATAGGTAAGGCTTCCCCATGGGGTGGTCTATTTGTGTTTTAAAGAATCTGGACCTGATCTGGAGTAAGCAAAAGAATGTCCTATCTGGCACTCAGTAAACAGGAAGTGTATGCTCCCAGACACACAGTTATCCATCCTGCCTTTCTCACCAAGTAGCAGACTATTTGTTCAGAGGGTTCTTGGCTGCAGGCCTTGGGGCAGAGCTGCCAAACAGGAGGCATCTTTCCCAGAAGTCCTTGGAAGGAGCACAATCCAAACTTGTCTCCAGAATTGTCTGACAGTTAAATCCCCCCATCTGCCTGTGTCCAGTGTCATGGTGATAGGACTTTGGTGGGTTCATGGAGAAGGTAGTAAATCTCATTCTATGAAAATGTTAATACTAGGGAAAGACTGTGTCCTGACCACACCACTCATCAATTTATTCATTCTTAAAGCAAGCAATTATTAAGCACTTGTTTTGTTTGCATCAGGTCCTATACTAGAAGAAAGGTCTATAAAACAAGCGGTTAAAAGCTTTGGCTCTGAGTGAAGCAGTAACTTTTCTTCTCTAAGCCTCAATTTCCTTTAGTTACAGATTGTAATTTAAAACCTCAAAACAATTCACAATCAATAGTTATGCAGACAGAAATTATTTTTTACCAATTTCTTTGCACACATTGGTTTCTTGTAGCCCATAATACCATCCAAGATTCATTTGTCCTCTTTTTGGGGAATGTCTTCTATCCATTCTTTCAGAATGGGTTTGTAGGTGGTAAATCTTCTTAGCCTTTCCAGGTCTAAATATATCTTTAGTTTACTCTTAATATTGAGTGGTAGATAGACTGAGAATAAAATTCTAAGTTCAAAGATATTTTCCTCAGCACTTTGATGATATCATTACATTGTCTTCTTCCAAGCAACGTGACTGATAAGATGTTGGATTCTCATTCCTTTGTAGGTAAACTACTTTTTTTCCTCTCTGATAATTTTTAGGATTTTCCTCTTTTTTCTTAACTACCACATGTCCAGAAGTGGAATTTTTTGTTTATTTTTATTCTTCTCAAGACTCAGCAGACTCTTTAAAATGAGAACTTAAATTCTGGGGAATTCTGTGGTCGTTATTTCTTTAATTCCCTTTCTCCTATTTTCTGCCTGTGGTGGCCTTATTATTCTGCATCTTCCTCCACGACTCTATCTTCCATGTACATTTTCTTTATGATGTAGTCTAAGAGAACATGTCAAAAGTATCTTTCATAACACTAATTCATTTTTCTGTCCCATTCAAGCTTTTATTTAGCCTCTCTATTCATGTTTTAAGGATCTCTGGTGGCACAGTGTCCAAGGCATTTGCCTGCTAACCAAAAGGTTGGTGGTTCAAACCTACCAGCCACTCCATGGAAGAAAGATAGGATAATTTACTTCCATAAAGATTTACCATTTTGGAAGCCAAACAATAGGAAGGCATGTTAATGTTTACATCAGGTAATTACACTCCTTAGAGAGATCAATGGTGGGAGAACAGAAGGGCAGTGTTTGCACAGGGAGATATCTCAGGGGTGGTGGGGGGCAGGAATGCATAGGAAAGAAAGACACAGGGAAGAGGTAACTACAAGGAGGAAGTGGGAAAAGAGTGTCACATTGTGGAGAATTGCAGTCAATGTCATGAAACAAAATGTGTATAAACTGCTGTATGGAAAATGAATTTACTCTGTAAACTTTCACCCAAATCACAATAAAAATGAAAAATAAAAAGAGATTTACCACCTTGGAAAAGGCATAAACCCAATGGGGGTCACTATAAGTCAGAATCAACTCAATGGCAGTGAGTTTGGTTTTATTGAAATTTTAGTCCCTGGTGGTACAGTTAATATGCTCAGCTAATAAATGAGAGGTTGGCAACTCAAGTCCACTGAGATGCATCTCAGAAGAAACACCTGGAAATCTGCTTCTGAAAGATCACATTCACTGAAAACTCTATGGAGCACAGTTATACTCTGACACAAATGGAGTCACCATGAGTTACAATCAACTTTCTTTTTTTAACTGAGTTTTTTTAGATTTTAAACTTATATTTTTTTGTTTCAAATATTTTTAATTGCCTCTCTTTTTAATAATTTTATTAAATCAATTTATTAACTTTTTTATTTATTAAATAATAAGGTATTCCATACCTTACTGGTTTTGTTCCTTGGATGTTAGTCCAACCATTCACATTCTGAGGATACTAAATACACTTGTTTTGAAGTCTTCTTCCTATTGTGTTAATGGCATTTGTTTGGATTTAGGGTCTTCTATTCAAACCCACCAGTCACTCCTCGGAAGGAAGATGGGGCAATCTACTTCCGTAGTGATACTGCCTGGGAAACCCAAGGAGGGGTCGCTACGAGTCAGGTCCGACTTGACAGCACATAACAATAACAACAATTTGTAATGTTTATTGTTTCTCTTTAATAAGTGTTGATCTTACTCAAAAGCTTAGTGATTTTTTTTTTTTTTTTTTTGTAATAGGCTTATCTTCTGCAATAGAAGCCTCCTTCATCCCTAACCCCACTCTGTCTGTTCTGAATGGTGACTTCTTGTTTTGGGTGCTTTCTGCCACCATCTCAGCCTACTATTATGACTTGCTGTCTTGCTTTCATCTTTTAGGATAGTACAAATTTTCCTCTACACACACAATATTCTCTTTCTTTCAAAAGTGACCACATATTCACTAATTTTTATACCTTTTTTGTCATTTTGATGTATTTGAAGCAAAAAGGAAACATTTTGGTGTGTGCTCACTCCATCTTTTTGAAACAGAAAGTCTGCCACAAAGCCGGTTTGTTATTATCATCATAGAGTATTAAGCTGAGGAGAAAGTGACCAGATTTGTGACTTTGAAAAATCATTCAGTTGATGATGATATACTCCAGACCAGCATAAAGACCTAAAGTAGGAAATAGTAGCAATAGGCTAGATGAAAATAATGATTTCATCTCAGGCAGAGACAATGGGAATAAAGAGAAGGGATCAGATTCAAAGAATGTAGAAATTCCAGCACTGGGAGACTGGTTGTAGGAGGCAGGGATGAGAGAGAGGTGTGTGATATATGTCAGGTTTCAGACGTGGCTAAACAAATAAATGGTGATGCCATTCTATGAGAAAAATATATAGAAAATAAAGCAAGTTTGGGGGACAGATGAGTTGAGTATCTGGCACATCAAATTTCAATTGGAAGTGTCTGTAGGATATCCATCCATAAATGTCTAATTAGCAGTTGGAAATAAGGATATGCAACATTAAAGGGGAAAAAAAAATTAAAGGGAAGCCTGAGCCAGAGATTCAGATTTGGGAATCATTAGAATAAAGATAATACTTGAAGTTCTCAACTAGGGAGTTGAGAATCAACTAGTCGATCAACTAGGGAGAATAAGTACAGTACAGTGACAAAAGAAGAGGACACAGAAGAGAAACTTGGGTAACACCAACATTTGTTGGGTGATTTAAGGAAGAGAAGGCATATAAACAAGGCTGGAGGATCAGGAAAATGATAATGAAGAATTTAGTGAAAAAGGAAGTTCCATAAAAGGAATGACCAGCAGTATCAACAATGCCCAGTGTCTTGCTGGGTTCTCTACAGAAGCAAAACCAATGAACCAGATCGAAGAAGAGTTGATGCTTTTGAATTGTGGTGTTGGTGTTGGTGTTGTTGTTATGTGCAGTCTAGTCAAACCCGACTCATAGCGACCCCTCCTTGGGTTTCTAAGGCAGTATCACTACGGAAGTAGGATTGCCCAACCTTCCTTCC
>NW_006921851.1:3682763-3683284 GCF_000298275.1 Orycteropus afer afer | reverse complement strand
CAGAAATAGATAACACATTGGAAGGGTAAAGGAGAAGAATTGATGCAATGGAAGACAGAATTAATGAGATGGAAGAAAAATACCTGAATACTTCTCTGGAAAAGGAACAATCAGAAAAAAAATCAAAACAAAATGAAGAAAGCTTAGGTTCATGTTGGATACCATCAAAAGGAATAACTTACTTGTCATTGGAATTCCAGAACAGGAAGAGAAAAACAAAATTGTCCAAGATTTGCTGGAGGAGAACTTCCCTGAAATGATGAAAGATGAGAATATATCCATCCAGGAAGTCCAACGAACCCCAAGCAGGATAGACCCCAAAAGAAAATCACCAAGACACATCATCTTCAAACTCATCAAAACCAAAGACAAAGACAGAATCCTGAAAGCTGCACAGGAAAAACAAAAAGTTACATACAAAGGACAGCCATTAAGAATAAGCTCTGATTCTCAGCAGAAACCATGCAAGCAAGGAGGCAATGGGATGGTATATATAAAACCCTGAAAAAGAAAAATTTTCA
>NW_006921851.1:3676394-3680170 GCF_000298275.1 Orycteropus afer afer | reverse complement strand
TCTGGTTAGCAGGCAAGTGTCTTAGCCACTATGCTACCAGAGTGGTGTTGGTGAAGAATACTGAAATTACCATGGACTGCTAAAAGAACTACCAAATATGTCCTGGAAGAAGTGCAGCTGGAATGCTCCTTGGAAGCAAAAATGGCCAGACTTCAGCTGACCTTCTTTGGTCATGTTGTCAGAAGGGACCATTCCCTGGAGAAGGATATCATGCTTGGTAAAATGGAGGAGCAATGAAAAAGGGGAAGGCCTTCAATGAAATGGGTTGACACAGTGGCTGCAACGATGGGCTCAGGTATAGCAAGGATTGTGAGGTTGGCACAGGACTGGGCAGTGTTTCATTCTGTTATACATGGGGTTGCTATGAGTTGGAGACAAGTTGACAGCACCTAAAAATAGCATATATAGAAAGAGGAAACAAATTATCTCAAGAAAATGGTTTACACAGTTGTAGAAGCTAGCAAGGCCCAAGTCTGTAGGGCAAATGTCAAGCTGGAGGCTTTTCTGACTCATGGAGATGCAGGGGCTGATGAACTCAAGATCATCAGTCAGTATAGCAGGACACTGGCTTCAGAGGATGACGAGTCCAAGATCAGCAGGTAAAATGGCAGATTGTTGGCTCACAGGCTGCAAAGGCAACAATCCCAAGATCAGCAGCCAATATGGCAGACCAATGTTTCAAGTCCAGGAATTGGAGATGATGATGATGAGCAGCTAGGTGCAGGATCAAGATCCACCAGAAAGCCAGAGAATATTCCCAGGATGTCCATATATATTTCGGAAGCAAGCCACACCCCTGATAAAACTCTTTTCCAACTGATAGGCTACTCATTGTATATCTCATCATGGAAGTAATTACATTATATCAGATTTCTTCATGGGGAATGACTACATCATCACTGCTTAAACCACTTAAAGTCATGGTCCAGCCAAGCTAACACACAACCTTAACGATCACACCCAGAAAAGAAGTCAGTTAAGGACTGGAAATCTGCATTACATATGGCAACAAGAAGGCTTAACAAGAGCAATGATGGTGCATTTTTGGGGCATGAAAACAAAACTTGAGGGGATTTAGTAGGGAATGGAAAGTGAAAGTGGAAAACACAAGTGGAGAATACTCTTTCAGAATTTTGGCAATGAAGAGAAGAAAGAGCTAGGGTGGTAGCTAAAGGGAGACACAGGGTCAAAGACAGACTTAATTTTCAAGTATTTATAGACTAAAGTAAGGAATATTTTGAAGATATAGGAGGTAATAGACAACATAATGGAGCAAGGCAACTGAGGATGTTGTAGGGAGTAAGGCTTTGAGCAGAGTGTAGGAAATACCCTGGGGAACAGGAAGGAACACTTCATTGACTGAGATGAAGTAAAATGAATTAATGATAGTAATAATGCAGATAAATTAATTGTGGAAAGCATAAGGGAATTCACCCCAACTGCCTCACTTTTCTCCATGAAGGAAGGATAGGTGCCCTTCTTGCTTCCCATAACCTCTTCTAGCAATGTCTCATGCCTCCTTCTTAAAAATCCTGGTTCATTTGAAATTCATTAATTCTTTCTGTTAAATGGAAGAACCATCCCTACTCCTACCAAAGGTCAACTCCTTCACTTATAGTTGGCATACTATCTATACATCTAGTTAACGATTACACACATGGAATCTTCTCTCCCTCCTGTATTATCACATTCTCCCTCTCACCTGAACACTGCCATCTGCATGCTTTCATAGCCATCTTCCTGCTCTTATAGTCACCAACATTCTTTCACAGCCACTTTCTTAACATCCCCTAATTACCACATTCCTTGTAGCAAAAAATTGTTTAGAGATGTCTATAGTTGCTTTCTCCTCTTTCCTCACCTTACAGCCTCCCCTCAACATATTTCATAAAGCCTTCATTCCCACTGCAATTCAGAGGGTACTTTTTTTGTCGAGGTTACCAATGGCTTCCATGTCAAGTCTCTGTTCTTGTCCTACTTCACATCCAAATAGCTTCTTCTTCTTCTTTCTTTCTTTCTTTCTTTATTTTGCAGTGCTTTTTTCTTGGTTCCTTCATTGGTCATCCTCCCCAGACTTTGCTAGTTCTTTCTACTCTGCTTAATAAGTGTTGGGTTGCCCCATGGCTCAGTCCTTTTCCACCTTCTCTGTCTGCATTCTCATCCTATGTCATCTCATCCATTACATGAATGTCTAATAAATCATTAAAACATAACATACACAAGAGAATTCTTTATTTCCTACCTCCTTAATAGCCTGTTCTTCCCCTGGTTATCCCTGATTCCTAACTTTATCTCTTTTCCCATTTAATCCATCTATAAATCCTCTTAGTGCAACTTTTGAAACATATTGTAAATAAATCTACTTCTCTCCATGTTTTCTAACATCTACCATCTAACTGGGCCCAAGCTACCATCTCTTGCCCAGATGATTGCAATGGCATCCTCACTTCTCTCCCTTCATCCATTCTCGCCTAGCTATCATCTTTGTCCATGCTGCAGAAAGTTATCCTTTTAAAATATAAATCTAAGTTGGTCACAGCCTCACATAAAATGTTCCAATGGCTTCCAGTCCCACTTAGATACAGTCTAAACTTCAAAGCCTGGATTATAAAGCCCACCATGATCTAGCATCTGTCTACCTTTCCAAATTTAATTCTTGCTACTTTCCCCCTCATTCATGTGCCTGAATTGCTCTTCCCCTGAAATTTTAAGAGCTGGAGCTTTTGTTCATTCAGAACTCAGATTAAATGTCACTTCCTCCTAGAAACATTTTAAAGAACCACAACCCATCTGTCAGTTTGTCATACTCTGGTGGCTTGTGTATTGCTGTGATGCTGGAAACTGTACCACGAGTATTACAAATACCAGCAGGGTCACCCATGGTAGATAGGTTTCAGTAGAGCTGCCAGACCAAACTAGGAAGAAAGGCCTGGTAATCTACTTCTAAAAATCAGCCAATTAAAAACCTGTGGATCACAACAGAATATTGTCCAATGGACTCAAACATGCCAATGATCATGAAGCTGGCACAGGACCAGGTAGTGTTTTGTTTTCCTATACATCGTGTCACAGTGAGTTGGAGCTGACTTGACAGCATCTAACAAATATAGTATAGCCATCCCATCACTCTATCACATCACTTTTTTTTAATCACATCAGTTTTTCAAATTATCTCTCACTATCAAAATTTGAAGAGAAAGGTGCAGTTGACACAGCCATGGTATTTTCAATTGCCTCATGTGTGTGTGACAGCTGGACATTGAATAAGGAAAACTTAAGAAGAGTCAATGCTTTTGAGTTGTGGTGTTGGTGAAGAATGGACTGCTAAAAGAACTAACAAATCTGTCCTAGAAGACATGCAGCCAGAATGCTCCTTCAAAATGAAAATGGCCAGACATGGTGGCTGCGATGATGGGCTCAAGTATAGCAGGGATTGTGGGGCTGGCACGGGATCGGGCAGTGTTTCGTTCTGCTGTGCGTGGGGTCACTATGAGTCAGAAGTGACTCGATGGAACTTAACAACAACAACAACAACAAAGTGGAGGGTCAACAAAAAAGAAGAAGGCCCTCAACAAGATGGATTGACATAGTGGCTACAAAAATGGGCTCAGGGGAATTCTGGCAAGATGGCGGACTATGCAGAAGGACTGCACAGACCCTCTTCAACAAAGAAAAGGGAAACTAATTAACACAGACACAGAAGATAATCTTGGACCCCTGAGCCTTGAAGGGAAGGATACAAAAATGGACTAAACCCCAACTAGCAGAAGAATTTG
>NW_006921851.1:3666151-3673021 GCF_000298275.1 Orycteropus afer afer | reverse complement strand
GGTGGGGACCAGGTTTGCTGGTCCAATAGAGCCTGGTGGAACCACTGAGACTATGGCCCCTAGCTGCCCTTCAGGTCTGGAATTGAACCCACACCTGTGGTTTCCAGCCAAACAATGTATAGGCATGTGAGCTAAACATTTACCTCAAGCAGACACAAGACCTGGAGAGAACAATCATGGGAGAAGGAAGGGCTGCTTATGCACAGGGATACAGCTCAGGGTGCAGGAAAGTATGGAGGGATGGTCACTATGGGGAGGAAGTGGGAGGGGAGCTGTCGCATTGTGGTAAACTGTGGTCAATGACATGAGACAAAGTATATGTGAACTGCTGTATGGAAAGTGAATCTTCACACAAATCACAATAAATTAAAAAAAAAAAAAAGGGCTCAGATATAGCTAGGATCATGGGGCTGGCATAGGACTGAGTAGTGATTCATTCTGTTGTACATGAGGTCACTATGAGTCGGAGAAGAATTGACAGCACCAAACAACAACAATATCAGAATTTTAAAATCTAAGGAGGTTTTTGCCTCTTTTGTTTTTTGGTTATCTGGCTTTTCCCTACATTTCCTCGTAACAAGAATAGAAGCTTCTTAAGATCAGCAACCTAGCCTCATGCTCTGCTATAACACTGCATCCAAAACTGTATATGGGACATACCAGTTGCTGTTGAATAGATTCCAACTCATAGTGACCCAAAGTGAATCAGCATAGACCTGTGCTCCATAGGGTTTTCAATGGCTGATTTTTCAGGAGTAGACGGCCAAGGCTTTCTTATGAGTCACCTGGGGTGGACTCAAACTCCCAACATTTCAGTTAGCATCTGAGCACATTAACCATTTACACCACCCAGAGTCTCCATTTGGAACACTTAATAAATATTTATTGATGAAGACAAGGTCAGCTGTTAAGACAGTTTGGGAAGGGAGGATCATGAAAATGGTTTGCATAGCATTTGAAGGGAAACAAGGTGGGGCTGATGCACAAAGGAAAGACAAAAATTTGCCAAATTGCCCCACGGTGCTGAGGGCCCAAATGAAGTTGGAGAATTATCTTGGCAATGATATCCATCTGCTCTCTTGGGTGATTTTCTCAGCAAGGCTCAAGAGTCTTAGAATAAGTATTTAAAAAACAGATGGCTTCTATTTCTTCCCTTGTAAAATTTAAATGTTTAAAGTCTCTCCAGCATGAAAAATCTGTGATACCTCAAATATACTCAAAAACTAGGTATTAAAAAAAAAAAAAAAAAAAAAAAACTTTTGTTAAATGAATAATTAACAACTCCCCACCCATTCTGTTGAAGTTCAGAGTTTTGTCCATTTAATTACCTTGTTAACTACTCCCTTATACATCGTGGTATACTTTTAAAATGAATTCACATGCATTCTAAACATAGGTTAGCTTACTTATATCTACATATTTTTACTTCAATGTAGTATGGATATGCCTTATTTTTCCTAGTATATGTCAATTTATGAAGAACATATTCTGTGTTTAAACAGTTTTTAATCAAACTTCCCCCCATTTTCACAAGAACAATGCTACTCAATACTTACTAAGACCAGGTTGATTATGTCAGACTCCATTAATAGAAATGATATAAGGAACAGAAGTTCAAGGGGAATCTATACTATTCAAATTAAAGGTATTCTCAAACCAGAAGCCTTGGCACAAGAGAAGCTTAAGGTTGCAGATTTAAGAGACAATCTTTAATGGGGTTGCTGGACAGCAGCCTGAAATACACTCCTGCGGTGTAGTAAATCACTTAGTGTGGCTTTTCTAGCCATAAGTCTTTGTAAACTCCATGGTGGAATTTGCCATGAGCAACTGAATAGCTTCTGATTGTTAAAGTTACCCACCTGAGGTATGTCTGTTGAAAACGGCACGAAGCAATCTTCTGTGATGTTCTCTTTCTCTCTTGGGTATATAGAATTCTGATGTTGGGATTGGTAGTTTGGCCACTATGCCAGGCTCAAAAAGAGCCCTCCTAGAGGCAGGAGTCCCTCTCACTGCTGGCTGAGAAAGATGTGCTGCTGAGAAAAACATGGTCCTGAGAGACAAGCACTTGCTGAGAGAGAGACGTGAGAGAACTGTGCTGCTGAGAGAGAGACACAAGAGACAGACACTGCAGAGAGAGATGTGAGAGGTACACAGTGCCAGGAGAACAATGTGCTGCTGAAACTGCCGGCTGCTGAGTGAGACTGTGAGGCTGGTTGTGAGAGACTGTGTGCATTTCTGAACTTTAATTATACTGCTTCCCTAATAAACCCCCTAATTTCTGAGTTTTGTGTGGCCACGGCAGCGAATTATTGAACCCAGTGGAGAGATGATGGGCGCTGCAGGAGAAACAGTTGGTAAAAGCACTGGAGGGAGGCAGCATGTCTGGCCTCACAGGAATAGGCTGATGGTGATTCTGTCTTTCTCTTGTGGGGTTAGAGAAGGTCAGGAGATGGTGTCTCTGGTGTCTCCTTGCCCCCTTGGCAGCTCCTGAATCAGAAGGAACAACACCACCAAGCAAATGTTGGTTATGCATTTCTGCAGAACTTTTCTCTTTTCACTGTTATTGTATAAATATATATGTGTAATAATATATTGTCATATCTTTCATTAATGCAGTCACTAAACATTTGCTAAACAGTTATGATATGTGAGACACTGTGGTAAGGGAATAAGTACAAAGATGAATGAAATCCAGATCCTGCTTTCAAAAGGTAAAACCAATAGAAGGAAGAAAGATGTAGACCAATAACCAGAATACACATCAGGATATGCTATGTTTGAGCAGTTAAAATGAAGGAGAATTCACTGTTGGTTAAGGGAAGGACATCAAGATCTACTGCATGGTGGAGGGGGTATTTGACTTGACCCTTGAAGGGTGGCTAAGGTTTTTAAAGGCATAAATGGAGAGATGGGAAAGCTATTATAGGATATCAGACAATGGAAAACTATCATGAGAAAAGGACTTAGACTTCTTGGGGGTGTCATTATCAAGGATAATATTGAGAATGATGATTGAACATTTCAAATATTAGTTCAATGTCAAAACTTTTTGACAAATGGGTAGTGAGCATCCTGTATACAAGAAGCAGTTTGGCAGTGGATGGAATGTTGGACTAGATCACTGTTTCTCAAACTGATCAATATATGGATCCATTTCAAAGGGGAAAAAATCATCACAAATCACCAATATAAACATATTATTTCATTATAATATTATTTGGAAACAATACATGTAAACCTAGGTGTAAACTCGTATGATTATAAGTCTTATGCTACAATAAAACAAAAGTAGCTTGTAAATAATATACAAATATAGTAGAATGTAAATAAAAGTCAAAGGAACAACTTTAATTGAATGTAACCATTGATGTGGTGGTAAGTCAGTTATCCTGCTACTTGACTCACACTACTAGGTATCTTTATTTTAACAGAACAGGCACAGGGTCCTGCAATGTTACTAAGTCTTCCCTTGATGTGAATGAGTCATTCAGAGTCAGTCCATGTTTCTGGTTTTTAAATTAGCCTGTGTCTTAATTCTCTAAACCAAAAACCAAACAAAACACACTGATCCAACTCACAGCGACCCCTCCTTGGGTTTCTGAGGTGGTATCACTAAGGAAGTAGATTGCCCAGTCTTCCTCCCAAGGACTGGCTAGTGGGTCTAGTGCTACTATAACAGAAATTTCACAAGTGGATAGCTTTAATAAACAGGAATTTATTCTTTTATAGGCAAGAAGTCTGAATTCAGCGTGCCAGCTACAGGGGCTGGATGAAGGACGTTTGACCTTGGGCTTCAGCTCTGCCTCTTGTTCTGTGCCCACTGGAGCTGGAGCCTTCTTCTGACTGATGTAGCTACTGGCTGCAGAGTCTGACAAACCCAAGATCATCAGTTAAAATGGCACAATCCCCAAATCAGCAGGCAACAGGTCAAGCCACAGGTCCAAGTCCAGGAACAATCTCAAGATCAGCAGACAACACAGCAAGACACTGGTTCAAGTCCAGGGACAAGAGATGAAGACTCAGCCAAATGCAGGATCCAAAATGTGCCAAAAAGCTAGAGACCATCCTCAAAGCTTCTCCATATACACTGGAAGCAGGCCACACCCAGAAGACAACTACTTAGCTGCTCACAGCATTTCTGCCAAGGAGGTGATTATAGTTTCATCATGGGGAATAATTTACATCCAGCTGCCAAGCACTCAAAACCATGGCTGCAGCCAAGTTGACACACAAGCTTAAATAACACAGACTGGAAACATAAAATTTGTCCCATAAAAGGATCCTGGCTGAGGAAGGCACACTCAACCTGGGATAATTTGAAGAGTTTATTTACAAAAGAGTCCTTAGCACTGATCCTACTCAAACTATTTCAGAACACAGAAAAGGATGGAATCCTCCCAAATTCATTTTATGAAGCAAGCATAACCTTGATACCAAAGCCAAGCAAAGATACTGCTCAAAAGGAAAACTACAGACCAATACTGCTCATGAATAAAAACACAAAAAGCTTCAATAAAATCCTAGCCAATAGACTCCAACAACATATCAAAAAAAGTAATACATCATGACCAAATGGGATTCATAGCAGTTATGCAAGGACAGTTTAACTTTAGAAAAACAATCAACATAATCCATCACACAAATCAAATGAAGGGGAAAAAAACACATATTAATTGATGCGGAAAAGGCACTTGATAAAATCCAACACCATTCCTGATAAAAAAAAATCTCTCAGAAAGACAGGAATAAAAGAGAAATTCCTCAGCATAATAAAGGGCATATACACAAAACCAACAGTCAACAATATTCTAAATTGAGAGAAATTAAAAGCATTCCCCTCGTTATCAAGAACTATACAAGAATGCTCTCTATCACCACTTCCATTAAACATTGTATTAGAAGTCCTAACCAGGATAATAAGGCAAGAAAGGGAAATAAAAGTCATCCAAATTGGTAAGGAAGAGGTAAAACTATCCCTATTTGCAGATGATATGACCCCATACATGGAAAACCCAAGAGACTCAGAAAGAAAACGATTGGAATTAGTTGAAAGATTTAGCATAGTAGCAGAATACAAGATCAATATACAAAAATTAGTTGGATTCCTCTACACCAGCAAAGAGATAAAAAAGGAAAAGGAAATGAATGTCATTTGCAGTACTACCAAAAGGATAAAATACTCAGGAATAAATCTTACCAGAGGCACAAAAGACCTATACAAAGAAAACTGCAAAACACTATTATAAGAAACTGTAAGAGGTCTATATAGAGGGAAGAATATACAATACTCATGGATAGGAAGACTGGACATTGTGAAAATGGCCATACTGCCCAAAACAACCTATGCATTCAATGCAATTCCAATTCAGATCCCATCAGCATTCTTTAAGGAATGGAAAAATCAATCACTGGTTTTATGCAGAAAGGAAAGAGCCCTCAAATAAGCAAAGCACTACTGAGGAAGAAGAACAAAGTATGAAGTCTTACACTCCCCAATCTCAAAACTTACTATATACCTACAGTAGTCAAAACAGCCTGGTATTGGTAAATCACAGACACATAGATGAGTGGAATTGAGAACCCCGAAATACATCTATCTACCTATGGTCAGCTGATCTTTGCCCAATGGCCAAAATTCATTAAATGGGGAAGATATTGTCTCTTTAACAAATGGCACTGGCAAAAATGGATTTCCATTTTCAGAAAAGTGAAACAAGATCCATATTTTACATCATACACAAAAACTAACGTCAGATAGGTCAAAGACTTAAATCTAAACTGTAAATCTATAAAATTCATCAAAGAAAAAATAGGACAAACTTAGGGGCATTAATATGTGGCATTAATTAGACTACCAAACATAAGTAAAAATGCACAAACAGCAGAAGATAAACTAGATAACTGGGACCTTCTAAAAATCAAATCCTTATGTGCAGCAAAAGACATCTCCAAAAGAGTAAATAAAAGGGGGCCTACAGATTGTGAAAAATATTCAGCAATGACACGTCTGACAAGGAACTTATCTCTAAAGTGTATAGAAAACTCCAACACCTCAACATCAAAAAGATAAACAATCCAATTTAAAAACAAGTAGAAGACATGAGGAGAGGGAACCTAGACCATGCCCCATAAGCGGCTAGGCAGGAAAGCAGGGAAAGGACAGAAAAGGCAAAGGGGACCGGAACAGATTGAGGAGTCAGCCACAGAGATCCAGGTGAGGAGAGGGAACCCAGGTCATGCTCCATAGCGGCAAGGCAGGAAAGTGGGGAAAGGACAGAAAAGGCCAAGGGGACCGGGTCAGAGTGAGGAGTCAGCCACAGGGATCCAGATAAAGGTGGTTAGAGAGATTTCCAACAGCTAAGGGAGACAAACTTCTCGTCGGTTTGTCCTACTGTGGTGACGTGTTGCTGTGAGTCTTGAGGCTGTGCCACTGGCCTTTCAAACCAGGGGGTGCACATGGTGCACAGGTATCAGGTGTGCAGACTGAGACAGACTAGGAAGAAGGAAGAGGCTATCCACTTCTCAAAGAATTGGCCAGGGAAAACATTATGAATAGCAGAGAAACACTGTCTGATACATTACTGAGCAATTTTATGAATAGTCTGGAAACATTGTCCAATACAGAGGAGGAAGATGAGTCACTTAGGTTAGAAAGCTCTCAAAATAGAACTGGGCAAGAGCTGCATTATCAGAGTAAAACCAGCTTTACTCATATGGATAAGGTAAAGCTTTTAAGACCTCCATTTGTTGACATGGCACCACTCAAATTGAGGAGAAACAGCAGCAAACATCCATTATAATTGGAACATGGAATGTATGAAGTATGAATCTAGGAAAATTGGAAGTTGTCAAAAATGAAATGGAACGCAT
>NW_006921851.1:3664471-3665676 GCF_000298275.1 Orycteropus afer afer | reverse complement strand
AAACAAGTCCATGAGAGCCAAAATATGATCTAGAATATATCCTTCCTGAATTTAGAGATCATCTAAAGAATAGATTTGATGCATTGAACACCAATGACCAGAACCAGATGAAATGTAGGATTACATCAAGAGCATCATCCATGAAGAAAGCAAGGGGTCACTAAAAAGACAACAAAAGAAGAGAAGACCAAAATGGATGACAGAAGACACTTTGAAACTTGCCCTCGAATGAAGAGTAGCTAAAGCAAATGGAAGAAATGACAAGATAAAAGAATTGAACCGAAGATTTCAAACAGCTGCTTGAGAAGACAAAGCCAATTACTATAATGAAGTGTGCAAAGGCCTGGAGTTAGAAAACCAAAAGGGAAGAACATGCTCAGCATTTCTCAAGTTGAAAGAACTGAGGAAAAAATTTAAGCCTCGAGTTGCAATATTGAAAGATTCTAAGGGCAAAACATTGAATGATGCAGGGAACATCAAAAGAAGATGGAAGGAATACACAGAGTCACTGTACCAAAAAGACCTGGTCGATCTTCATCCATTTCAGGAGGTGGCATATGATCTAGAATCAATGGTACTGAAGGAGGAAGTTGAAGCTGTAATGAAGGAATTGGCAAAGAACATGGCTCCAGGAATTGACGAAATACCCATTGTGATATTTCAACAAACGGATTCTGCACTGGAGGCACTCATTCGGTTATGCCAAGAGATTTGGAAGACAGCTACCTGGCCAACAGACTGGAAGGGATCCATATTTGTACCTATTCCAAAGAAAGGTGAACCCACAGAATATGGAGACTGTCAAACAATATCATTTATGTCACACGCAAGTAAAATCTTATTGAAGATAATTCAAAAACAGTTGCAGCACTATATTGACAGAGATCTTCCAGAGGTGCAAGCTGGATTCAAAAGAGGACGTGAACAAAGGATATCATAGCTGCTGTCAGATGGATCTTGGCTCAAAGCAAAGAATACCAGAAAGATATTTGTTATTGTTGTTGTTATATACCGTGGTTACTTGTGTTTTATTGACTGTGCAAAGACATTTGATTGTGTGCATCATGACAAATAATGGACAACATTGAGAAGAATGGGAATTCCTGAACACTTGATTGTACTCATGAGGAACCTGTACCTTGACCAGGAGGCTGTCATTCGAATGGAACAAGGGGACACTACATGGTTTAAAATCAAGAAGGGAG
>NW_006921851.1:3663027-3663616 GCF_000298275.1 Orycteropus afer afer | reverse complement strand
ATGTTTCGTTCTGCTGTGCATAGGGTCGCTATGAGTTGGAAACGACTCAATGGCACCTAACCACAACAACAGAAGACATGAACAGACAATTCACTAATGAAGATAGTCAGGTGGCCAACAAACACATGAAGAAATGTTCACAATCATTAGCCATTGTTGTTGTGGGTAGGTGCTTTCGAGTCGGCTCTGACTCATAGCAGTCCTTTACAACAGATGGAACACTGTCCAGTCATGCACCACCTCACAATCTTTCAGCCCATCATTGCAGCCACTGTGTCAATCCATCTCTTTGAAGGTTTCCCCTTTTTTGATGACTCTCCACTTTATCAAGTATGATGCCCTTGTCCAGGAAACAGTCTCTTTTGACAACATAACTGTTTTGGTTACCTAGCACCATTCTGACAGGAATATACCACAAATCCGATGGCTTGAACAAACAGTTTATTCTCTTACAATTTTGGAGGCTGTAAATTCAAGTTCAAAGTGGCAGGCTCTGTTGTTGTTGTTGTTGTTAAGTGCCGTCGAGTCGTTTCCGACTCATAGTGACCCCATGCACAGCAGAATGAAACACTGCCCGATCCCGCGCCAG
>NW_006921851.1:3654394-3660152 GCF_000298275.1 Orycteropus afer afer | reverse complement strand
ATCCCTTCGGCTGATTGCTCTTCTGTCCGGGTTCAAGGCTTTTTTCCCCTTTCCTGCTCTTCCAGCCTGCTACTCTGGCGTCCCTGCATTGTCTCTCCTCACCTGTAAGCCTGGGGCTGACTGCTCTTCTGTCCGGGTTCAAGGCTTTTGTCCCTTTCCTGCTCTTCCGGCCTGCAGGCCCTAGGGGCTGATAAAAGCCTCTCAGCTTTGGGTGTCAGTTCTGCCTCCTGGTCCTGGCCCACTGGAGCTAGAGGCTTTTCCTCACTCAGACAGCTGCTGGCTGCTGAGGCTGACAAGCCTAAAGCTGGTAAGTAAAAAGGCACAGTCCCAATGTTACCAAACCACATGGCAGGCCTTTAATTCAAGTCCATTGAAAGTCCCAAGTTCGGCAGAGCATGGCAGGCTGCTAAACAACAACATGGTACATGCAGGGTTCAAGTGTGCCATAAGCTAGAGACCATTCCCAAAGCTGCTTCTTATATATGGTAAGCGGACCACATCCCTAAAGCAGCCACTCAGCTGCTTTGGTAGATCACACCATGGAGCTAATTGCCAGTCTCATCATGGAGAATAACTTCCACTGGCTGCCCAGCCACTCAACCAGGCCCAGACAAGTTGACACACAACTTTAACCACCACAATGACCAAAGTAGGTGAGACGAAGTCTGGCTATTCTTGCTTCCAAGGAACATTCAAGATGCATATCTTCCAGAATGGATTTATTTATTCTTCTGGCAGTCCATGGTGTTTTCGGTATTCTTCACCAACACCAGAATTCCAAAACATCAATTCTTCCTTATTCATTATTTAGCTTTCACATGCATATGAAGTGATTAAAAATACCATGGCTTGGGTTGGGCAAACCTTACTCTTCAAAGTGACGTATTTGCTCTTCAATGCTTTATTATTATTTTTTTATTTAATTTAATTTTTTTTTCTTTTAATTTTTGCAGTATTCCTCTTCTCCCCTACCACCTCTGGTAACCAACAAAGAAAGTTTCCTTCCATATATAAACCTTTCCTTGACTTTTTACAGTATTGAACTAATAAAAAATTTGTCCTTCCTGGTTGACGTATTTGACTCAGCATAATACCCTCCAAGTTCATCCACATTATGTGTTTTTTGGTTGATTCTACATTATTCTTTAATATTGCATAGTATTCCATTGTGAGTATGTACCATAGTTTCGTTATCCATTCCTCTGTTGATGGGCACCTAGGTTGTTTCCATCTTTTGGATATTGTAAACAGTGCTGCAATGAACATGGGTACGCATATATCTGTTCTTGTCCTGGCTCTCACTTCTTTAGGGTATATATCTAGTAATGGAACGGCTTGGTCAAATGGTATTTCTAATTCCAACTTTTGAATAGCCATACTGCTTTCCACAGTGGTTGTACCATTTGACAGTCCCAATAGCAGTGTATGAGAATTCCAACCTCTCCATATCCTCACACGCATTTGTTATTTTCTGTCTTGTTGAACTTTGCTACTAGCACTGGGGCAAGATGCTATCTTATTGTTGTTTTGATTTGCATCTCTCTAATAGCTAATGATCATGTACATTTCTTCATGTGTTTGTTGGCCGCCTGAATATCCTCTTTGGTGAAGGGTCTATTCATGTCTTCTGCCCATTTTTAAATTGGATTGTTTGTCTTTTTAATGTTGAGGTGTTGGAGTTTTCCATAAATTTTAGAGATAAGTCCCTTGTCAGATACGTCATTGCCGAATATTTCCTCCCAATAGGTTCTCTTTTCACACTTTTGGAGAAGTCTTTGAAGGACATAAAAATTTAATTTTTAGAAGGTTGTATTCGTCTAGTTTACCTTCTGCTGTTTGTGAATTTTGGATTATGCTTGATAGTCTATTTATGCCATAAATCAGGGCCCCTAAATTTGCCTCTATTTTTTCCTTAATGAACTTTATAGCTGTAGGTTTGATATTTAGGTCTTTGATCCATCTGGATTTAGTTTTTGTGTATGGTGTGAGGTATGGATCTTGTTTCATTTTTCTGCAAATGGATAGCCAGTTTTGCCAGCACCATTTATGAAACAGACATTCTTTTCCCATTTAATGGATTTCAGCCATTTGTCAAAGTTCAGCTGACCATCGGTTGATGGATGTATTTCTGGGTTCTCAATTCTATTCCACTGGTCTGTGTTAGGAAGTCTGGTGGCATAGTGCCTAAGGCATTTGACTGCTAACCAGAAGGCTGGCAGTTCAAACCCACCAGCCACTCCTTGGAGGAAGACTGGGCAATCTACTCCCATAGAGATACTGCCTTGGAAACCCAAGGAGGGGTCACTATGAATTGGAATCAACTCGATGGCAGTGAGTTTCATTTTGTTTTTTGGTTTGGTCTATGTGTCTGTCATTGTATCAATATCAGGTTGTCTGTAAGACCTCCTGCTTTGTTTTTCTTCAATAGTGTTTAGCTTATCCAAGGTCTCTTTCTTTTCCATATAAAAATAGTGATCAGTTATTCCATATCCTTAAATAATGTTGATGGCATCTGGATTGGGATTGCATTGAATGTATAGATTGCTTTTGGTAGTATTGCCATGTTCACAATGCTCAGTCTTCCTATCCGTGAGCATGGTATTCTCTTCCATTTACATACATTTCTTATGGCTTCTTGAAGTATAGTTTTGTAGTTTTCTTTGTATAGGTCTTTTGTGTGCCTGGTAAGATTTATTCCCAAGTATTTTATTTTTTTGGTAGCTATTGTAAATGGTATTGATTTCCTTAATTCCTTTCCACCAGCCTCTTTGCTGATGTAGAGGAATCCAACTGATTTTCTGGATGTTGATCTTGTATCCTGCCACTATACCACTCAAATAGATTTTTTGCTGAGTCTCCCAGGTTTTCTGTGTATGAGATCATATCATCACCAAATAGGGATAGTTTAACTTCTTCCTTACCAGTTTGGATGCTTTTGGTTTCCCTTTCTTGACTTATTGCTCTGGCTAGGACATCAAATACGATGTTGAATAGAATGGTGATAGAGGACATCCTTGTTTGGTTCCTGTTCTCAAGGGGAATGGTTTCAGTCTCTCTCCTACTGCCTCTCTTATCAATTGCCTTTGCTGCATCAATTGATATGAGCATGTGGTTCTTTCCCTTTATTTTACTTGTGTGATGGATGACATTGATTGTTCTTCTAGTGTTGAACCATTCTTGCACAGCTGGTATGAACCCCACTTGGTCATAATTATTATTTTTTTGATATGTTATTGGAGTCTATTGGCTAGGATTTTGTTGAAGATTTTTGCATCTGTATTCATGAGGGATATTGGTCTGTAGTTTTCCTTTTGAGTGATGTCTTTGCCTGGTTTTGGTATCAAGGCTATGCTTGCTTCATAAAGTGAATTTGGAAGGATACCTTCTTTTTCTATGTTCTGAGATAGTCTGAGTAGGATTAGTGTCAGTTCTTCTCTGAACATTTGATAGAATTCTCCAGTGAAATCGTTAGGGCCTGGACACTTCTTTAGTTGTTGGTAATTTTTTTATGATCTATTAAATTTCTTCTTTTGTTATGGGTCTGTTCAAATATTCCTCCTCAGTCTGTGTGAGTTTAGGTAAGTGATGTATATCTAGACAGCTGTCCATTTCTTCTAGACTTTCAAATTTGTTGGACTACAGTTCTTCATAGTAAGTATCCTGATATTATCTTTTTTATTTCAGTTAGTTCTGTTGTAATGTCACCAAATTTGTTTCATATTCATGTTGTTTGTTTTCTTTTCCTTTGTTAAATTTGCCAGTGGTTTGTCAATTTTATTAATCTTTTCAATACACCAACTTCTGTTGTTGTTGTTGTTATGTGCTGTTGAGTTGGCCCCAAATCATAGTGACCCCCTCCTTGGGTTTCCAAGGCAGTATCATTACGGAAGTAGATTGCCCAACCTTCCTTCCGAGCACCAACTCCTAGTCTTGTTATTTTTTTCTATTGCTTTTCTATTTTCTGTTTCATTTACTTCCACTCAAATCTTTTTCTGTTCTTCTCGTGAGTGTACGCTTTTTTGCTGCTCTTTTTTTAATTGTTGGAAATATTAGGTTAAGTTGTTTGTTTTAGCTCATAGTGACCCACTTTGGGTTTCTGAGATGGCAAATCTTTATGGAAGTAGATTGCCTAGCTTTCCTTCCACCTTTTTAAGGAGCGTATTATTCAATTTCCCTGTGTTTGCTCTTTTCCCTTTATCTTCCTATTGTTGATTTCTAATTTACTTGTATTGTGATCTGAGAATATGCTTTGCAATATTTCATTGTTTTTAAATTTATTAAGACTTGCTTTATGGCCTAATATATGGTCTATCCAAAAGAATGTTCCATATGCACTGGAAAAGAATGTATATTGTGCTGTTGTTGGGTGAAGTGCTCTGTAGATGTCTATAAGGTCAAGTTGGTGGATTGTATTGTTTAGTTCTTCTGTGTCTTTCTTGAGTTTTTTTCCAGTGTTCTATCTTTGAAAGTGGTGTGTTAAAGAAAGTCTCCTACTATGACTGTGGAGTCATCTACTTACCTTTTCAATTCTGTTAAAGTCTGATTTATGTATTTGGGGGCTCTTTCATTGGGTGTATAAACCAAAAAAAAACCAAACTCACCATTGTGGAGTAGATATTTATTATGGCTATGTTCTCTTCTTAAATCAATCCTATAATCATTACATCTTTCCTTGTCTCTTGTGGTGGTTTTTGTCTTAAAATTAATTTTATCAGCAATTAATATTGCCACTTCTGCTCTTTTTTGATTGCCATTTGCTTGATTCATCTTTTTCTAACCTTTGACTTTTAAACTATTTTTGTCTTTGTCTCCAAGGTGTGTCTCTTGTAGACAGCATATTGATAGGTTATATTTTCTTATCCAGTCTGCAACTCCCCATCTCTTGAGTGGTGCATTTAATCCATTTACATTCAATATAATTATCAACAAGTATGAATATGTTCCTGTCATTTTGTTACATGTTTTTTCATGGTGTTGTTGATTTCTTTGTTCCATATAATTTTCTGTGCTGACCTTATTTTGTTATGAATCATGTTATCATTTTCTTCGTTGATACTGTTTCAGTATTTGCTAAATATTTCTACTTATCCTTTTTTTTTTATTTTGATGTGAAGGTTTATCATTTTTCTTTGAGGTTACCCTGTGATTTATAATTTTCTTCACAAGTTTAGAACAGTCCATTCTTTTCCTTTTTTAAAAAAGAATTTATTTTATTTATTGTGATTTGGGTGAAGATTTACAAAGCAAATTCACTTTCCATACAGCAGTTCACATACACTTAGTCTCATGTCATTGACCACAGTTTACAATGCAACAGCTCCCCTCCCACTTCCTCCCTATAGTTACCTCTTCCCAGTGACCATCTTTCCATACTCTCCTGTGCCCTGAACTGTCTCCCTGTGCATAAGCAGCCCTTCCTTCTCCCATGATTGTTCTCTCCTGGGCATGTGGCTACTTGAGGTAAATGTTTAGCTCACATGACTATACATTGTTTGGCTGGAAACCACAGGTGTGGGTTCAATTCCAGACCTGAAGGGGAGCTAGGGGCCATAGTCTCAGTGGTTCCGCCAGGCTCTATTGGAGCAGCAAACCTGGTCCCCACCTTCTTTTTGTTTTTTTTCCTCCAAATGATTTTGAGTTTTGTTCCACATTGTTCTCCCTCTCTATCCAGGATCTCCTACATCCCTTCCAAATGGATGACAGTGGTAGCCAGGCACCATCTAGTTCTTCTGGTCTCATAGTTGTATAGGTTGCAGAT
>NW_006921851.1:3651470-3653596 GCF_000298275.1 Orycteropus afer afer | reverse complement strand
GCATAATGTCCTCGTGTTATCATTTCCTTTGTTGCTGTTGTTTTAGTATATGCTGAATATTTGTGCTTGTCCTTTTTTATTGTGATGTGAAGGTTTATCCTTTTTCTTTGAGCTTACCCTATGATTTATAATTTTATCCCCAAGTTTAGAACAGTCCGTTCTATCTTGCAATTGTCTTGACTTCCTTCACCATTTACAAGTTCTGTAACTACTATTTTTGCCCTTTTTTGTTTATAGTTGTCCTCATTTGTCAAGTGATGTCCCTGGTTCCCTGTTTCTATAATTGGGTTGGTTTCTGGGTTATGTCATCATGTGTGTTAATGGCCAGTTGTTGTTTGCTGTTGTTGGTTCTCTGTCCAAAGGACTCCCTTTAGCATCTCTCATAAGGTTGGTATGGTTTCAACAAATGCCCTTAATTTCTGATTATCTGGAAATGTCCTAACTTCACCATCATATTTGAGGGACAATTTTGCTGGGTATAAAATTGTTTTGATGCTTTTGAGTTGTGGTGTTGGCGAAGAATGCTGAAAGTACCATGGACTGCTGAAAGAACTAACAGATCTGTCCTGGACAAAGTGCAGCCAGAATGCTCCTTGGAAGAGAGGATGGCCAGACTTCATCTCACATACTTTGGTCATGTTGTCAGAAGGGACCATTCACTGGAGAAGGATGTCATGCTTGGTAAGGTAGAGGGTCGACAAAAGAGGGGAAGGCCCTCAACAAGATAGAGTTAAATGGTGGCAGCAGCAATGGGCTCAAGTATAGCAGCGATTGCAGAGATGGCATGGGACCAGGTGGTGTTTTGTTCTGCTGTGCATAGGGTTGCTATGATTCTGAGATGATTTGACAGCACTTAACAACAACAACATAAAATTCTTGATTAGAAATTTTTTTCTTTCAGGGTTTTATATATATCATCCCATTGCCTTCTCGCCTGAATGGTTTCTGCTGAGAAATCAGACCTTAGTCTTATTGGTTGTCCTTTATAGGTAATTTTTGTTTTTCATGTGCTTCTCTCGGGATTCTTTCTTTGTCTTTGGTTGTGGTGAGTTTGATGATGATATGTCTTGGTGATTTTCTTTTGAGGTCTATCCTGTTTGGTGTTTGTTGGACGTCATGAGTGGATATATTCTCATCTTTCATCATATCAGAAAAATTCTCTTCCAACAAATCTTTGACAATTTTCCCAGTGGTTTTATTTTTCTCTTCCTGTTCTGGAATTCCAATTACAATAGGTTGTTCCTCTTGATGGTATCCCACATGAATCTCAGACTTTCTTCATTTTATTCTGATCTTTCTTCCAATTGCTCCCTTTCCAAAGAAGTATTGATGTATTTGTCTTCAATGTCACTAATTCTGTCTTCCATTAATTTGATTCTACTGCTTTGGCTGTTGAATGTGTTATCTATATCTGGAAATTTAATATTAATCTTCTGGATTTCTACCTTCACACTTCTAATTTTTCATTTATTTTGTCATTTCATTCTTGTATTGTCTTCTGAAATTTTTCTAGGGTTTTCTCTGTGTTTTCCTCAATTTTGTCAGTGTTGATCAGACTCTCAATCTGATGAAGGTACCTAAATATAATTCTTTTGAATTCCTTATCAGGAAGTTTTAATGCTGCTTCCTCCTTTGGGGTGTGTTCTGGGTCTATATCCTGGTCCCTTTTTTCTACTACATTATCTTGTTTCTTTGTGTGGACTGTGATGATCTGTGGTGATTATCTTTTCACATTATTGTGGTTATATTTAATTGATGATTGTATGTTGTAGTAACTTGCCCAAGATTTTCTTTTTCTTTGTTTTGTTTGGATGTATATGAGCAATGAGAGTACTGTGCTCCTCCATTTGCTAGTTAGCAGCACTTGTGCACTCTCTATCTGTCTCCTGGTGGTTGTGATAGAGAATGAGAGTGGCTGCTCAAACCTCTTTTAGCTTTTTGTGAAGAACAGTTAAGGTTGAGTCAGGCTCATATTGGCTGTCATGTATCATTGGCCAGTTGGTACAAAAGCAAATGGTGTCCCTCACTCAATGGTGGGGCTGTAGGAGTCATGGGTATGGTTGCATCATAAAGGCATTATTGTTGTCTCCCATTGAGTTAGACAAAAATAACAATAAAAAAAAAAA
>NW_006921851.1:3632069-3649130 GCF_000298275.1 Orycteropus afer afer | reverse complement strand
TCAATGTCATGAGACAAAGTGTATGTGAACTGCTGTATGGAAAGTGAATTTGCTCTGTAAATCTCCACCCAAATCACAAAAAAAAAGTAAAAAAAAAAAGAGGTCAAAAACAAATACCACGTAAAGACACAGGAACAATCACCAAAACGAGAAAGAAAGGGAAAAAAAAGAGGAAAGGCAATAAATGAGAAATGTTTAAAGAAATATTTTAAGGGAAAAGTGCAAAGGGAACAACAGGGGATGGGAAGAACAATAAGAAAGAAGAAAATGGGAAACAGGAAAAGGGAAGAGGAAAAAAAAAAAAAAAAAAAGCCCCAAACTAGAATCTGGCTAGGGAAAAGGAAAGAAAAAAGATAAAAAGGAAGAAAAGAAGAAGAAGAAGATTTAAATTTAAAAAAAAATGGAAAGGACAGGGCACCCAGACTCTGTCAGAGCACAAAGACTGGGATGGAAATCCTGCAGGCCCAGATGGTGGGTGTAGGTGAAGGATGGCTGCACCTCTGTTCACCACAGGGGTGTGGGGTATAAGAGTAACAAGGGGAATGTCACATTTTTCCATTTTTCAGCCTCCAGTCTGTCCGTGCTATCCTCAGCAAGCAGAACCTATTTTTAGGTCCCTGGAATCTGAACGAGAACACTGTCACTTTAAATATCCAAAATGGCCAAAGCTTGTAAACATTTAAAATGGCTGCATCCTCCAGGCAGCCAAAAGTCCACAGCTCAGATTGTCTCCTTCTTTGCTGTTTCCCTTTTTAGTCATCAGCGACCAGTGCAGTCGTCCATGCAGTCCCTGGCAAGCAGAGCAGATTTTTAGTTTAATTCTCAGGTCCTAACACCACTTGGAAATATTCAAACTGCCCATGCCGTCAGGATAGCTGACAGTCCACAGCTCTGTTTGTCTCCTTATTCACTGTCTTCATTCAGGTTCTTCTACTAGTTGGTGTTTAATTCACTTCTGTATCCTTCCTTTCAAAGCTCAGGGCTCCAGGATTATCTTCTGTACCTGTGCCAACTGGTTTCTCTATTATTTGTTAAAGAGGGTCTGTGTAGCTTGTCTGCCTATTCTTCCATCTTCTCTTCAATACTTTAAAGAGGTCTTTTGCACGATATTAGCCCAGTGCAATACCAAAACAAGCACAAACTCACTGCCCTCGAGTCAGATCTGACTCATAGAAACCCCTCCCTTGGGTTTCCAAGGCAGTATCACTACAGAAGTAGATTGCCCAATCTTTCTTCTGAGGAGTGACTGGTGGGTTTGAACCGCCAGCCCTCTGGTTAACAGTAAAATGCCTTAGGCACTATGCCCCAGTGCAATACAATATCTGATTTCTTGAGTGCTTCCTCCATAGGTGTTGATTGCGGATCTAAGTAAAATGAAATCCTTGACAACTTCAATCTTTTCTCCGTTTATCATGATGCTACTTATTGGTTCAGTTGTAAGTATTTTTGTTTTCTTTGTGTTAATGTGTAATCCATAAAGAAGACTGTAGTCTTTGATCTTCCTCAGTAAATCCTTCAAGTCTTCATCACTTTCAGCAAACAAGCCTGTATCATCTGCATATTGCAGATTGTTAATCAGTTTTCTTCCAGTCCTGATGCTGTGTTCTTTTTCATATACTCCAGCTTCTCTGATTATTTGCTCAGTGTACAGATGGAATATGTATGGTGAAAAGATACAACCCTGATGCACACGCTTCCTGATTTTACACCATGTAGTATCCCCTTGTCCTGTTTGAACAATTGTCTCAGTCTATGCACAGGTTCCTCACAAGCACAATTAAGCGCTCTGGAATTCCCACTCTTTGCAATGTTGTATATAATTTGTTATGAACCACACAGCTGAATGCTTTTTCATAATCAATAAAACACAAGGAAATCTTTTTCTGGTATTTTTTGCTTTCAACCAAGATCTCTCTAACATCAGCAATGATATCTCTCATTCCATGTCCTCTTCTGGATTCAGCTTCCATTTCTGGAAGTTCCTGTCATCATACTCCTGCAACCATTTTTTCATTACCTTCAGCAAAATTTTACTTGTGTGTGATATTAATGATACTGTTCAATAATTTCCACATTCTGTAGGACTTTTGGATCATAGTTTTTGGAATAGGTGCAAATGTGGATCTCTTCCAGTCAGTTGGCCAGGTAGAAGTCTTCCAAATTACTTGGCATAGATGAGTAAGTGCCTCTAGTGTGATATCTGTTTGTTGAAACATCTCAATAGCCATTATATCAATTCTTGGAGCTTTGTTTGTCACCAATTCCTTCAGTGCAGCTTCAACTTCTTCCTTCAACACCATTGGTTCTTGATCATATGCCACCTCATGAAATAGTTGAACATTGACCAATTCTTCTTGTACAGTGATTCTGTGTATTCCTTCCATCTTCTTTTGAAGCTTCTGCATCATTTAATGTTTTGCCTATAGAATCCTTCAATATTGCAACTCAAGGCTTGAATTTTTTCTTCAGTTCTTTCAGCTGGAGAAATGTCAAGTGTGTTCTTACCTTTTCATTTTCTAACTCCAGGTCTTTGCATATTTAATCATAATAATTGACTTTGTTTTCTTGAGCTACTCTTTGAAATCTTCTGTCTAGCTCTCTTATCTTGTTATTTCTTCCATTTGCTTTAGCTACTCTCCATTCAAGAGCAAGATGTCTCTTATGACATCTGTTTCAGTCTTTTTTCCTTTCCTGTCTTTTAAATAACCTTTTGTTTTCTTCCTGTATGATGTTTGTTCTGATTACCCAGTGCTGCTCTGACAAGAATATACCACAAAAGGGATGGCTTGAACAAACAGGAGTTTATTCTCTTACAGTTTGGGAGGCTAGACATCCGAGTTCAAAGTGCCAGGCTCTAGGGACTGGGTGAAAGCCCCTTGACCTTGGGTTGCAGCTCTGCCTGCTGCTCCCAACCCACTGAAGCTGGATGGAGGCTTTTCTTCACTCAGCAGCTAGCTGCTGAAACTGACAAACCTAAGGTTGACAAGTAAAAAGGCACAGTCTTGATGTTACCAAACCATTCAGCAGGCCATTGATTCAAGTCCATTGAAAGTCCCAAGATCAGCAGAGCATGGCAGGCTGCTGATGATATGGCTAGATGCAGGGTTCAAGTGTGCCATAAGCTAGAGACCATTCCCAAAGCTGCTTCTTATATACAGGAAGCAGACCACATTGCTAAAGCAGCTACTCAGCTGCTTGTTGTAGATCTCACCATGGAGTTGATTGCCAGTCTCATCGTGGAGAATGACTACCATCAGCTGCCCAGCCACTCAACCAGGCCCAGCTAAGTTGACACACAAACTTAACTACTACAATGTTCTTGATATCACCCCACAGCTCATCTAGGTTTCAGTGATTGGCGCTCAAATCTTCAAATCTATTCTTCAGCTGGTCTCTAAATTCTTTAATTTCTTCATCTTTGGCATTAGTAATTGGTGCTTAAATATGAATAACAGTAGTATTAACTGGCCATCCCAGTATGCATATGGATATTATCCCATCATTGACAGCATCGTTCTTCAGGATAGATCTTGAAATATTCTTTGTGATGATGAATGTGACACCACTTCTCTTCAATTTGTCATTCCTGGCATAGTAGATCATATGATTGTCTGACTCAGAGTGGCCAATACCAGTCCATTTCAGCTCACTAATGCCTCGATATTGATCTTTGTGCATTTCATTTCATTTCTGACAACTTCCAATTTTCCTGGATTCATACTTTGCACATTCCATGTTCTGATTAGTAATGGATGTTTGCAGCTGTTTCTGCTTATTTTGAGTAATGCCTCATCAGCAAATGAAGGTCCTGAAAGTTTACCCCACATCATTAAGATCTCTAGTTTGAGAAGGGAGCTCTTTCCTAGTCATATTTTGAGTGCCTTCCAATCTGAGGGGCTTATCTTCTGGCACTAGATCAGATAATGTTTCAGGGCTATTCACAAAAATTTCCACTAATATATCAGACAGTGTTTCACTGCTATTTGTGAGATTTTCACTGGCCAATTTTTTCAGAAGTGGATGGCCCCATCCTTCTTCCCACATTAGCCATTAGAGAGATGCAAATCAAAACAATAAAGAGATACCATCTCACCCAAGCACTAATAGCAAAGCTCACTAAGAGAAAATACAAATACTGTGAGGATTTGGAGAGATTGAGACTCTTATATACTGCTGGTGGGACTGTAAAATGATACAACCACTGTGGAAAATGATATGGTGATTCCTAAAGAAGTTGGAAATAGAAATACCATTTGATCCAGCAATCCCATTACTAGGTATATATCCTAAAGAAGTGAGAGCTAGGACACAAATAGATGTATGCACACCCATGTTCCCTGAAACACCATTCACAATAGCAAAGAGATGAAACAACCTAAGAATGGAAGATGAAACAACAAAAGAATGGAAAAATGAACTATGGTATATACACAGAATAGAATACTACGTAACATTAAAGAATAACGTAGAATCTGCCAAACCCCTCATAATGTGGATGAACTTCAAAGACCTTATGCTCAGTGATGTAAGTCAATCACAGAAGGACAAATATTGTATGAGTTCACTATTGTAAAGAGTCAAGGAAAAGTTTACATATGGAAGGAAACTTTCTTTGATGGTTACCAGGGATAGGAGGGAAGAGGTGGGGAAATTGCTAAACAAGTAAGAGACAAGTGAACAAAAAAAGAAGAGTCTCTAGGAGGTTGTTGTTGTCATTGTTGTTAGGTGCCATCCAGTTGGCTCCCCCTCACAATGACCCTATGTACAATGTAACGAAACACTGCCCAGTAGTGTTTCATCCTCACAATCCTCGCTATACTTGAGCCCATCATTGCAGCCACTGTGTTAATCCACTTTGTTGAGGATATTCCCCTTTTTCTCTGACCCTCTACTTTACCAAGCATGGTATCTTTCTCCAGGGAATGGTTCCCTTCTGACAACATGACCAAAGTAGATGAGATGAAGTCTGGCCAGTTTTGCTTCCAAGGAGCATTCTGGCTGCATTTCTTTCAGGAAAAATTTGTTCATTTTTCTGGTAGTCCATGGTATTCTCAGTATTCTTCACAACACCATAATTCAGAGACATCATTGGTTGTTGGAAAATATCACCTTGGTGATAGAAATTACACCAGAGATCACTTGATAGAATTTTGCATGATAGAATTCATTGTAAATACCTTTTTTCAACAACATTCATGGAGGCTATGCACATAGACCTCACCAGATGGAATACACAGGAATCAGATCAACTACATCTGTGGAAAGAAATGATGGAGAACCCCAATATCAACAGGAGTTGACTGTGGAATGGACTATCTACTGATCATATGCAAGTTCAAGTTGAAGCTGAGGAAAATTAAAACAAGTCCATGGAAGCCAAAATATGACTTTGATTATATCGCACCTGAATTTAGAGACCATCTGAAGAATAGATTTGATGCATCGAACACCAATGACTGAAAACCAGACGAGTTATGGGATGACATCAAGAATGTCATCCATGAAGAAAAACAGAAGATCATTAAAAAGGCAAGAAAGGAAGAAAAGACCAAAATGGATGTCAGAAGAGACTTTGAAACTTGCTCTTGAAGGGAGAATTGTTGTTGTTGTTGTTATGTGCCATGGAGTTGGACCCAACTCGTAGCGACCCCTCCTTGGGTTTCTGAGGCAGTATCACTACAGAAGTAGATTGCCCAACCTTCCTTCCAAGGAGTGGCTGGTGGGTTTGAACTGCCAGCCTTCTGGTTAGCAGTCAAGTGTCCTAGGCACTATGCTACCAGAGCTCCGAAAGCAAATGGAAGAAATGGCTAGATGAAAGAGCTGAACAGAAAATCTCAAAGGGTGGCTTGGAAAGACAAAGTATTATATTATGAAATGTGCAAAGACCCTGGGTGATACAAACAGTTAATACACTCAGCTGCTAAGCAAAAGATTGGAGATTCGAGTCTACCCAGAGGCACCTCAGAAGAAAAGCATGGTGATCTGTTTCTGAAAATCAGCCACTGAAAACCCTATGGAGCACAGTTCTCCTCTGACACATTTGGGGTCTCCATGAGTTGACAGCAGCTGATTTTTCATTTCATTTACAAAGAGACCATTTAAGGATATGGATAGGGTATATGAGAACCACAAAGGTGACATGGTAACCAGGGGCTGGTAACAGCAGAAGAGATGTTAGCTAGGCTCAAGAGATGAGGGATGGGGGAGCATTACCAGTACAGAAAGAGAGGCAAGTAGAGAACACCATGAGAGGGAATATGACTATTGGTCTAGGGTCACAGGTGGCCAGAAGAGCCTTGCAAAAAGAGCCCTGCAAGGAGAGCTGGGAGATAACCTGACCTTCTCTTCCTTCTCCTTTCCTCCCAGGGTCACCATTAGCTGAATCAACCTGATACCAAAAGGCAAAGCAGCCTATTTATATAGTCCACACAGGTTAGCCTGCTGGGGTCAAGGGCAGGTAGAGAGGAGTGGGAGTGGACACAGGGGCAGGGGACTATTGGAAGATATCCAGTACAGTGACACATATACTGGCCTTAATAGTGTGTGACAATGCTCAGTTACAAGTAACCAGCTGATTTAGAAAATGTTACATAGTTTTTCAAAATAACATTATAAAATTCTCATATAGCTCTTTCAAATGTCAAGAATGCATCCATATACTCCCAGAAGTCTAAATGCTAAGTTTGATCCTTTCTAATTTGTGTAATCCTGAGAGTTGTCTAGTACTTGAGCTCAAGGGAGGATTAGATGATGTCTGTTTTGTTCCTCCCGTATACCCACTAGAGCCCATTATCTTTCAAACAAAACTTAAGCCCTTTCACTATCTCAAAGCCCTGATGATCTGGCTCTCCTTATGTTTCTTCCTTCACCTGAAGCCTCTCCCCACTCTGCCTCCAATTGCTCACAATGCACTATACTCACATCTGCTTTTGTTTTCCCCAAGAAACTATTTCCCTTTTCCTTCAAAGATACCATTCCCACTTCAAGAAACACTTTTTTCTACCTCCACCCTCACCCTCTGCAACCCAGGTCTTCCCATGGTAAGACCCTCCTCATACTTTAGAGCTTTATTTAAATGTTACTTATTTATCAAGACCTTCCTCAACCACCTTGCCTAGGTAGGTCTCCTATTGTTTTTCTCTGTCACAGATCTTCTTCACTGCACATATCACAAAGTAATTGAGATAGAGATAGATGGATAATTGATGGAGCAAAATACTAAAGAAGGTGGTAAACAGGATCAAAGACACCTATAATAGTTGCTTTCAGAAATAAAAGGAAAAATTTCTCTCCTGAAACAAGAAGGAAAAAAAGAAGATGTAAAAAGTTGGAATTTGGAGAACTCACACGTGAGATAGCTTCAATATTTTCATCTACTGACAGTGACATGGGTGGAGGTGAATTTGAGCACTTGAAAATTTTGAATATTGAAAATTCTCAAAATTATTGAGAAGTAGTATGATAGATTGCTACTTGCTTCCCCAAAGCCTTCCTTTCATTCTTTTAGTCCCACAAAATCCCAAATGTTTTAGTGAGACACATTGCTATTTTGCAGTAAGGTGTGAACATGGACTGAATATAGGCTAATGAGGTGAAAGCAGAAGTATAGTGAGGTTAGTCCAGGAAGCTTTAAAAAGAAGGGGTCACACTTGTTCTAACTCTCTACCTCCTTTATCCTGGTTATTTATTGCTGCATATCAAACTACCCCAAAACACACTGACTTAAAGAACACTGTATTATTTTCTTTTAGAGTTCTGTGGGTTGACCAAGCTTGGCTAGGCAGGAGGTCCAAGATGATACTTTCACAGAGCTGACCACATTGTTGCTTATTGACTGGAAGCTTGGCCAGAATTGTCCACCCAAGTGCCTATATATTGCCTCACAGCATAGAGGGAGTCTTCAAGAGGAATCCTCTCAAGAACAAAGATGACTCTCACATCAAGCAAAGGAGGAGAGAACCTGCCATATCATATCCAAAAATTCTCAGCAAAATTCTCCCAGCATCTCATTGGATGGAGAGAGTCACATGCCTATCCCTGAATCAATCACTTAGTCAGGGGTATGAGATTCTAACTTGTCAAGCTTGAGCCTCAGGTGACCTCTGGACACAGGTACAGGGTCAACTCTAATTAGGGTGAAGAAATATTTCAATTTGCCTGAGATGTTCCTGATCCACATCTGTGGAC
Organism: Orycteropus afer afer; assembly: GCF_000298275.1. Lineage (NCBI taxonomy): Eukaryota > Metazoa > Chordata > Mammalia > Tubulidentata > Orycteropodidae > Orycteropus > Orycteropus afer. The sequence goes on along the minus strand of NW_006921851.1, from coordinate 3,640,943 downwards.
CTGGAAGAATTACTAATAAAATAAAATAAAAATAAAAATAACTCATTGCATTCGATTTGCAGCCGGCTCATAGTGACCCCTCCTTCAGTTTCTGAGGTACTATCACTACAGAAGTAGATTGCCCAACCTTCCTTCTGAGGAGTGGCTGCAGAGTTACTAATAGAGCCCCTTTACTCTAAAAAAAAAAATCCCAGTTTGAACAATAGCATTTTGTGTCACCTATTTCTAAAGAAATCACAAAAGCTGAGAAGAGAGAAGTAGAGGATTCATGCTATGGATTGAATTGTGTCCTCCTGGAAAATAGGTTGACACTTTAACATGATAATGTTTGGAAATAGGGCCCTTGCAGATATTATCAATTAAATTAACATGAGGTCATAACTAAGTAAAACAAAACCCACTGCCATCAAGTTGATTCCAACTCATAGCAACCCTTTTTAGGACAAAGTAAAACTGTCCCATAAGGTTTCCAAGGCTGTAAATCTTTGTAGAAGCTGACTGCCTCATCTTTCTCTTGTGGAGTGGCTGGTGGGTTCCAATCACTTGGTTAGCAGCCAACAGCCTTAACCACTGGGCCACCAGAGCTCCAGCATACCTGAGTAGGGAGGGTCTTCATCCAATCTGAGTGGTGCTCTTATAAACAGAGGGGAAGAGACAGAGAAATACTGAGGTAAGATGGCAGTATGAATGTGAATAAGGAGACAGAGATTGGAGTTATGCTGCCATAAGCCAAGGACTATGTGGGGTTACCAGGAGCTTGGAGAGACAAGACAATTTTTTCCACTAGAGCCTTCAGAGAGTGCATGACCTTGTTAACACCCTAAGTTCAGACTTCTAGCCTCTAGTAGTAAAAGAATAAATTTCTGTTCATGTAAGCCACCCAATTTGTGGTAATTAATTATGACAGCCTAGGGATGCTAATAAACTCCCAAATGAAAACTGGGGGTTGTAAATGGTAGAATGATAAATGCATTTTGGGTAGCCAAAAAAACAATAAATGTCTACTAAACTAAAGACCAAACCCACTGCTATCAAGTTGATTCCAACTCATAGCAACGCTATAGGCCCCATAGGGTTTCCAAGGTTGTAAATCTTTACAGAAGCAGAGTACCACACCTGTCTCCCGTGGAACAACTGGTGGTTAGTAGCTGAACGCTTTAACCACTGCACCACCAGCGTTCCTCAAATGTCTACTACACTGGGCTAATTCCACATCGAGTTTAAACAAAGAAGTATCATTCAGTCAGAATCCTAAAAAGCAGATATCAAGAGTCAGTTACAACCATGTGTTACTTAGTGTCCACAATGCATTCTGTGAAATAGGATGTTACATGATTTGTACTGTGTAGGAACACCATATTGTCCTTTTTTTTCTTTAAATATCTCAAACAAGCCTCGTGCCTTAGCAGTGACTGTCAACATGCTGAGAGGGATTCACTTTTATATTAGATCCTCAATCCACATCACTGGCAATTTCTCCATACCTAGTATAGGTCCTTCCTACATTTTTTGTTAGCCTTGTATCTTTAAGTGGAGCAAATTCTTTAATGTTGTTGTTGTTGTTATGTGCTGTCGAGTCAGACGCGACTCACAGCGACCCCTCCTTGGGTTTCCAAGGAAGTATCACTACGGAAGTAGATTGCCCCATCTTCCTTCCGAGGAGTGGCTGGTGGGTTTGAACCGCTAGCCTTCTGGTTAGCAGTCAAGTGCCTTTAGGCACTATGCTACCAGAGCTCCTCCAATTCTTTAATAGCTAGGAGAATTTTTTTCTCTGATTTTGAGAATTGCCATGACTGTCAAGTTCAACACGCCTCCATCACAAGCAATAGCGTTCACTGATCTTCCACCTTCATGTTGTTCAATAACCTTTTGTTGTACTTCCAAATTGACCTTTTGTTTCACTCCCAAATTGATACTTCTCCTTTGCCTCTTGCTGCTGCTATCACTAGCCCTGGTTCTGCTGCATTTGGAAGCCATGATGCACTTCACAGTAATATCTTTGAAAGAAAATTAAATAGAAAGATAACACTACAACACTCAAGATGTATGCAATACAGGAGTTTGGCTGCTGTTGCCTAAGGGTTGAAGTATACACTGTTATATAATAAATATTTTAGATTGGAAGTACAGTACACACATAAATCATTAACATGGGCACTTATTATGACTATGTATAGGTTATATATGTACAGTACCATTATACATCTGGCAATGCAATCACTTTGTGTATAAGAGACATGAGATGTACATATTGCATGTGGGAAGTTGTTGCATTTACTATGTCCCATCCTCTGAGGAGCTCTGGTAGCATAGTGGCTAAAGCACTTGACTGCTAACCAGAAGGCTGGCGATTCAAACCCACCAGCCACTCCTCGGAAGGAAGGTTGGGCAATCCTACTTCCGTAGTGATACTGCCTCGGAAACCCAAGGAGGGGTCGCTATGAGTCGGGGCCGACTCGACGGCACATAACAACAACAACAACAACAACATCCTCTGATTCAGATTTCTGAACTCTATTACAACCTTATGGGATCACAGATATATACACATGGTCAGACATTGCCTGAGTGGATATTATGTGGCACATGACTATACTTGCATTTATAAGAAGCCCAAAGAGTATTTCTAGGGAGTCTAGATTGAGAATCTTGAGTCGAAGATCAGACCTGGAGCTCAGGTGCTATCAGCTACCATGGTCAGGAGGATTAGGCCAAATATAGAAAGCTGGACAGATCCTAGATGAGGGCTTCCTTGTCATCTCAGATCATTTTTATTACTTTTATTCAGCTATACTGTAGCTTTTGCCAGTAGTATCTTTAGTAGTATATTTAATAATAATAGCACCAATAGCATATCTTCAGATCAGAAGTAGCTCAGATCATTTTCCTGAAGGTCAGTCCTCAACAATTATCAACACAGAAAAAAGTGAAATATAACTCTTCTCTCTCTATGATGAAGTAAGATAGACCACTGAATAGTGCATAATTCTGAATTCTGAGAGGCAAGATTTCATAAATGTCCATACTCAGCCCTTTGGCATATGGCTTTACCCACCCATAGCTCACTCTTTTTTTTTTTTTTTTTTTTTTCAGTGCTTCCTCCTTCCAAATTTCACTCTTATCATCCATAAAATGCAAGAAGTGGTATCACAAACTAGGGAGAGGTAGGGATAAATTGGGTTGAGGCAATTAAGTATTGTCATAATTTAGAAGAGGATAACTGAGAGAACTCATTTGTCATGGCCACTAATCACAGCTACAACTAGTCACAACTAGTACTCAATACAAACGTTCCTCTGAGTACTAGGGACCTGTACTGTTATTCTATGGGAGTAAGTTCTGAGTTTTCGCTGTTTTGAGTTTTGGTAAAACATTTTCTGATTTTATAAAATGAATTTGGCTACCTGGTTGCAGAAATGTGGTTGCAGAAGGTGATAAGGTAAGCAAACTAACTTGAACTGCAAGGAAAAGACAGCCAGTAAACAAAAACAGGCTTTAAAAATAAAATATATACTAAAATAAGTTACAGCCAATAGGCTGAATAAATTCAACACACAATTATTCTAACTGGCAAAACCTGCTTGTAACCTCCTAATTTCTCCTTTCTTCCACCCAATGATGTGTCTTCCTCTACCTCTGACTCCCTCAAAGTACGTGTTTTGGTTACCTACTGCCATTGTGACAGGAATATACCACAAATGAGATGGCTTTAACAAACAGCAGTTTATTCTCTTAGTTCTGGAGGCTAAAAGTCCAAGTTCAAAGTGCCAGGTTCTAGGAGCTGGGTGAAAGCCCCTCAACCTTGGGCTTCAGCTCTGCCTCTCGCTCCTGACCCACTGAAGCTGGAGGCTTTTCTTCACTCAGACAGCTGCTGGCTGCTGGGGCTGACAAACCCAAAGTTGACAAGTGAAAAGACACAGTCCCAATATTACCAAACCAAATGGCAGGACATTAATTCAAGTCCACTGAAAGTCCCAAAGTTGGCAGAGCATGGCAGACCGCTGAACAACTCAGCTACATGCAGGGTTCAAGCATGCCATAAGCTAGAGTGGTTGTTCTTGTTGTTGTTATGTGCCATCGAGTCGGACCCGACTCATGGTGACCACTCCTTGAGTTTCCGAGGCAGTATCACTATGGAAGTAGATTGCCCAACCTTCCTTCTGAAAAGTGGCTGGTGGGTTTGAACAACTAGCCTTCTGGTTAGCAGTCCAGTGTCTTGGGTACTATGCTGCCAGAGCTCTATAAGCTAGAGACCATTCTCAAAGCTGCTTCTTATATACAGGAAGCAGACCATATCCCTAAAGCAGCTACTCAGCTGCTTGTGGTAGATGCCACCATGGAGTTGATTGCCAGTCTCATCATGGGGAATAACTACATACAGCTGCCCAGTCACTCAACCAGGCCCAGCCAAGTTGACATGTAACTTTTAACTGCCACAATACCCATCTGTTCTTATACCTCTTACCAACCTCCCTGTTTCAAACCTTCCCCTGAGGTAGGTTAATAAACTCATTCAGTGGAAGATATAGATGGCAAAAGAACTAATGTATTGCTTCTGAGGGAATGTAGATTTCAACAAAAGAGTGAATCTCAATTTCAGGTAAAAAAAAAAAAAAAAAAAAAAACTTTGGGAGAAGTGTTTGATTGTGGATAGGAAGGCTAGTCATACTCCATAGATGACAGTCAGGCTGGCTGTACCAGGCCAATCCTTAGCTAAACAGGGGTTAATGTGAGAATAGAACAGTGCCAGGTGGGGGCTGTAGTAGAACAGGAGCAGTGGCATGTTCTGTCTGGAACAGTTTCCTTTCATAGTCTTCTCTATGCCACAGATCAGGTTTTGTGTCCAGCTTTGTATTAGAGCCTGCAAAAGAGGCAAGGAGACAGCATATTCTGACTTCCTCTAACTCCACAAGAGGAAGACAGAATCACCATCAGCAGCCCGAGGCCTGTTCTTATGAGGCCAAACATGCCTCCACCCTCTAGCCCTCTCACCAACCTCAACACCAACTGTTCCTCCTGCAGCACCCACCACCTCTCTGCTGGATTCAATAATTTGCTGTAATGGCCACACAGAACTCACAGATTATAGGGTTTATTAGGGAAGCAACAGGCTACAATTAAAGTTCAGGAATGCTCTCAGTCTCTCTCAGCCAGCCGTCTCTCAGCTGACAGTCTCTTTCAGTAGCATGTCTCTCTCTCAACAGTATGTGTCTCTCATGTCTCTCTCTCAGCAGCATATCTCACTCACATCTCTCTCAGCAAGCTTGTCTCTCACAGCAGCATGTCTCTCATCCAGTAGTCAGAGCCTCCTTCTGCCTCAAGGAGGGCTCATTTTGAGTCTGGCAGAGTGGCAAAACTAACCATCCCAACATTAGAATTCTACACACCTGAGAGAGAGCAAACTTCCCAGGAGATTGCTTCATGCCACTCCAACAGAAATACACCAGGTGGATAACTTTAATAATTAGGTACTCAGTTTCTCACAGCAAAGTGGGAGTTACCAAGACTATGGCTAGAAAAGCCATACCATGTAATTTACTATACTCCAGGGACTTTTGGAAATTAAAGGGTTATTATACCTCAGGTACTCCTTTTGCACTTGGGGAAGAGTTAAGAAAACATGACTAGCCTCACAAAACAATTGTAAGAGCATCGAGTACAATAGTATATGTAGTTTGATGGTCAAAGAAAAGGGATATCCATGGGCTAAATAATCCAAGAAAACTTCAAGGGGAATCTGAACTGAGACTTGTATTGACAAGGATTAAGCAGACGGAAAGGAAGCGTGATAGTGTTCCCAGTATTGAGGGGACTGTGAGTGCAGGTGGAGAAGTGAGACTGGATATGGCCTGTGTTGAAAACTACAAGATGATAAGACTGGTGATTAAGAGAAATTGTTGGAGAAAAGTAAGAGCATGTTTGACCTGCAGACTACACCTCTGAGTAACAGCATTAACAGACTGAGATCTGTTAATGCTAATATATTTACTATCCAAATGTACATTAGACTATTTAGGCATCAGTCATTTCAGAGTGCTCTACTTCACAACCAGCCAACCCTTTTCATGGTTGAGTGCAAGGATCAGGGGAGAGGCAGATGTGCTCAGAAATTCCTGTTATTCATCAGTATTTATTGAGTGTCTTCTCTGTGCTGACAATTCTAGACTCTACTGTACAAGAGGGACACATCTCTGCCCTTCAAGATCTCACATCCTTGTTGGAGAGACAGACACTAAACAACAAAGAAACAAACTAGATAGTATTGGTGATGGTAAGTCCCTTGCAAAGAAATAAAGCAGGGTGATGGATGGCATGAGTGGGCAGCCTTTCAGACAGAGGGGTCTCTGAAGAGTGGGCAGGACAGGAAGGTCTAGCCTGGTCAAATTCAAGAAGAGGAGCAGTGGAAATGGCAAGTGCAAAGGCTACGTTTGGAAGTATGGTAGTTAAGGTTATGTGTCAACTTGGCCGGGCCTGGTTTTGAGCGGCTGGCCAGCTGGATGTAGTTATTCCCCATGATGAGAACTGGTAATCAACTCTATGGTGAAATCTGCTATAAGCAGCTGCTTTAGGGATGTGGTCTGCTTCCAGTACATAAGGAGAAGCTTTAGGAATGGTCTTGAGCTTTTGGCACAGCTGGATCCTGCATTTGGCCAAGTCTTCATCTCAATGGCCTGCCATGCTATCTGCTGATCTAAGGACTATTAATGGACTTGAATTAGTGATCTCCCATGTTGCTTGATAATTTGGGAAATATGCCATTTTACTTGTCGACCTTGGGTTTGTCAGCCTCAGCAGCCAGCAGCTCTTTGACAGAAGAAAAGCCTCCAGATTCAGCGGGCTGGGGGCATGAACCTGAGCTGAAGCCCAAGGTCAAGGTGCCTTCACTCAGCCCCTAGAGCTGGCACTTTGGGACTTCCAACCTCCTAAACTGTAAGAGAATAAATCCCTGTTAGTTGAAGACCACCCACCTGTGGTATTTTCTGTTAGAGTGGCACTGGATAACCAAAACAGGAGGCATCTGATTTATGTTTGAATAACCATAAGCCCCTTAGCTGACATTTATCTTCATCACCCTTGTCTCCTACTTCCTCCGTCCATGTGCTACGTCTTATCTGTGCACTTTAACTTTTCCAGTAAATCTCATCTTTTAATTCCAAAATGATTTCACTGGTTTTCTTCACAGCCCTTGGTACCAAGACCTTTACTCTTCTACCACCTTGAATTATGTCAACCCCTGGCTTATTCCATTCCCATCTCCATGCAGGTGTCTATCATATGATTAGCAAATACTAAAGTAAGTTACTAAAGGATATTGATTGTGTTAAAACAGTGCTGTAAGATTCCTCGCCTACTGCTGTTCACAGGTTACTACTTATTTCCCTCCATTAGTTATCTATTTGCCAGATTGCTCTCCTTATCTCCTGTTTTGTGATCTTAGAAAAGCTCTGCTGCAGGATCATATTAGTCTGGTTAAGAATTAGCCTTCTAGTTCTGAAGATCTACTAGAAGAAATTTCCTCAGCCTCCAAACTTATGTTTTATAGATAGTAAAACACAAAGTTTTAATGCCATATACCATCCTCCTACAGTGCAGAGAAGGAGAAAAGGGAAGAGCACTAGGGGAGACTTGAGTTCTAGTTCTCACCCCTCCATGGTAGTTTTGAGCAATGGGGAAGGGCACTGGAATTGTTTGGGAACCCCTCCCATCCCCAAGGAAACTGGAAAAAGACCCCTTCTACAAGCAGGACCAGACTGTCAGTAGTGGCAACAGTAGAAGCAACACAGACCTAATGGGCATCCTGTGACTTCAGGCTGTCAGGCAACCCACCACCAGGCCCTTTGTGTGAGAGACAGGCCTCTGGGCTGAGCAGCCAATGCCAAGAAGCACACTGACCCTAACAGTGTCACTAAAACCCAATTACCTTGTGCTCCCTAGACAAAACACTGGGGCCTAAATTCAAACGTTAGCCAACTTTACAACTAAACAGACTTTGACCAGTTTAAGACATCTGATAAATAAAGAATTTGCCTGGAGAGACTCAGTCCCCTAAAAGAGCTTTTCCTCAGGATAACAAAAATGCAAACATTAACGTAAGTGTCATGACTGCTTTAGAAATACTGGTAGAACTGCTTTTTAGATTAAGCCTCCACTTGTTACCAAACCAAAAGCCAAACTCACTGCCCTCAAGTCTATTCAACTCACAGCAAAACCTCTTTGGGTTTCCTCAACTCATAGCCACCCTTCCTTGGGTTTCCAGGTGGTATCTCTACAGAAGTAGATTGCCCAATCTTCCTTCCAAGGAGTGGCTGGTGGGTTTGAACCGCCAGCCTTCTGGTTAGCGGTCAAATGCTTTAGGCACTACACCACCAGAGCTCTCTCAAACCAATTCCAACTCATAGCAATCCTGTGCACAACATAATGAAACATTGCCTGGTCCTGCACCATCCTTATCATACTCAAACATTGCTATGTTTGAACCCACTGTTATAGCCACTGTGACAATCCATCTCATGGAGGGTTCCAAAAAGGGCATGGAGCAGCATCCTCCTCTGATCTCCTTGAACTTCACAAGGGAGAGAGAGAGAAGGATCAAGACCAACAGTCCAAAGTCGATTCCTATAAAGCCAGACATACCACTACCCTCCAATCTTTCTACCAGTTCTGATACCAATTGTCCCTACTACAGCACTCACTACTGCTCTGCTAGGTTTGATAATTCATTGCAATGGCCACACAGAACTTACAAACAATACTCACGATTATAGAGTTTATTAGGAAAGCTGTTGTTGTTGTTGTTATGTGCCGTCGAGTCAAACCCGACTCATAGCGACCCCTCCTTGGGTTTCTGAGGCAGTATCACTACGGAAGTAGGAT
>NW_006921851.1:3612085-3630914 GCF_000298275.1 Orycteropus afer afer | reverse complement strand
CATCTTCCTTCCGAGGAGTGGCTGGTGGGTTTGAACCGCCAGCCTTCTGGTTAGCAGTCAAGTGCCTTAGCCACTATGCTACCAGAGCTCCCATCCCTCCTGATAGCATGCCCAAAGTACTTGAGCCAAGTCTCACCTTCCTCGCTTCTAAAGAACATTCTGATTGGACTTACTTCCAAGACAGGTTTCTTCATTCTTCTGGCAATCCATTATATTTTCTATATTCTTTGCTAGCACCACAATTCAAATGCATCAATTCTTCTTTGTCTTCCTTATTCATGCCCAGCTTTGCATACTTATGAAGCAATTGAAAATGCTGTGATTTGGGTCAGGGACACTTTAGTCCTCAAGGTGACATCTTTGCTTTTTAACACTTGGAAGAGGTCTTATGCAGCAGAATTGCCCAGTGCAATATATTATTGATTTCTTGACTGCTACTTCCATGGGTGTTGATCGTGACAAGTAAAATGAACTTGACAACTTCAGTATTTTCTCCGTTAATCGTGATGTTGCTTATTGGTCCAGTTGTGAGGATTTTTGGTAAACCAAACACATCCTTATTCCTCTTAAGAGATTCTCATCCTTGGGTACAAATCTTTTGTGGATGAATTTAAGGACAGTAGAAAATGGTGATTCCCTCACTGACAACTTTTTCCTTTACAAGAAAATTACTCAGTTCTGGTGGGATTTTTTGTTTGAATAGTGAGACAACACTCTAATAATCCTTTTTCAGAGAACCTCTGTAGACCTCCACAACAAGGTTCCAGGGGACATGGGTTATTTTCCTGTCTCAGAGGAGATTCCCAATAGGTTCTATATTTTGGAATTTTCTGCTGCTTCTTATCTTCTTATGTTTAATTAAAAATGACTTCTATTTTCTTATTACTAAATGTTTATTTTATGTGTTGTATTTGGAAAGAATTTGTACAGACAGAGTGAAAAAAGAAAATTAAAATCAGCATTACACCATCCCAAGAGATAATCTTACAATTTGGTGTATATTTTTATAATCATTTCTCAGTGCATATATAAACAATTATTTTATTTACAAAAATGAGAAAATACTAGAGTTGTTTTTTTTTTGTATTGAGACCTATTATTTTCAACTTACATCATAAGCATATTGCCATGCATTTAGAATCCTTCTACATGTTTTCTATTGCCTGCCAATTACCTCACTCTAAGAAAGTACACTACTTCATTCAATCAGTCTCCTACTGTTGAAAATTTGTATTTCTTCCAACCAATCTATCTCATAACAGCTATCATACCAACTCTGAATATCTTTGTAACTAAATCTGTGTGTATTCTTACTTATTTCCACTGATAAATTCTTATAAATAGCACTTCTGAGTCCAAAGGTTTCACACACTACTTTATGCGGGGTGCTGAATTATACTCCAGAAAAGCTGCAAGCCACCCTTTCTGTCTCACTAGCAAGCCAGAAAAATGTCTGTTTCTCTGCTACTTCACAAATACTAGAGTTTTCAGCTTGAAGGTTCAGTAATAGTCTCTCAGTGCCTCACTCTGCATGCCCCTAACCACTAGTGACATTTATCTTTTTCCCTTATTTGTTTATTTTCTTTTGCTCTATCCTTGTTCCAGAGAGACAGTACAGTGAAGTGTCAAAGACACAGATGAAGCCAGACTGCCAAGGTCCACTTCTTCTCATGGTTCAGCTGTTTGATCTTGAGCAAGTAAGTGCACCTCAGTTTCTCCGCCTGAGTAGCACAGGTGGTTTTCATTTGGAGCTCTGGTATCGTAGTGCCTAAGGCACTTGACTGCTAACCAGAGGCTGACGGCGCAAATCCATCAGCCACTCCTCAGAAGGAAGGTTGGTCAATCCACTTGCATAGTGATACTCCCTCAGAAATCCAAGGAGGGTTCGCTGAGTTGGGTCTGACTCACCAGCACATAACAACAACAACCAAGGAAAAAGTCAACAGTTCAAACCCACCCAGTTGCTCCTTATAAGAAAGGGCTGGAGCTGTGTTTCTATAAAGATTATTGCCAAGAAAACCCTATGGAATAGTTCAAACACATAAAATAGGAATTGACTCAATGGTAGCTTATATCAACAACAACAAAATGGGAACAATATGTAATTCATAGAGCCATTGTAAGAATTTAATGAGTTTATATAGGTAAAGCACTAAGAACAGTGTCTGCTCATAGGAAGCACTTAATAAGTGTTAGCAATTATTTGCCTATGGGGGAAAAAAAAAGAGGTGTATAAAAGTACCTTGGGAGCTCTGGTAGTGGGTGCCTAAGACATTTGACTGCTAACCAGAGGCTGGCAGTTCAAACCCACCAGCCACTACTCAGAAGGAAGATTGGGTGATCTACTTCCGTAGTGATGCCACCTTGGAAACCCAAGGAGGGGTCTCTGTGAGTCGGATCTGACTCAATGGCAGTGAGTTTGATTTCGTTTGGAAGAGTGCCTTATTAAAGATATTAAATGTTTATCATATAATTTTCAAATATTTTTGCCTTATCTTCCTTTTTCAGAATTTTTCAAAATAAAATCTTTACAAGATTTTGACAAGGATTGGGAAGAAAGTCTTTAGGAGGGAGCTTTGGTGGCATAACGCCTAAGGCACTTGACTGCTAACCAGAAAGCTGGTGGTTCAAACCCTCCAGCCACTCCTCGGAAGGAAGATTGGGCAATCTACTTCCGTAGTGATACTGCCTCAGAAACCCAACAAGGAGTCGCTAAGAGTTGTGGCCGACTCGAGGGCATATAACAACTACATTTTTTCCAAGCATATTCCTATTCTTCTTGAGAGATTCCATAGTCAGGTTTAATATTTGTTTCTTATAAAAGATTGGTCAGGAAAGTTATCCTAAGACATAGAGGCTAGAATACTTTTCCTTGGAGAATGGAGAGAGAATGCTCCTAACCCTAAACTTCTGACTCAGTGTAGTGAGGATTATTTTCTCCCTGATTACTTTCCCTTTATTGGAGAAGAGAATATATATAGTGACTAGTGACTGTCTTCTTCAACTACTGAAAGGAGCTATGGTGGCACAGTGCCTAATGCATTTGGCTGCTAACTAGAAAGTCGGCAGTTCAAACACACCTATCACTCTATGGAAGATGGAGCAATCCATAAAGACTTACAGCCTCGGAAACCCAGTATGGGTCGCTAATCAACTCTAAGGCAGTGACGTTTTGAGTGAGTAACTATCTTCAGCTATTAGAACAGCAACAGTATAAGAAGGAAAATGAAATATAGTTGCTCTTATTATTCCAGAGCGAGCTCTGGTAGGGTAGTGCCTAAGGCACTTGACTACTAACCAGAAGGCTGGCGGTTCAAACTCACCAGCCACTGCTCGGAAGGAAGATGGGGCAATCTACTTCCGTAGTGATACCCCCTCGGAAACCCAAGGAGGGGTCGCTATGAGTCGGTCGGACTCAAGGGCACATAACAACAACAACATTATTCCAGAGAAAGTAAATTCAGCCCTAAACTATGAAGAACCTTTATAACTACCAAACAAACTGCCTGGGTGGGCTGTGATTATCCATGGGGAGGTGGATTCAACCTGGGTGTGGCTACTGGGCAGGAGGAGTGTGGGGAGAGATTAGATTAGATGAGCATCATGAGTCTCATAGTTTAAGACTACTGTTTTCCTCTGAATTCAATCTATACTCTTAATATTCCTGGCTTTTTGATTGCCTGATCAGAAGTTCCAGTCCTGTATTTCTCTCCCTCTTCTTTCCACCACACTAACAGACTCCCTTGGGACAACTATGGCAACTGGATTTCCAAGACCAAAAAAGTTTGCTTTTAGCCATCTGTATTTGTCTGTATTGTTCCTGAACTATTGTTTCCTTAAAGGTCAATGTTTTCACCCTGTTACTCCAAAGAACTCCCATCCTACCATTGTTAAAACTCAAAAGTTTCAGTATTTGACAGAGAAAAATGGCCACAAATTAACAAACCAAGTATAATTCTTTTGCAGAAATACTGGGAAACATTAAACGTAGTGAGTATTCTATGTAAATGTCAATGGAAAATCCCAGACCAGATAGTATTCTGTACTTATCTCAAGGTAGGATAACTTGGGAATAAACTTGGAGTTGCTGCTAAAACCTCACTGTTGTGATATCTAGGTGTGGTCCTTTTTGCCATAAAGCCAGCTGTCTTCCACCGCCTATATTGTGATAGCTGTAACTTGCTATTTCTTAAATAATTTAAAACTCCTGAAAATGGGTCCCAATTTAAGGAATGGATTACCTTGACTCAAGTCTTTGGGAAGAGCATTTGACAGATCCCTACTGTGTAAGAAATAGGGTGATTATATCAGACCCACAAATGAGGCAGTAGATGAAGCAGTTGAATGCAAACTTGGAAGAAGCCAAAGAGGGAGGTGGTGTTTTTGTTATTAGATGTTTTGAGTTGATTCTGACTCATAGAAACCCTATGTGACAGGATAGAACGGCTATAGGAGCACTGGTGGTGCAGTGCCTAAGGCATTTGACTGCTAACCAGAAGGTTGGTGGTTCAAACCCACCAGCCACTCTGCAGAAGGAAGATGGGGCAATCAACTTCCATAAAGATTTACCACCTTGGAAACCCAGTGAGGGTTGCTGTAAGTCAGAATTGACTCAATGGCAGTGAATTTGTTTTTTTGTAGGGTTTTCTAGGCTGTAATCTTTATGGAGCAGATCACAGATCTTTTCTCCTGTGGAGCCATTAACCCAAAAAACCAAACTCACTGCCATTGAGTTGATTCCAACTCATAGTGACCCCCATTGGGTTTACAAGGCGGTAAATCTTTACAGAAGTAGACTGCTTCATCTTGCTTCTAAGGAGCTACTAGCAGGTTTGAACCTTCTGGTTAGCAGTCAAAATGCCTTAGGTACTGCACTACCAGAGCTGTGGAGCCATTGAGTGGGTTCAAACTGCCAACCTTTCAGTTAGCAGCAGAGCACCAGGGTTCCTGAAGAGAGAAGAGAGGGTTAAAAATAATCAGCCCTAATCCTCTTCCACCCAAGATTCTTCTTTCACCAAGATATCAGGGCAGGCAGCCCCTCCCTCTCTTTCTTATTCCTACTTTCAAGATCCTTCTGAGAGCTTCTAGTTCCTTCATTTTAATCTGATCATATAACAACATTAAAATGCAGTTAAGAAAGGAGAAAGCAAACAGCACTCCCCCTGGGCCCCAATCCTCCAGGGAGCTCCTTACAAATGTAAATTGTCATCATCTTAACCACTTTCATTACTGGGCCCAGAGCCCTGAAGCCACCCCCCTAGGGCAAGCCTGTATCTGGTAAACAAGAAGATGCAAACCCAAAAGCATTTCTCCACTAATCAGAAACATTACCAGGAAACAATCTCTTGGAAAAGTCCACATGCAGTTCCAGTGGCATCGCAGCCTGGCCTTGGCCCTCCAGCCTCTACTCTGCAACTCTGTTTTTCTGTTGTGCACATACACCCAGCTGGCCTTGTTACTTGTTGAGAATAATCAGCATTTGATTAGTATTGGTTGCATTTTCATCAGCTCCATTTTCAAATTCCTGTAATTTCTGCTTCATGCAATTAGTTTATTTTGGTCCACTGTCCTCTAATCTACCCAGAAATAATAAGTTTATTTCTAATAAATTGTCTGATACTGCTGGTCAGGTTATATAGCTATAGCCCCATTTTTCTAAGACCTTAATAATTAACTTCAACCAATCTAATATTTTCTTTCTATCCTGAAATGGATATCATTTCAGGGAAGAGATTACCTTAAACCAAGTTTCTGGGAAGAATATTTGGTAGAGCCATAATATTCTAATTTTAACTAAGATGTTAAATGACACATGGATGAGTAGCTTTCCATTTTATTTCCCATCCCCCAAAAGTGTTCCAAGAGGGGCCTTCAGGACTTCAACCCAAGTGTGTACTGCAGGACATTGGTCCTATGAGCTTTTCCACCAAAATGAGGTCTCCACTGTGAGAGGTCATGACGGACATAAATCAAATTACATTACATATTAGTGAGTGTAAGAAGTCTCCGCTTACTCAATATTAAATACAAAGAAAGGTCTTTGTGCATGACAGCTCTACCTCAGTGTGTTGTTAGCTACCATTGTGTTGGCCTGACTCATGGTGAGCCCATGCACAAGGAAACAAAACACTGCCCAATTGAACTGTTGGAGATCAAACCACTATGATCCATAGGGTTTTCATTGGCTTTTGCCAGGCTTTCCTTCCTAGCCTTAGTCAGGAGGCTCCGCTGAAACCTGCTTAGTATTATAGCAACATGCAAGCCTCCACTGACAGATGGGCACTGGCAGTGCATGAAGTGCATTGACCAGTAATTGAACACAGTTTGGAAAATGAAAGACAAGGATTCTACCACTGAACGACCTCTCCTTCAATTCCACTAAATGTAAACTCCTTGACGGAACAGATTTTGTCTTATTCATTGTTTACTTACCTATTCCTAGAGTAGAGCAGATTGCCTAGCGGTGGCTAGTAGGCACTTTCAATAAACAAATGTTTGGAGCAATTAATTAATGTTTCATAGCTGAATAAATGAACTAACAATTATGGCTTAATATTAGACACTCTCACCTAGAAAAAAAATCTTAGAAATCATACATTCCATCCCTTTTTCTCTAATCAGAGGAACTGAGGTTGTAGGGAGTTGTATGGTTTGCCAAACCTTCACTGAATTCATCAAAAAGGGAACATTTATAACTATTCTTTCTAAGATAATGCCTAATGTCATGTCACTAACCCAAATCAGCTTGGGTTTTCAACTGCATGCAAACTCAAAAAACTCACTGCCATGGAGTCAGAGCCGATTCATAGCGACCCCTCCTTGGGTTTCCGAGGCAGTATCACTACAGAAGTAGATTGCCCAATCTTCCTTCCGAGAAGTGGCTGGTGGATTTGAACCACCAGCCTTCTGGTTAGCAGTCAAATGCCTTAGGCACTATGCCACGAGAGCTCCTAACTAACTGTATGCAGAGGCTATATTATTTGTTTAGTATAAAGCAACTTCTTCAAGCAGGCTAATACTGCACCCATAAACCATAGAAAACTGTACTTTAAAAAAAAAAAAAAAAACTCCCTGTCATCCAGTGAATCCAACTCACAGTGACCCGCTCCTTGGGTTTCCCAGGTGGTCTGGTGGCGTAATTCCTAAGACATCTGACTGCTAACCAGAAGGCTTATGGTTCAAACTCACTAGCCACTCCTCAGGAGGAAGATTGGGCAATCTACTTTCATAGTGAATCTGCCTCAGAAACCCAAGGAGGGGTCGCTATGAGCCAGAACCAACTGGACGGCAGTGAGCTCTCTATGGAAGTAGATTGCTCAGTCTTCCTTCCGAGGCATGGCTGATGAGTTTGAACCACTAGCCTTCTGGTTAGCGGCCAAATGCCATAATACTAACAATTACATGAAAAATCTATGGTTAATATTATTAGCTCCAAGGACAGAAATGTTAAAATGTCTGATGGAGTTTTAACTTTTGTACAATCATTTTAACAATCATACTATCCAGAGATTTTTCCTTCAGAACTTCTTACATTTTATAACTTTCTTACATTTTACAGAAGCCTTTTTTCTCCCCTCCCTATTAAATTCTTTGAAAACTCAAGAACTCACATCTATTCCCTCCTGCAATTGACTTATTCTCAAAGGAGTAGTAGGAGGAGGTTTGTTTTTCAGCAGAAGGAAGAATGATCCTTCTTGACAAACTTCTGGCCTTTTCTTGGTTTTTAAAAAAAAAAAAAAAATGAAGAGGACTAATTAGTCTGATCATTGGAGTATTAAATTGATCTACAGATGGCCTAAGGAACTCTGCCTAACTTAATCATTCCAATTTCTCACTTTTTTACAATTGCAAAGCAAAGAAATCAGATATCAGGTGATATAATTTTAGGAAAAGCAAATTGACCTTCATGTCCAAAAATTTTTCCTCAGGTACTAAATCTTATAATAAAATTTTAATTACTTGGATAATTTAAAGTTGTGACTATGCCTTCCAGTTCAGAGAATATCAGCGTCTATAAAAGTTGGGAGTTTAGAGTAGTGGTTAAGTGCATAAGCTCTAAGCTAGACAGATGAGTTTGAATTCTAACTTAGAATTTATTAGATGTATAGCTACAGATACAGCATGTCATCCTGTTTTCTAACCCACAAAAATGAGACAATATAATATCTATCCCATAGAAATGTAACTATTACAAACACAACAATGCATATGAAATGCTTAACTCACTGGCTCAATAAATAGTATTATTGTAATCCTAATGATTATCTTTTTCTGTCCCCTTATTTTTCCAACTTAAGGAAAGAAGCATTCAAAACTCCCAACCATATCTAGGATACATTACAAACCAGGGTCTTAAATGGTCTTCTACACTAAGAGTTTAATCCATTTGTAGTATGTTTTCCAACTTGGAGGACAAACTGAGGACAAGATCTTTTGAGACTGAAATGCGAGAAGGCTTGTAGGGATGTCTGGATTAGTGAGAGACCACTGAAAGTGGAAGCAGGAAGCAGTCAGTTACGGCACATTTCAAAAAGTAAAGATAAATGCCATTAACCTCACAATTTTGCTGAGAATCAGCTCAAGCTATATCTACATGTAACAATTTTCTAATTGTTTGAGCCAATCCAGTATCAGTTAAACCAATCAATCAGGTACTATTAAAGAAAAAAATCAAAAGAAACATGCTTTGAGTTCACCCTACAGAAACTGCTTATCTCTCAGATTCATTCTATTGTTATTTATTGAGCAGGACCACAGTGCAAACAGTCATTCTGCTGTCTTTTGGGGAGACCAAGATGAAAATAACATGAACCCTGCTCTCACATAGCTCATACCAAGAGATGAGATAGGCAAAAACAAACCAAACTCACTGCAGTCAAGTTGGACCCAACTCACAGCGACCCCTCCCGGGGTTTCCAAGGCAGTATCACTACTGAAGTAGATTGCCCAACCTTCCTTCTGGGGAGTGGCTGGTGGGTTTGAACCACCAACCTTCTGGTTAGCAGTCAAATGCCTTAGGCATTGCAGGTAAGTAAATAATCACAAGGAGAGCTGAACAAAGTAGCAAAGAGAATGAAAAGGAGAAGTCCTAATGTCTCCTGACATTCTCCAGGAGATAGATGACTCTTGAATGTGTCTTGATGAATCAGAAACTCTTCCCAATTAGGAGAAGAAAGTTGTTCCTGGAAGAGAGAGAACAGAAACTATCGTGATAGGCAGTGTACCAAAACCAAAAACCAAACTCACTGCCATCAAGTCGATTCTGACTCACAGCAACCCCCATTGGGTTTCTGAGGCTGTAAATCTTTATGCAAGTCCTTCCACAGAGAGGCTGGTGGGTTTGCACCACTGACCATTTTGTAAGCAACCAAATGCTTTATCCACTATGCTACCAGAGCTCCTTGTAGGGAGTGTACTGGTGGTTAAGACCAGCCTCTGGAGCCAGATTGCCCTGGTTGTGACACTAACTAGCCAGGTAACCTTAGGCAAATTACTTGATACCTTCACGCCTCAGTTTCTTCATCTACAATATAGGAATAATAACAGTATCTACTTCTTAGGGTTACTGTGAGGTAAAAAGTTCTTAAAGTAGTGCCCAGCCACGAAAAACACTTATGTGTAGACATTATTTTTGTTATCAAATACATAAACAGTTCAATGTAGTTTAGTTTAAGTAAACAAGTAGAAGGAAGTAAAAACAACAACAAAGAAACACTTATTTACTTATTTAAATGATTTATAAGTCTTGCCTAACCAGCACACAATAATATTCAAGATATATGTACATACATTAAAAACCAGTCATTAGTGTCTTGTTTTATAGTGTTAGCCATGAATTCAATCATTAATCTAGAAGAAGGAATGAAGTAAATGACTACAAGCAACTCGATTTGACCTTACTTGGTTGGTGTGTTTGTCTATAAAATGAGAAAGTTGTATCATTTTATTTTGAATGCTTCTTTAAACTCTAACTTCTATAATTACTGGCTAGGAGCTCTGGTAACATAGTGTCTAAGGCACTTGACTGCTAACCAGAAGGCTGGCAGTTCAAACCAACCAGCCACTCCTCAGAAGGAAGGTTGGGCAACCTACTTCTGTAATGATACTGCCTCGGCAACCCAAGGAGGGGTCACTATGAGTTGGGTCCGACTCGACGCCAGATCCATGACTATAGAGACAAGACAAAATTCAAATTTATGGATTATAGAAATTAAATACAAATCCCAAGAGAAAAGCCAGAAGAATAAAAGAAAAAAGAAAATCTAGAATTGTAAGTTAAAGCCATCCCTTTTGCGGTATATTTTTGTTAGAGTGGCACTAGGTAACCAAAACACCACAATAAAAGTTTTTAAAAAAAAGGGGGGGGGGTAAATGCAATGAATACCATTTTTAATTCCTGGACAGTAAGTCACAAAACAATTTGTATAAAGTCTTGGAAATCAAAGAGTAACTTACCATTCTGGATTTTATTTTTTCTTTTATTCTTCTACCTTTTCTCTTTGGATTTGCATTTAATTTCTATAATCCATAATTTTGAGTTTTGCCTTATCTCTATAGTCATGGATCTAGCCAGTAATTATGTCTCTATAGTCATGGATCTAGCCAGTAATTATAGAAGGATAGAAAGTTAAAGTTAAAAAAAAATCAAAATAAAATACAATTTTCTTATTTTATACACAAAGACACCTACTAAGTAAGGCCAAATAGACTTGCCTACAGTTCATTTACGTCATCCTTTCTTCTAGATTAATGATTGAATTGATTGCCAATCTCACCATGGGGAATAACTACATCCAGCTGCCCAGCCATTCACCCAGCCCTAGCCCAGTTGACAACAACTTCAACTACCATAATTCTACCCCTTGTCTTCTTGGCACCTGTATAGATCTTCATTGGGTGGCATCTGTACAGATCTCCACTGGGTGGCTCCAGTCCCCTAGTTCCTCTGAGTGGTGACCTCACCACCTTGGCTTGGTGGGCCCCATTCCTCTACCTCTTGGCCATGGCAGTCCTGGCCCCTCACTCTTGGGCAGCGAAATGGCTCCATACCACTGGCTCTTATGAATGAGCAGCCTCACACTCCAGAAGCAAGTTGGTGAAGGTCTGACACCTTGAAACCTAAGAGGCTGTGGTGGTTCCACCCCCAAAAGCCATGGCCCTACCTTTGAGGCTGATGCAGCTCTACTTCCTGTTTCCTTGGTCTCTCTGCTTCTGCCAATTAATGTCTGAGGGCAACCCACTCTGCCAGGAATCTTCCTGCCCAAAAAGCACTCAGCTTTCTTGCTCTATGGGCTAGCCAAACTACTACTCCATTTCATGCCAGTATCTTTTACCAATTAATGCCCAAAGGCAACCCACTCTGCCTGGAAGCCACTACCCAATGACATCCAGCTTTCCCCTCCTTGGGCTGATAAGCCTGTTGTTGCCCAATGCTGGTTTCTTGGATCTGCTGCTGCCAGTGTCTCTATGCCAATGTCTCTATGCTGGTGTCTCTCTGCACAGGGATCTTGGGTCAAGAACACACTCCACTCATGTTTCCACATTTTAGGTATCTGTCAGAGCAGCCCCCATTCCTGGTATCATATTCTGTTTTGGTTACCGAGTGCTGCTCTGACAAGAATATACCACAAAGGGGATGACTTTAATAAACAGGAGTTTGTTCTCTTACAGTTTTGGAGGCTAGAACTCCGAGTTCCAAGTGCCAGCCTCTAGGGGCTGGGTGAAAGTTCCTTGACCTTGGGCTTCCACTTTGCCTCTTGCTCCCAGCCCACTGAAGCTAGAGGCATTTCTTCACTCCAGAAGCTGCTGAGCTGCTGAGACTGCAAACCCAAGGTCAACAAGTGAAAAGGCACAGTCCCAATTTTACTAAACAACATGACAGGCCACTAATTCAAGCCCAGAAGAAGTCCCAAGATTGGCAGGGCATGACAGGTTGTTGAAAAATGACTTGGCTACATACAAGGTTCAAGCATGCCAAAAGGCTAGAGACCTTCCTCAAAGCTGCTTCTTATATACTGGAAGCAGACCATCCCTAAAGCAGCTACTCAGCTGCTCCAGTAGATTCCACCATGGAATTGATTACCAGTCTCACCATGGGAAATAACGACATCCAGCCGCCCAACCACTCAACCAGGCCCAACCAAGTTGACAACAATCTCAACTACCACATGTGATAAAATATGTAACAAAACATTTGCCTTTTTAACCATTTTAGGTTGTGCTACTACCATTACATCTGTTTCCAAATTTTTTCACCACCCTAAACAAATACCCTTTAAACAATAATTCCCCTTTCTCCCTTCCCCTAGCTCCTGTAACTACTAAAACTTTTGTCTCTATGCATTTGCCAATTCTAAATATTTCATGTAAGTGGAATTGTTGTTGTTGTTGTTGTTGTTATGTGCCATTGAGTCGGACCCGACTCATAGTGACCCCTCCTTGGGTTTCCAAGGCAGTATCACTACGGAAGTAGATTGCCCCATCTTCCTTCCGAGGAGTGGCTGGTGGGTTTGAACCGCCAGCCTTCTGGTTAGCAGTCAAGTGCCTTTAGCCACTATGCAACCAGAGCTCCTGTAAGTGGAATTATACAATATTTATTCTTTTGTGTCTGACTTATTTCACTCAGATAATGTTTTTGAGGTTCATCCATGTCATAGCATGTACTGGGACTTTGTTTCTCTCTGCAGTATTTCATTGCATGGATATGCCACCTTTTGTTTATCCATTAAAGTGGATTGTTTCCACTTTTTGGCTATTGTGAATAATAGACAAGATGCAAATTTGAGCTGCTGCTTTCAAGTATTTGGGGCATATAACCAGGAGTGGAATCACTGGATCATGTGGTAATTCCATATTTAACTTTTTGAGGAATTGCCAGACTGTTTTCCACAGCAGCTATACTATTTGACATTCCTATCAGCAATGAATGAGGGTTCCAATTTCTCCACATCCTCCAATACCTGTTATTTTCTGTTTTTCTGATAATAGTTATCTTAGTGAGTATAAAGTAGTATGTCATTGTGGTTTTGATTTATATTTCTTTAATGACTAAAGATGTTATGTATCTTTTCATATACTTATTGGTCACTTGTATAATTGCTTTGGAGAAATATCTACTTCATTGACTTTTAACAAGTTGGAAATGATGCTGATGAATGGATTTATTTGGAGTTATCAGTGTTGCTCTGGATCCTGAACATGGACAAGAAACCAAGATGAGCCAACAGGAAAGATAGGTTCATCTCTAGGACTTTATAGAATCCTGGTAATACCCAGGAAGATGTGACCAAAAGAGAGCCAAGGTTGAAGTTAGGCTTGCAGTGAGGGCTTAAAAGCCAGAAAGTCATCAGGAATGAGATGCAGACACAAAAAGATAAGTTGCATGCCCCACTCCCACCACCCAAAAGAATGCCATCATCAAGCCCCAATAAAGTAGGCTAACATGGTAAACAAGAGAAACACTAATTCCAAAGAAATTCTGATGCTTTTGTGCGTGCATGTGTGATTTGGGTGAAAGTTTACAGAATAAATTAATTTTCCATACAGTAGTTCATACACATTTTTTTCAGTGGCATTGGCTACAATTTCCCACAATGTAACAACTCTCTTCCTACTTCTCTGTAGTTACTTCTTCCCTGTGTCCTTCTTTCCTGTGCATTCCTGCCCACTGGGCTATTTCCCTGTGCAAATACTGCCCTTCTGTTACCCCATTACTAATCATTCTAAGGAGTATATCTATCTGATGAAAATGTTCACCCTTATATGCCTGTCTATTGTTTGGCTGGAAGCCATAGGAGTGAGTTCAATTCCAGACCTAAAGGGTAACTAGGGACCTTTGTCTCAGGGGGTCTCACCAAGCTCTATAAGGGCAGTAAATCTGGTCTTTTAAGACCCCAGTCACTACTCACCAAAGTAGGATGCAAAACAATGTTTTTGTGTAGTATGTTAGGTCAATTAAGCTTGATGTCCCCTGAGACCATGGTCCTGAGCCCACGGGTCCCACAACTTGCTCCATCAGGGTGGTTGACTGTGCCTAAGAAGTTATCACAATTTTGCCCCTTGTTAGTTGCAGTTATGGGGATATTCTTATAGCACATACAAATACATATTTACCGCCTTCTCTCAATGACTAGTTCACTCTAGAGCTTAGTTGGGTAGAGGTAATTTATTCATACTAGCCCCATTTAACAAGAACTTGGGATCAGTACTCTATTTGTTCTTATTTATTCACTACCTTTCCCAAATCATTACACTTCTATCCTTGCATAAAATTCTCCACCCTGTATGAGGGTTTGCCAATCGGTTCCATTACTTTTTACCCCACCTCCTTGATGCCATCTACTCAAGTCCTGGTCACTTTTCTATATTTATTGAGGGCGTTGTTATGGGTTCAATCTTCCATTCTATTCCACATCTGCTTTTATGCTGAGTGACTTCATTGCCTATTTGAATAATCCATATAAAAGTCTAACCTTAAGGTTCCTTCACCACCAATTCCCATAGTCTTCTTCTCCTTCCTTTCTCAGCCACCTGTTCCTATGGCCACACCTAAACCTTGCCTGGAGCTGCTGATCCTTATCAGAAATACTACTCTCAAATCTCAACTTATCTTTCCAGTACCCTCAGACCATCACCACCAGTATTTCCAGTACATTGCTGGATAGAAATTGTTACAGTGGGTATTTTTGTCTTACCCTTAATTTCAAAGGAGCAGAAATATTTCAATATTTTAACAATGAGCCTAGTGGTACATACCAGTTGAGCATCAGCTCCTCATACACCCTCATCTGCCCTTTTTGATACCTCCCAAATAGTATTTTGTGACTTCTGCTGCACCCAGTCATTCTGCTTTGTATATAAATGGTACACTTTTCCATCTCCTTCACCCCCTCTGCAACAAGTCTATAAATCCCTTTATCTACTGCTCTAAAAAATGAAACTCACTGCCATCAAGTTGATTCTGACTCATAGCAACCCCTATTGAGTTTCCAAGGCTATAAATCTTTACAGAAGCAGATTGCCTCTCCTTATTCTGCACAGCAGCTGGTAGGTCTGAACCACCAACCTTTTGGTTGGTAGCCAAATGCCTTTACCACTCCACTACCAGAGCTCCTGTATCTACTGCTGCTATAGTAAAAATACTGCAAATGGATGGCTTTAACAAACAGGAATATATTCTATCACAGTTCAGAAGTCTAGACATCCGAATTCAGGGTGCCAGCTCTAAGGGAAGGCTTTCTCTCACTGTCAGGTCTGGAGAAAGATCCTTGTCTCTTTTCAACATTTGTGGACTTGGCATCCCTTTGAGATCTCAATGTGTCTTAGCATCAATCTTTTAGGAGGTTCCCAGCACATGGAACCCTGGATCCAAAGGACATGAACTGGTCCCAGCTCTTCTTTCTTGGTGGTGGTAGATCCCCTTCATCTCTGCTTGAGAGCTTGTTTATCTCAAAAGTGATTAAATCAAGATACAACCTAATCCTGTGGATTACATTCTGTATTATTAACATAACTGCCTCTAATCCTGCCTTATTAATATTATAGAGGTGAGGATTTACAACACATCAGATAAATACATCAGATCACAAAATGGAGGATAATTACATAATGTTGAGAATCATGACCCAGCCAAGTTGACACATATTTTGGGAGGACACAATTCAATCAATAACAGATGGTTTTACTCATCTTTGCTTTCCTTCACTACATCTTGTGCATTGAAGACATTCAATAAATGTTTCTCTGCACTGAAGAAAAAAAAATTTTTCATCTTTCAAATGTCAACAAAGAAATGTTTAAATCAGAGATTACATTAAATTTACATTGTTGGTTTAGTGACTCTTATTTTCAAAATATGCTGACCTCAGGTGTGCATTTTTTTTCTTCTTGAAAAATAGTGAATAAGAACATGTCACATGCTGACTAAATGAGAAGTGATAATGAATTAGTAAAAAGACACCTTTCAGTCCCATTTTCTTTTTCACCAACTCAGTTATGTTTCATAGGATTCTTTTGAAAGATCTCTTTCTGGATCTTTGCAAAAGGAAGAATTCTAACACAACCAAAAAGTATAAATGGAGAACATTTTAATTTTTTAATTCATGTCATTATTAGCTCTCCTTACGTTAGCTTCTTCTAATTATGCAGCAAGGCATACATCTGAAAAAGTGCCTGCCCTGACTCATGCCTTACAAATGAGATCATATTTTTCATTAAAATTCCAAAATCCCATCAATCTTTTCTTAATTATTTTTAAGTGAATTTACTGGTTTAGACAGGAGAGAATGTATATGGCATTAGAAGGAACTAGGAAAGTTTCAAGCAATTTCAGTTTCAGCAACTTTGTTGGCAAGATAGCCTATACCTGTTGCCGATATAATAAATCAAATTTTGATGTCTAGGAATGAGTTTCATGCCATGAACCCCCTATGTACCAGAACTCACTTTCAGATTCAATGAATCAGACTTTCAAGCATTGCGACAACAAAACTCCTTCTCAATGTCTCTACTAACACATATTATAGCCATTGGTATAGCCAAGGGTAATATTCAAAATGTTTAACAACAGATACCAGCTACCATCCTGATACAGCATCCTGGAGACCCCAGCTAAACTTGACTTACCCCTTTAGTAGCTGTATTTTAAAAAGCTCTAAATGTCCTTAAGGAGCTCTGGTGGTGTAATGCCTAAGGCATTTGACTGCTAACCAGAAGGCTGGCGGTTCAAACCCATCTGCCACTCCTTGGAAGAAAGGTAGGACAATCTACTGCTTTGGAAACCCAAGGAGGGGTCACTATGAGTTGTATCCAACTCCACGGAAGTGAGTTTGCTTTTTTGGTTTTAGATGTCCTTACAGAGGACCCAGGACAGGGCCCAGGGGAGCTCTGGTAGTGTAATGCCTAAGGCACTTGACTGCTAACCAGAGGGCTGGCAGTTCAAAACCACCAGCCACTCCTAAGAAGGAAGATGGGGCAATCTACTTCCGTAGTGATACTGCCTCAGAAACCCAAGGAGGGGTCGCTATGAGTCGTGTCCAACTCAATGGCACATAACAACAACAACAACAGGGAAGGTCCAGAGAAGACATATTTTTGAAGGTAGGATGGAGGTTGTAGCAGCATTTATTTACCAACTGATAGAGCTTTATTTCAATATTTTAATATACAGTATGGTACCAGTATCTCCCCTGCCTGCAGCACCCTTTGCATCCTAGCAATGGCCATCTCATAAACCCCAATTAACATCACCTTTCTAATCATACAGGTGATTGTTTTAGTTAATGGCCATCATCCTAGATGAGTTTTCATTAACAATATTTTGTGTCAATATGGCTGAGCCATGATTCTCAGTGGTTTGGCAGTCATGATACAGTCATCCCCCATGATGAAACTAATATAATGTAATCATCTTCATGATGAGATCTGCTATGAGCAGATAATCAGTTGAAAAGGAGTTTCTTCAGGGGTATGGCCTACTTCCAATACTTATGGATATTCTGGCAAAGTTCTCTGGCTTTTTGATCAATCTGAATCTTGCATCTGGCTCATCATTATCTGACCTCTGGTTCTTTGGACTTGAACAAGCTTCCTGCTTTATTGCCTGCCAATCTTGGGATTATTGCCTTCACAGCATATGAGAAGCAGCCATCTGTCATATGAGACAGCTGAGCCCTCTTACCTTTAAAACATCTTACCTGCTGATCAACACCAATGAAAGCAGCAGTCAAGAAATCAGATGACATACTGCACTGGACAAATCTGCTGCAAAAGACCTCTTTAAAGTGCTGAACAGCAAAGATGTCTCTTTGAAAACTAAGGTACACCTAACCCAAGCCATGGTATTTTCAGTCACCTCATATGCATGTGAAAGCTGGACAATGAATAAGAAAGATTGAAGAAGATTTGGGGAGCTCGGGTGGTATAGTGCCTAAGCCTTTGATTGCTAACCAGAAGGCTAGTGGTTCAAACCCACCAACCACTCCTCTGAAGGAAGACTGGGCAATCTACTTCCATAGAGATACTGTCTCGGAAACCCAAGGAGGGGTTGTTGTGAGTTGGGATCAACTTGATGGCAGTGAGTGAAGAAGAGTTGATGCTTTTGAGATGTGGTGTTGGTGAAGACTACTAAAAGTATCAGGGACTGCCAGAAGAATGAACAAATCTGTCTTGGAAGAAGTACAGCTGGAATGCTTCTTAGAAGCAAGAATGGCCAGACTTTATCTCACCCGCTTTGGTCATGATGTCAGAAGGGACCAGTCCCTGGAGAAGGATATCATGTTTGGTAAAGTAGAGGGTCAGCAAAAAAGGGAAAGACCCTCAACGAGATGAATTGACACAGTGGCTGCCACTGGGCAGTGTTTCATTCCGCTGTACATAGGATCACTATGAGTTGGAGCCAACTCGATGGCACCTAAAAACAACACCTGCTGATCTTGGATTCATTGGCCTCCACAGCCAACAGCCTGCTGTATTGCCTACCAATCTTGAGTTCATCAGCCTCCACAGCCATGTGAGTTGGAAGAAGCCTCCAGCTTGATGGCTGACCCATGTACTTGACACTTGCCAGCCACTCCAACTGTGTGAGCCATTTGCTTGAGATAAGCTCTCTCTATGTGTCTCTGTCTCTCTGTCTCTCTCTCTCTATATATATAGGAGCTCTGGTAGCATAGTGCTAAGGCACTTGACTGCTAATCACAAGGCTGGTGGTTCAAACCCAGCAGCCATTCCTTGGAAGGAAGGTTGAGCAATCTACTTCCACAGTGATACTGCCTCAGAAACCCAAGGAGGGGTCGCTATGAGTCCGGTCCGACTCAATGGCAAATAACAACAT
>NW_006921851.1:3588983-3611985 GCF_000298275.1 Orycteropus afer afer | reverse complement strand
ATATAACTTGTTTTATTTCTAGAGAACCTAGCCTAAGATAATATCTTACCTGAAAATTGGCTCCCAGTTACTCTGTACCCCCTTTACGTTATATCATAGTTGGTTATCTGTGTTATGTTTTAAATTTCATTGGTGTCTAGCCCTCATGCAATATACCCTAGAAAAACTCACTTGTTGGAGATTTATATAAATGAAGGGGGAAACAAGGTGACTAGCAAACATCTTTGCTCTGACTGACCTTTGTTTTTCATATTAATTTTTGCATTTTCCCTATGAAATCTATAACCTCAAAAATGAACTTCCAATTATCTGACTACAAATGTAAAGGGTTTCATTTTTAAAAAACATTTTCATGGCTGATGTTTAAATGTAAATAGCCTAGATTGAAGTTTTTGGGAATTCTAGTAACTCCTTGAAAATATGACTAAAGAGCAGGAAAGGGGCTTATTCCTGGCTGTGGGGACTTCTAGACTAGCTTCACAGTGGTAGGCTGGCAGAACCACCAGACTCACTGGGGATGTCATCAGCTTTGAGCCTGGCTGCCCATACAAGAAAA
The DNA here is from genome assembly GCF_000298275.1 of Orycteropus afer afer. Classification (NCBI taxonomy): domain Eukaryota; kingdom Metazoa; phylum Chordata; class Mammalia; order Tubulidentata; family Orycteropodidae; genus Orycteropus; species Orycteropus afer. The sequence goes on along the minus strand of NW_006921851.1, from coordinate 3,611,429 downwards.
GCCCTAGGTGGCCCTGATCTTGGCAGCTCTTTCATCCACTCTAAAAGCAGCCCTGTTTTTAACTAAAGCAGTTTTCTTTTTTAAGTGCCTCAGTCTTATTTAGTATATTTTGTGCCTAGGCTGGAGCTAAGAAGTGACAGCTTCCCCCAATCCCCTTCAGTGAAGCTCGTACTATTTTTATAAATGTCCTGGGCAGGAGCCAGAAGCCCTACAGGGACACCAGCCGGTTGTCAGAAACTTGCCAGCAGAAAGGTGACCAGTGGCCCTCTGAGATGTTGTGGAGGCCACGGGCCACACTAATAGTGTCCCTCCTCAGCCTTTCCATGTGCTATAAGAACAAAGTCAGCTACACAAACAGCACTGAAGAACCCAACCAAAACCCACTGCTGTACAATCAGTTGTGACCCTCTATGACAGGGTAATCCTGCCCCATAGGGTCTCCAAGGTTGTAATCTTTATAGAAGCCAACTTCCACATCTTTCTCCCGCAGAGTAGATGAAGGGTTCAAACCACCGACATTTTGGTTAGCAGCTGAGCTCTTTAACCACTGTGCCACCGAGACTCCTTGCATTGAAGAAAAGACTAAGAAAACTTGAGTGTGGGCAGCTGGGAGGGAGAAAAGGGAGCCCACTGCGAGGCATAAAGGCTCATTGTGGCACTCCACATTCCCCAGGGGAGACCTGCAGATTCCCGTGGAATAAAGAGCAGCTTGGAGTGGGAGTGCAGGCAGAGCCAAGGGGACAGTTGAGTTCCAGAGAAGGGCTGGCACTGCATCGGAGCTGAAGAGAAGGGCAGAGCCAAGCCTTTCATCCATCTTTCCTTTCTCACTGTCACCCAGAATAACCCAGGCCCATCAGTGCTCATTTTGACAGTTGTCATACAGAAAGAGTAGTTCATCAAAAGACAGTCACTGAGTAATAAAAGCAGGTCTTTTGGGAAGGGGAAGAATAGGTGGAGGAAAAAAACAGCATTCATTACAGGAATGTTCAAATTATGAGGCTGAGATGTTAAGGCTTTGCCTTTCTTAGTATGAGACTGAGTAAGGAACTGAGAGGAACACAGAAGGAATGGGAATATTTAAACTTCATAGGGGATGTCCAATGTTGATTTCATATACATACTGGTAAATACAAATATGAGTAATAGCAACTCCTTCTCAGCATCTTGTTTTGGTTACCTGTTCTTTGCCTTCTTCCTGCTCATTTCTGGGAATGATAGAAGAGAACCAGAAACTATCCTGTGAAAGTGACAATGCTTGTTCAGAATGAAATTTACTAAGATAGACCTAAGAGGCTCAAGTCTGGGAGGTTTTGAATCTGTTGTCTCCCTGGCTGTAATCTCCATCTTTGCTCCTCCTCAGTTCCTCACATCAGGACAGTCTGTGTGACTGACTTTTCTGCCCTTCCAAGGGAAAACCCAATTCATCCTAGACCAATGTTTACTCCAAGAACAACCTGGAGGTAGGGGAGACTGGGACTAATGCCAAAAAAAAAAAAAAAAAAAACTGTGAAGAGGAGGAAAGCGCTGGCACAGCTAAATGGAGAAAGGTTCCAATTCTAGCAGTTTAATCCATCTCGAACAGAATCATTAATCAGGTGCAAAACTTCTGAAAAGAGCAAAACCCAGACCAGCCTCATCCAAGCGGCAGCCTGCCAGTTTCCCCCACTTGGATTTTCCTTCCCAGATCCTTTAGTGTCTTTATATCAGGGCTGGTCCAGGCCAGCCTCGTCAAGAGCCACCTGTTCATCTCCCCTCCCCACCCCTCTGACCTCCGAAGTGAGAGGAGAAATGATGGGAAACCCAAACAGCTGCTGAAGCCCACCCCTCCCCCTTCCCACCCATGAAAGAAGCGCCCTGATTCTAGGAAGGAGGCCAGGTCCTGGCTGATGAGTTACTCTCTGTGAAAAATGCTTCTGCAAGCACATTAACTCTTTCATTCACTGAATAACTCTCCCACATAACAGAAGACAAAATTAGAGCTTATAGATTACAATCAGACCTTTATGGTTCCAGCCCAGAGAAGTCAAGAGACCTACCAAGTCACAGGTTACTAACAGAGTCAAGGTAGCCAGCATCCAAGATGGCCCCAATGATTCTAACCTCCTGGTATTCACACCCACAATGAATGGGTCTGGCCTGTGAGACCAATAAGATATTGCACAAATGACTGCATGACCTCCAAGGCTAGGTCATAAAAGACATTGCAGCTTCTGCTTTGCTCTCTCTTCACTCTGGGGGAAGCCAGCTGCCACTTCACAAGGACATTCAAGCAGCCCTATGGAAAGTGCCACATGGTAGAAAGTGAGGCCACCTGCCAACATACAGCATCAACTTGTCAGTCATACGGCTGATCAACACTATCAGAACAATAGTCTAAAACAGGGGTAGTCATTTTTTCCTCACAATTCAATGCTAGGTCCTTCTTTCATAGATATTTGTTTTTATAAACTTTTAAAAACTGACGAACAACCTTAAACATCCGTATTCAAGATAAATGACAGTGGTGGTAACCAGGCAGCTTGGGAAAGCAAGGCCTTCAGCAAAACTTATTGTGAGTATTCCTTGCTCATAGAAGGTTCTTCTAACCTCTTCAAGCAGAATTAAGTACATATTCCTTTGAGCTTCCAAAGCACCATGTTCATTCCTCCCTTTATAATGTGTCTGGAATTACTTGCTTACCCCACTATCTCCATTACAGGCTGAGCCTTGGGATGACAGGTGCCCAGGATCCTCTTTGCCCAGTCTTGCAGAGTAAGTACTTAAAAATGAGTGTAGGATAAATGCATCAATGAGTAACAACAACGAAGGTATAGGTAGACAGCCAGTTACCCTTGAAGTAAATAGGTAGTTTCAAGAATATTCCACAACTTAACAGAATCATTGTCTTAAAATTAGGTCTAAGGCCATTCTTTAGAATTTGGACTCTATTTGTTCCCAAGAAACAATGTAAAACTGTGGAAAACTCAATAACCAACCCACAAATTATGTTCATCCATGATGCACTATTTCAACAACACATAATCACCCCCTGTGACAACCCTTAATTCAGGATCCAAATAGCATACTTACAAATAAACATCATTCATTTCTTAATTAATTTAGCAAAAAAAAAAAAAAAAGAGAGAGAATATCAATTATTAGCTGGAAATGACTACTGTTTGCCAGAGACTCCTGCTAGATGGTGGAGACTCAGATGAAAAGCATAGTGTTTGCCCCAATGAGCCCCCAATCTCCTGAAGAGAGAGGAAAGAAAAAGAGGGATACAAATGGGGCATATGGGGACTGCATGGGTGCCAGAGGAGTAGAAAGAAGACATCTAAGTCAAGTGGAGGGAAGTTTTCTTAGAGAAGATACTTGAATTGAATCTGAAAGAAGAAAAGCAGGCAAAGGAAACAAAATTTTAACAGTCATAAATATAAGCCAGACACAAAATGACAAATGTTATATGAACCCAATTATATAAACTCTCTAGAATAGGCAGATGGATAGAGACAAAAGTTCAACATTGGTGACCAGGAGCTGGAGAGAGGAAGGGGAGGTGGGAGTTATTGCTTAAGGGGCACTGAGTTTCTGTTTAGGGTGATTAAAAACTTTTGGAAATAGATATGATGATGGTAGCACAACATAGTGAATGTAATTAATAGTACATGTAAATATGATTAAAATGAAAAATTTTGTTTTATATATTTTACCACAATAACTTTTTTAAAATAGCCAAAAGAGAGTCCAATGACTCATAACACAAGAGTAGAGTGAAACAGATGTGAGTTTACTGCTGCTTTTGGGTTATACCAGTTATGGGGCCTTGGACACCTTACTTTTGTCTCTAACACTCATTTTTCCATCTGTAAAATGGCTAATACCAATCTCATGGATGTGTTGTGAGGACAAAATGACATAAGGCATGGAAAATGCTTACTACAATACCTGGCACATAATCTGTACTTGGCAAACATTAGGGGAAGAAGAGTACATGGACGGATTCTCTGTGGAAATAATCGCCACCAAGGACAAGATCAGGGTAGGCGTGGACTAGTGAAAAGGAGAAGCAGAGTAGATAGGGTTAGGAGCAAAGAACAGAGGAGAAGTGCTTGGACAGTAGGTAGAAAAAGGAGCGGTGGAAGTAGAGGTACAAGGAATATTACACTGTGAAAATAGGCTGCCATTGACGGGTCTCAAAAAGGGAAGATGAAATAATATAGAAACATTCTATGACTTTTGGTTCAAAACCTTGCCAGGAGAAACCAAGGAACCACGATTCTAGCTGCTTCTGACTCCAACTTTCCTGTACTTTGATTTTAGGTGCAAATTACCCAACTGATTAGAAATTTTGCTCACAGCAATAAAGTGCCAGAAGTGGAAGAATTAAACTTCAAAGAAAAAAAACTTTTTTTTTTAAATCTCCAGCTGAGTTCTTAAAAGTGAAATGGCTCAAAAACACATTTAAATCCAAGTTAGATTCCAGAAGTAATTGAATTACAGGAAGTAATAGAGGGTACATTGTATCTGAGCCTCACTGTTTGGAGTTGGGCTTAGCCTCAAAACAATAGTTCTGCATTAGTTGTTTTGATCACTTTATAAAAAATAAAATGTCCAATTTCATTGTGAAAAAAGAATTCATACACACATACGTACATACAAAAGTCATGTTAGTTGACATCACCAAATAATCATAATTTCTCCCATGTGAGATGGGGATATGATTGGTGTCTTGAGTAGATTTGTTGTGAAAATTAAAAAGTTGCCTGGCATATTACAGTACAATGAATTATTTAATATGACCCTTCCAGCCTATATTAGGCTGGGATGTCTAGAAAAGCACAACTAGTAAAGCTTAGAGTGAAAGAGAGAGGGAAATTTATCTTAGGAAAATGGCTCACACACTTATAGAAGCTGGCAAGTCCCAAGTTCTTGGATCAAACGTCAAGATGGAGGCTTTTCCCAACTCATGCAGCTACAGGGACTGATGAGGTCAAGATTGGCAGGCAGTATACTGGCTGTTGACTCCAGCAAATGATGAATCCAAGATCTCCAGGCCGAATGGTGGATTGTTCGCTCATGGACAGTTGTAGCAGCACAACAGGATCCTGATCCACAGAAGAGTGTCTTTTCTTCCCAGGATGTCCATAAATATATTGGACAGACCACACCCTTAGGGAAACTCCCTTTCAAACTCCTTTCAACTCCTTTTGGCTTCTCAAAACATATACATCCGATCTCATCATGGGAATAACATCACAACTGTTTAAACCACTCAGAACTGTGGTCCAGCCAAGTTGACACACAACTCCAACTATCACAGTCCACCCATTGTGAACTTGGCAGTTGTACACATCTCCTTAACCATATATAATCTCTAAATAAGGACAATTATAAAGTCATATTTTTGCCTAACAGGATACACTAACACATGTACAAATGAAATGCATTAACCCTGTTTACATTTCATAAACAGAAGGAAACAAAAATATTTGAAGCACATATACAATGAAGAAATGTAACAATCACAGTCCTCATTTCTGCAAATGGTCACATGGTCATAGCTGATATTCAGAACTACCTTCCTCTGTCACCCATTCCATATTTCCCTTGCCCTCAGCAAGCACCTTACCTGGTTGTGGTTCTTTGCCTGGTGGGGTGACCCAAACCTTCATTCCTGAAGGGTCTGGGCCATTAGTACTCATATCAGAATTGGGTTCCTGTAGTTTTCCATTGACTTTAATCACAGGGCATGGTAGTACTAAGAGACATCCTAAAGAATCTCCTGTATTCCAAATATATTCTTCTTTACCTCCATTATGTCAATCCAATTTCCCCTTGGTAATCAGGATCTATCACACCAGATAGTACAGTAACACCCTTCTTTGTCTGTTGATCCAGAGGCATGAGGAAGCCAAAATGGCCAGGTGGTATTCTTAACTTCCAGTTCAATGCAATCAGTATTGCGTCTCCAGGTGGGAGTGTTCCTCCATTTGTAACTAAGATCTCCAGACCCACAGAGCATAGGGTAGCAGGGACAGGAAGCAAAAATTTTTTTAGTGGTTCACTAGGTGTAATAATGAGTGGTACCACTCCCGTTTCCACCCCTTAGTTCCTGAACCCATGAATCCTGGCTATTGGAGAAACAGAACCGTATACTGGATGCTGGTTTAGAGCATATACAGACTCCTGGAGAACATTGCCCCTACCCTTCAAGGTATTGCCAACCTAGCTGGCACCATAACTGTGTTTTTAATAGGCCATTCCATCATTCTATCAAGCCATCTGCTTCAGGATGATGGGAAACATAGAAAGACCAGTGAATTCCATGAGCATAGGCCCATTGCTGCATTTCTTTTGCTGTGGAGTCCTTTGTTCTAAAGCAATGCTGTGTGGGATACCATGACAGTGAATAAGGCATTCTGTAGTCCATGGATGGTAGTTTTGGCAGAAGCATTGCATGCAGGAAAGGCAAATCTATATCCAGAATAAGTATCTATTCCAGCAAGAACAAAACACTATCCTTTTCATGATCAAAGTGGTCCAATGTAATCAACTTGCCACCAGGCTGCAGGCTGACCACCCTGAGGAATGGTTCCATATCACGGACTCAGTGTTGGTCTCTGCTGCTGACAGATTAGGCACAGCAATGGCCGTAGCCAAATCAGCCTTGGTAAGTGGGAGTGCATGTTGCTGAGCCCATACATAACTTCCAATTCTGCCACCATGGCCATTTTGTTCATGAGCCCATTGAGCAATGACATAAGTAGCTTGGAAAAAAGGATGACTGGTTTCCACTGTACGTGTCATCCTAACCACCTGATTGTTAAAGTCCTCCTCTGCTGAGGTCACCTTTTGGTGGGCATTCCCATGAGACACAAAGATCTTTACTCCTTTGGACCATTCAGAGAGATCTATCCACATACCTCTTCCCCATACATCCTTGTCACCAATTATCCAATCATGCTCCTTCCAAGTCCCAGACTATCCGGCCAAGCCTTTAGCCACAACTCATGAATCCATATACAATGGTAGATCTGGCCACTTCTTGTTCCCTGCAAAATAGTCAGAGGCACAGCTCGAATTTCTGCCCACTGGGAGGATTTCCCTTCACCAATGTCCTTCAGGGAAGTCCCAGAAAGGGACTGCAGTGCCACTGCTGTCCACTTTTGAATGGTGCCTGCATATCACACAGAACCATCTATAAACCAGACACAAGTTTTCTCTTCCACAGTCAACTGATCATAAGGAACTCCTCATCGGGCCATAGCTGCAGTCTGGGAGAGGGAAGGTAATGTGACTGGAGTGGAGACCATAGGCATTTGGGCCACTTTCTCATGCAACTTACTTGTGTCTTCAGGTCCTGCTGAAGCTCGATCTCTGTATTCTGATGATTCAATCTAGTCTGCTGTTCATGTGACCTAGAATTCTTCTGTCTATACTCTGTAGTGATACTGCCTCGGAAACCCGAGGGGTTGGTATGAGTTAAGTCCGACTTCATGGCACATAACAACAACAACAACATACAGATCAAGTAAATATTTAGTAGGTTTGTCACGTATTTCACTCGTAGGAACACCATGCCTAAGTAGCCACTGCCATAATTCCACATGAGTCAGAGTATTCTGATTACTGTTTTGACTCTGCTCTCCCTTATGTAGGAGCTCTGGTGGTGTAGTGCCTAAGGCACTTGACTGCTAGCCAGAAGGCTGGCAGTTCAAACCCACCAGCTGCTCCTCAGAAGGACAATGGGGCAATCTACTTCTGTAGTGATACTGCCTCAGAAACCCAAGGAGGGGTTGCTATGAGTTGAATCTGACTCTACAGCAGTGGGCTTTGGGTTTTTTATGTCAACCACACCACCTTGTGTGTGCCGATTAACTGCTGCCACTTGGCCCTTACTACCACAGGGTCTAATCAGCCCCATTGTAGTTAAGTTCAATTAGGGCACTTCCTATTGTCAAATTCCACTTACATAAAATAGCAATCATAGCAGTCTTCAAGGATGCTGGGGCTCTCTTCACAAATTTGTTCCTCACCGTACTGGTGAAAGGTATGTCCTCTGGATTCTCAATATCTGGCTCTAGGAGTCTAATCTGATAAGTCCATTCTAACATGCCAATTTCCCTAAGACTCTGAATACCTTCTACATTATACCAAGGCAGGTCTGGTACTTCAACTCGACTTAAGGTAGGCCATGGCATAATCCATGCTTCAGTAAGCCAACCAAATAAACAATTAGATCCTTTCCTAACATCTCATGCTGAAACATTGAATGAAGAATCTTCACTTAGTGAGTCTAAATCAATAAACTCAGACTAATCCAAGACCTAGGAAACAGAGAGAGAAAGTTGTAACACCAGAGATAACAAGAGATGGCAGGAAAGCAGCAGAAGAAAACGGTGGTATCAGAACCAGGATGTAGGCAGGAGATGACTCCATGGACTTCCTGGTCTGTAGAGCGAGAAAGCTGAGTGCTGTCAAGCAGGAGGAGGCTTATTGACAGAGTCCAGGCACTTATTGGCAGAGCTAAAAAAGCTTTGTAATACTTGCCCAATCAGGGCAGAGGCTGAGGGGCTGCAAGGCTGAAAAGCTGAGGGCCAGAAAGAGTCATGCCTGTAGGGCCAACTGAGAAGAAGCTGTCCTCACTGAAGAACTGTATCTTGAGTCATTTCTGATTCTGAATTGTAACCTGTTACTTCTCTAATAAACCCCATAATCATGAGTATTGCCTCCAAGTTCTGTGTGGATATTATAATGAATTATCAGACCCAAATGAGAAGTACACAATGCTATAGGAGTGACATTTGGTGTCAGAACTGGTAAAAATATTGGAAAGTGGAGACATGTCTGACCCACCTCATAGGAATAAACCTTGGCTGTTCATCTTAACTTTCTTTCCCATTTGTAGGTTACAGGATGTCAGATGCCTCAGCCACAATACTTTTGTACATATATATATATATATATAAATAACACTTTGTAAATATTAGCAATAAAAACAGTACTATAACAAAGGCCAATCAATTTTACTTCCTAAATATCTCCTTAATCCAGCAGTTCTCAAAGAGAGAATGGGGTTCCTGAGACCTTTCAGGGAGTCAACAATGTTTTCATACTTAGAGTTACTAAGATGTTATGTTCCTCTTCACTTCCATTCTCTCATTCCAAGTGCACAGTGGAGATTTCCAGAGGCTCCATGGTATGTGATATCACAACAGATTAAGTGCAGAAGCAGAAATAAGAATCTGGCTTTTTATAATTCAAATGAGATTAGATTTAGGATTCTGTTTATTCTGGTTTGACCTCATTAACATAACAAAAAAAAAACCCCACTTACAGGTAGTCTCAATTTACCAGGGGAGGGTTCCTCTGGGCTCCTTCTATGTCAGTTCTAGCACAAGGCAAATACCTCTTTTCTTTTCGTTTTCCTTATTATTGCCTTATCTTATCAGTAGCCTTACAAATTCAACTTTCATTTTTCTTTGGAGGTTGGAAGCATTGCATATAAGCTTACAGATACAGTTTAATACATATATATATATATATATGGGTGTATATAGATAGATAGATAGATAAAAAATACATAAAAAATACACAAATCATGAAAAACAAAAATTGGACGATCGTAAGTGCAGTTTGTTGTAACTCGAATACTTCATAAACCAGGGGCCATTTGTTTTTCAAAACAGGATTATATTTACAGGTACAGGGATTAGAACTTCAACATATATATTTAGGGAACACAATTCAATCTACAGTTTGAGGCAGAGAGTCAGGTGCCACTCTGGAAGCATAGTACCTAAGGCACTTGACTGCTAACCAGAAGGCTAGAGGTTCAAACCCACCAGCCACTCCTCGGAAGGAAGATGAGGCAATCTACTTCCATAGTGATACTGCCTCGGAAACCCAAGGAGGGGTTGCTATGAGTCGGGTCTGACTTGAGGGCACATACAACAACAACATGTCTGTTGAGGGAGTGCTCTTCAGAAAGAACCTGTGAGGAGGAGTGAAGCAGGATGGGAAAAGAGAACAAGTTATGTAAAGTTGTGCTCTCTGGTCAAATCTGGATTTAGCGTGGTCGTGGGAGTTGAGTTTTGTAGCACCATATCACAGAGTTATCCCTCCTTGAGCAAAGGGGACAGTTTTTTTCTTTTATTTTTTTCCATTAAAAAAGTATTGTGGTAAAATAATATATAACAAAAACTTTTCCATTTTAAGTATACAATTCAGTGACTTTAATTATGTTCACCATGTTGTACATTTATTACAACTATATCCATTTCCAAAGGTTTTATATCACCCCAAACAGACATCCAGTGCCCATTAAACAATAACTCCCATTCCCACCTCCTCCCAGCCTTGATAATCATTGTAGGTCAGCCTTGTGTACCCTGGCATCGATCAGTAGTCACTGGCTATGGGCTATATATACCCTTAAGTAAGAGGTGAAGAATGGCAAAAATCCCAGGGAACCTGCCTTCGTCAGTCATAGACAATATTCCAGAGAAGAGTGCTCTTCAAATCTTTCTCTCTCATAGCACGGGGAGGGTGCTCTGGCTGATATAGGGAACGTAGGTGGTCATCACATCTTCCAGGTCACTAAGAGAATAAACAACCCTTGAAAAAAGACTGGAAAATTCCACAAGGAGAGAATGAATATAAGCAGCAGAATTTTAAGAGATATAAACAAAGAAGGTAGTCTATGTCCAAAAGAATCTAAGCTCTTTGCCTAGTCTTGCAACCTATCCAAAATCTGAGGTCTTACAAGCACCTGCAGCCTCAGAGCTGAAATACAACTTTATTCCGTGTGTGGAAACCTCTCTCAGACAGACCATGTGGCCTCAGTCTCCTATGCAATCTCACACAGCTAACAAGGACCAAAGCAAATCAGTCTTGACCTCTTCTCTCAACTTCGTGTTTCTCCTTACTGTCAGCATGTTGCTATTGCTATAACCTTATGCAGGTCTGAATGTCTGGGAGCCAATTCCAAGATGGAATTAGAAGTCTGAGGAATTTGTCACAGAAAAGACTCTGAAAGATGAAGAGGAGAATGAACAGGACTGGCAGAGAGAGGTCTCAGAGAAAGCTGCCTCTCTGACTCCTGAAGGAGGGAGAAAAGGAAGAGGACTAGAAGGGCCTCAGCTTGCTGCAGGGCTCTAAGAATCTCACCAGGCTTGCAGGCAGGCCTTTTGTGCACGTTATCTCCTTTAATCCTTTCTACAACTCCATGACACAGGTATAGTTTCCCTCCAGCTTTAGCTGAGACAAGTGAAGCTTTCAGAGAGGTTAAGTACTCTACTCAAGATCACACAGCTAAGGTACCAAAACAACCAAACCAAACTCACTGCCATCAAGTCAGATCCAACTCACAACGACCCCTCCTTGGGTTTCCAAGGCAGTATCACTACAGCAGTAGATTGACCAATCTTCCTTCTGAGGAGTGGCTGGTGGGTTTGAACCTCCAGCCTTCTGGTTAGCAGTCAAATGCCTTAGGCAATACACCACGAGCTTACTGTCATTGAGTCAATTGCAACTCACAATGATGCCCATTGGGTTTCCAAGAAAGCAAATCTTTACAGAAGTAGATTGACCCATCTTCCTTCCATGGAGAAGCTGTTGGGTTTGAACCAATCACCTTCTGGTTAGCAGTCAAATGCCTTAGGCACTGTGCCACCAGAGCTCCTTGCTACAGCTGACAGATGATCCACAATCCAAGCAATCAGCTAAATATTTGTCTCTGTAAAGAGAGGGCAAAATTATGAAAATTCATACATTGAAGTATGGGGGCTTGGGGGCTAAAGACAGCTTGAGGAACAGCTAAGTCAATTGACATATACAGTTCACCAAGACAATGTTCTATAAACTATTGTGTCATAGAAGCCAGCAAGCAGTCATCTAAGAAGCAACAACTGGTCTCTCCCCATCTGGAGGAAAGAAGAGTGAAGAAAATCAAAAAAGAAGAATGAAGAAGATCAAAGATTCAAGGAAACAATTCCCCCAAAGGACTAATGGACCACAGGAACCACAGCCTAAAGTACTCTGAGACCAGAAGAACTAGATGGTGTCCAGCTACCACTACCATCTGCTCTGAAAGGGACAATATAAGGTCCTGGATAGAATGGGAGAAAAATGTATAAAAAAATTCAAAATCATAAAAAAGACCAGACCTACTGATTTGATGAAGGCTGGTGGAACCCCTAAAACTGTGACCTTTAAATACCCTTCAAACCTGGAACTGAATCCACCACTGAGGATCAACTTCAGCCAAACAACAGATAGACCTATAAGTAAACAATAGCACTTATGAAGAATGTACTTCTTGGAACAACTAATCATATGGGGCCAAAAGGGAAGCATTTGCCCCAAAACAAAGCTCAGAAGGCAAGAAAGGGCAGGGAAGAAGGACAAGGCGGACCCAGAAAGGAAGCAGGAAGAATGTTGCTGCACTGAGGGAATTGCAACTAATGTTATGAAACAAAACGTGTGTAAATTATTGAATGGAAAACTAATTTGCTCTGTAAACTTACACCTAAACCACAATAACATATAAATAAATACTTGTCTCTGTCATTCTTCTTCTCCTATTAACATAATCTATTCCTTGAGTTTGGGATCTGACTTTGGCTCCTTTTTAACTACAAAAGTGACTGATAGATAAAGTAAAGATTCAAGCAAAACACAAGAATACCAGATAAAATATGACCCCCTGCCACTTCTGTTCATTGCCCTATCCTTATCCCAGAGATAATCTCGTTCTTCCCTGCAACTCACTTTATATGTCCTCATATACATGTAGCTTTGCCTTTTTCTCTAGCTAAAGCTATTTCTATGCTGTTTTTCAACTTGCTTTTTTCACTTATTATACATAGCTTTGCATAGCAGCACATATATATTGCACTATTTTTAACTGTAATTGCTTTATTCATAGACATTTGTTTCCAGTTATTGCTATTGCAAACAATGGTCCAATAAACATCCTTATGCATATAGATTCACATCATTATGTTTTATATTTTATTGATTTATACCCTACTCACTACTAAAAAGGATTTTAAATAGCTAAAAATTATTTTGTAGATTTGAATCCAAATCTAAAATATGCCAGTTGTGATTTTAGATACCAAAAGAGGGAAAATCAAGCTAATGTTGGAAATTCATAAGTGAGTTAAGCAAAAATGCTAATTTTGAAAGGGTAAAACAGATGGGGCTTTAAAATATGTGATCCAAAGGTTTCTGGAGACACGTATGTTTGAATTAGAAAATACAGCATGAGCTCTCTTGGCAGCAGAAATTGAAAGCAAAGTGATGTTAAATTGATTTCCTTTCCAAACAATTACTCCCACCAAATCATCCGTTTATCTTTCTATTTTTAAGAACCTACAAGAATATTGTACATATTTAAAGCAAATGAGCATTATTTAATGATGTTTTTATTTATTCACATTTCCTTTCTTTCATTTTCATACTTTTCTATCTTCTCATTTCTGTTGTTAATACCCTTCTTGATATTATAAGTTTTATGAAAACTTTGCCCTGTCTACCATATGAGATTATTTCCCACATAGATATATTTCCCTTGAAAAGTCTATCCAATTCACGGAGAACAGACTTGATCAAATGTATACTTTCTACCCACTCCTGAACTATGCAGAAAACTTTTTCCAAGAGTCAGTAAAGTCAAGTCTGCTTAAGCTAAACTTCGTACTCTGAGGATGTGCACAATAAACACCAGTAACAATGGCAGTTGGAATGATGTTGCAGGAGAGGTGATGGGCAAAAATTCTAGAAAAATCCGGTTAACAGTCACATGGAATTTTGATACAAAGGAGGGACAACTGGATTCTTCCATTATTGTGGATTCTTTTTGTACAACTAAACTCAACCACTTAAGTCACTCGGTTCTTCTCACCATCTCCCTCATTGCAACTCCCTCTGAGCCTGGCCAGAGATTCTGAGGCTATGTCTCTGCTCTCCACCTTTCAAACCACACCATTTAGGTATCTAGTCTCCATTGCCTCTAGTTCTCAAGGTCTTTCCTTTCTAAAAATTGTGACCCTCTAGGGTGGTAAGGGAGCTCTGGTAGCATAGTGCCTAAGGCACTTGACTGCTAACTAGGAGGCTGGTGGTTCAAACCCACTAGCCACTCCTCGAAAGAAAGGTTGGGCGATCTACTTCCATACTGATACTGCCTCGGCAACCCAAGGAGGGGTCACTATGAGTTGGGTCCGACTCCATGGCACATAACAACAACAACAGGGTGGTAAAGTCCCTGGATAGCACAAATTGTCAAGTGCTCAGTTAATAACCAAAAGGTTGGCAATTTGAACCCACCCAGAGGCACCTTGGAAGAAACTGGGTAATCAACTTCTGAAAAATCAGCCGTTGAAAACCGTAGGAAACACAGGTCTACTCTGACACACGTGGGGTTGCCATGTGTTGTAATCAAGTTGAAGGCAACTGGTTTGGTTTAGGTTTTTTGAGGGTTACAAACTTCAGCCATCTTAAGCTAAACCCTTATCTCACGATCTTACCTGGGCAGTCACCCAGGTCACCATCATCCTTATCTAAAGCCAAAGTCTTTCCTGGGAATGTGCTTGCTGTTGTTGTTGTTATGTGTCTTCCAGTTGGACCCTACTCACAGAGACCCCTCCTTGGGTTTCCCAGGCAGTATCTCTATGGAAGTAGATTGCCCAACCTTCCTTCTGAGGAGTGGCTGGTGGGTTTGAACTGCCAGCCTTCTGGTTAGCAGTCAGGTGCCGTAGGCACTAGCTACCAGAGCTCCTTGGGAACGTGCACCAGAACATTATGTGTTATAATCCTAGTTAGCTCACCTGTGCAATAGGTGTTATGGAACTAAAATTCATTTCCTCTCCCAACGTGTCCCCAAATCTTTATAACTGGGACACTCAAATAAAGCACTTTAGGACACTTGAAAGAAGTACAGGGTTCGAGGTATGTTGGAGGAGAGCTGGCTCTTACCAGCTTCTAAGAGCAAATTGTTAAAATTACAGATATTTTGCAAGCTGGTTGGCATCGCACTGGTAACCAAATTTAGTCATGATGGAATATTTACACCAAGAAAATCACCAAATACTATAAACCATGGCCCTTTGGAAAAAAAATCTATTTCAGAGAGCTGATTACTAAATAATTACAGTCAATTCCCCATATCTGCCAGTTCTGCATCTGTGAATTCAACCAAACGTGGATCAAAAATATTCAGGAAAAAAAAAAAGTGGTTAAAGCAATCCTTCAAAAGCTAAGAGGAAGAGTAAAGTATTAGATATGATTTCAAGTATACAGGAGGATATGTGTAGGTTATATGTAAATACTACACCTTTCTATTTATATCCAGGGATTTGGGTATGGGGGATTGTCCTGGAAACAATCTCCCTTGGATACTGAGGGATGACTGTAGCAGCACAATGCTGGTTATATCTAAATTGTTGAGAATATTTTATAACTACTTCTCCATAACCACAATGAAAGCAGGAATGCTAGGATGACCAAGGGGAGTCAGTCAGTGTTTTGTGACTATACTTTCAAATATTATGTCCACTTTAAGTGAAATGAAATAGAAAAAAGTGAGGAAGTGTGGATACTAAAGAAAACTAGAGTCAAGTTCTCAAAAATTACTCCAAGTCCTGGCTGACACCCAGCATCTGTCCTTGAAGTCCTTCCTTAATAACAATTGAGCAGGATCTGTACATTGTGCCAGGCCATAAAAGCCTGCAATGAGGTCTGAGTGTGCTCCATGAGCTAATTATGGAAGGCAATGGGGAGATGGTTGCTCCAAACCAGCTCTACCAGTTTCAGGTCACTTGGAAGACATGGCTGTGGCACTTGGTCCCTGGGTGACATCTCCTAAATTGATATTTCACATCAATTATGATTACTATTTCTTCTGCTTGGGGCATGTCTTAGTTACCTAGTGCTACTATAACATAAACTCCACAAGTGAGAGATTTTAATGAACGGAAACTCATTTTCTCACAGTTTAGGAGACTAGAAGTCCAAATTCAGAGCACCAGTTCTAGGGGAAGACTTCAGCTCTGAAGGAATGACCTTGTCTCTTTTTGAGCTTCTGCTCCTGGGCAATCTTCATGTGTCTTGGAATCTCTCTTTTTCCATCTCTGCTTCTTATTTGCTTATTCCATTTATTTTATATTTCAAAAGAGATTAACTCAAAATATGCCCTATACTAATTGTGTCTCATTAATACACCAAAGAAAACACACTCCTAAATGTGGATTATAACCACAGGTAGAGGAGTTAGGATTTATAACACATATTTTGGAAAGACACAATTCAAACCAGTATAGGTGAGGATCAGCAAAACAGTCTTAGAGAGAAAGAAACTACTATTAGCACAGAGTCTTAATGCCAGATAGATTTGAATGAGCTATAGATATTGAGCTGTTGGAATCGACTTGAGAGCAATGTTTGTTTGTTTTTTTTAATTCTTAATTTGTATCTGTCTGCACATTATTTCGAAAGCTCTAGTGGCATAGCGCCTAAGGTATTTGACTGCTGACCAGAAGACTGGTGGTTCAAACCCACCAGCCACTCCTCAGAAGGAAGGTTGGGCAATCTACTTCCGTAGTGATACCGCCTCAGAAACCCAAGGAGGAGTCACTATGAGTTGGATCCAACTCCACAGCAGTGAGTTTGGTTTGGTTTGGTTTGCACATTATTTCATGAGCAGTACTGCAGAGTAATGTTAAGAATGTGATCTCTGTGGTCAGACTGCCTGGACTGTAATCCCAGCTCTCAGCTGACTGACTCATCTTCTAAAGCTTACTTAATCCTTTATGCCTCAATTTTCTTATCTGTGAAATGGAGACAATACTATCTAACTTTATAGGCTTCTTGTGAAGATTAAATAAGGGAGCACAAAGGATTAAGCACCCGACTAACCAAAAGGTTGGTGGTTCAAACCTACCCACCCAGAGGCACCTTGGAAGAAAGGCCGGGTGGTCTGCTTCTGGGAAATCAGCCATTGAAAACCCTATGAAGCACAGTTCTACTCTGGCACACATGAGTCAGAATGGATTCCATAGGGGCACCTGGTTTTTTTGGTTTATAAAAGTCTTAGAACTAAAGCTGGCTTCAAGCATACACAAGGAGTGCAGTGATACAGGGTCCTGTGCTCAAAAGAGTCCCACACTGGGGATTTAATGCTCTGCAGTAGCTATCTTTAAATTTTTAATAATTTTACCTTTGAGTTTCTGTTTTGGAATTGAATTCTGATGGGACAATGAAGAACTGCCAGGGTAGTCCTTCTACCCACTGCTACCCCAACTGCTGGGACAGGTTCTAGGCGGCTCCCTCAAACCTCATGCCCATATGGCCTCCTTCACTCCTGGCAGGGCTTCAGCATAGGCACAGTAGAGGCAAGGGTTAAGGTGGGGCACAAGAACCCCACAGTGTGTTGGGGCTGGACATGGCAATGTCCTCCCACCTTAAACTGGCAGCAACACAGTGTTTGACAGGGCACTGAGTGAAGGTAAACTTCTTGGCCATCCTTGATCCTAGTACCTAGTATATCCTGGTATACAGCCTGCAATTCTCTTGATGGTTTCCTGTCTGCCACAGATTGGGTGGCAGGCTCATGGAAAGGGGAGATGCCTGGTCCCCAGCTAAGGCACAGGGCATAGTCTGGTGGCTGGCAGGAGTGGGTCTCATTAGCTAGTGGGCCATAGGCATACATTGAATCACCAGAAGGGATCCCCAGGTGCCTGTGAGGGTCTGCACTTGCCCCCCCAGTATCCTTTATGCCCAAGGGAGCATAACATTAAATAAAATTTATCAGGAAGGTCAAGACAGACAGCTGAAAGAAAGGAAAATATTTCTTGTGTTAGTACTTTTAATAGCAATTCTTTCCTGCTTTTTGAGCAAGGACTGCACATTTCCATTTTGCACTGGGCCCTGCAAATTATGTAGCCAGTCTTGCTAAGAACAGTAGCTGGTACATCCTAAGTGCTGAATAAAAAGTGCCTATGGCATTTGACTGCTAACCAGAAGGCTGGCAGTTCAAACCTACCAGCCACTCCTCAGAAGGAAGACTGGGCGAGCTACTTCCATAGAGATACCACCTCAGAAACGCAAGGAGGGGTCACTATGAATCAGAATCAACTCGACAGCAGTGAATTTGGTTTATTGTTGTTGTTGTTGTTGTTGTTGTTATACACATATTCCACATGGGAGCATGTGTCTGACATGGATGTCTTGTCCTGTAAAGGTAGAAGGCCACATCTGTTCAGTGCCAACCAGGGCTTGATACAGCACACTCACACTCATACAGGCACAACTTCAACAGGGAAGACAAAGCTGACTTTCCAGATGACTTTTATCACTTGATTCTGAAAGTGATCAAATTATTAGATTTTTATGCAAATAATGTGTGTTATGTGGTTTTGCAAACCACACAACTCCATCGTGTGTTAGTTTCTTATGCATGCTATGCACATTATATCCATGTGCATATTAGGAGCGCTGGTGGTGTAGTGCCTAAGGCATTTGACTGCTGACCAGAGGCTGGCAGTTCAAACCCACCAGCCACTCCTCAGAAGGAAGATTGGGTAATCTACCTCTGTAGTGATACCGCCTCAGAAACCCAAGGAGGGGTTGCTATGAGTCAGATTCGAGTTTGGTTTGTGGAGTTTAGTGCACGTTAGGTGTGAAAATATGGTAAATCATCACTTTTCCTTCAAATAATCAATTAAATATTTATTGAGTATCTACCTGGGGATGCTCTACTGGAATCTAGAAAAGGCTACTACATGGGGACCCTTTAGAGGGGAATCAACTTCAAGTGATATGATACCCCCCTTAAAGGAAATAAGTGTCCAGACAAGGAAGAAATCTACATGCACTTAGAGCAAGGACAAGCAACTTGGAGGCTCAGACCACAAAGGGCAAGAACACTCCTGAAGTTAAAATATTGGACCTTTGGAGTGCTTCTATGTTTTCTGTTATTAATTCAGTTTATGTCAGTATTCCAATGTAAATATTCCCTTTAAAAGTCTAAAGTCTTTAGGTGTTCTCAAATACTTATGAGAGCTTTAGTTAAAGCTCTTAGTGGTTATTGATATTCTGGCTTAGTATCCTTTGCAAATCCTTTAATAGTACAACTACTGTTTTTCTGAACATTAATGGTAAGAAGAGTGATTTACTGAAAATAACAAGGGTTTTAGAGAAAGACAGAATTAACTCAAATTCGAGCTTCTCATGTATTTATTAGGAACTTGCTTATGTTTCTGGAAAACAGAGATAATGACATCTACTTACATTAGTGAGACTTAGGCTTAGCTGCCAGTGATAGAAAATGCTCCAAAATAGTTATATAAGCAGATAGTTTATTTCTCTCTAAATTCCAGGTTAGTGGTTTAAGGTAGGTACCATGCTCCATGGTATCTGGGACTCTCACTCCTTCTGACATGTATTAGCAAGTGGACCTCAAAGGTCCAGGCTGGCTGCTTCAGCTCTTGTCTTCTCTGCATTTTGGCCAGAAGAAAGGAGAAAAAAGACAAGCCCTCTCCTATAAGGACATTTCCAGAAGCTACACACACTATCTGTGCATGGAGCTAAGCATTGCTGTTTTTACAGCTATGTGCCCTGCAAAAAGTCAGGGATCCTGTTACTAGAAAAGAAAAAAAGCACAGACATTGGAGAATGCAATTAGATTACATCTGTAAAATCCCCTCTACAGTACTCTGCAAAGACATTCACAAAACACTAATTATCATCACTTGAATGTTTTCCTGTTACCCTTAAAAGGATCATTTTTAAAATTTTCATTTCCATAAGCAAGGATTTTTATTAAATGATTTTTAGAACATGTATCTTTTTTTTCATCTTCTGCAGTAGGAACTAAGAAAGCAAAATGAAAAAAAAAAGGTATTCTACATAATTTAACATAGATAAGTAAAATGCTATTCATCAGTTAGGATGCTTTCTGCTCTTAGAAAACTCAGCCAAACACAAAACATAATTAAGCACAATTCATTGTCTCATGTAACAAAACTTTGACAAGAAGCTGTCATTCTTACTTTTGTTCCTCAGTACATAGTAAATCACTTTCTCTGGCTGCTTTTAAGATTTTATCTTCATCACCAGTTTCAAATAACTTTATTATAATGGGTGTGGTAGTTAAGGTTCTGTGTCTGCTTTGCT
Source organism: Orycteropus afer afer (assembly GCF_000298275.1). Classification (NCBI taxonomy): domain Eukaryota; kingdom Metazoa; phylum Chordata; class Mammalia; order Tubulidentata; family Orycteropodidae; genus Orycteropus; species Orycteropus afer. The sequence continues at coordinate 3,591,272 of NW_006921851.1, read as the reverse complement.
GGACCAGTGGTTTTGAGTGGCTGGGCAGCTAGATGTAGTTATTCTCCATGATGAGATTTTAACCACCTCCATGGTGGAATCTACTGTAAGCAAAGTAGCTGATATGGCCTGCTTCCAGTATATAAGGAGAAGTTTTGAAAAAGGTCTCTAGCTTTTTGACACATCTGACTGTATTTGGCAGACTCACCAGTGGCCTGCTGTGTTGCCTGACGATCTTGGGACTGTTCTTGGACTTGAACTAGTGGCCTATTGTGTTGCCTGTTAATCTTGAGACTATGCCATTTTACCTGCTGACCTTGGGTTCATTAGCCTCAGCAACCAGCAGCTATCTAAGTTAGGAGACACCTCTAGTTCCAGCGGGCTTAGAATAAGAGGAGAGCTGAAGCCAAAAGTCAAGGGGCCTTCACCTAGCCCCTAGAGCCAGTACTTTGAATTTGGACTTCTAGTCTCCTAAACTGTAAGAGAATAAATTCCTGTTTGTTGTTAAAGCCATCCGCTTATACTATGTCTCTTATAGCAGCACTAGAGGACCAAGACAGAACCCGGAGCAGGATGCTGCTCTAACAAATACCTAAAATGTGGAAGCAGGAATGGAGTGCTTCCTTGGATCCAAGATCCCTGTGCTGAGACCATGGCAGACAGACCAGCAGAAAGATGGCAGCAGAGCCAAGAGATTAGCACATGACAGAGCAACGGCTTACCAGCCCATGGAGAAGGAAAGCTGAAGCATTTGGACAGGAGGCTTCCTTGTGGCATGGGTTGCCTTCGGGCATTAACTGATAGAAGAGATCAACATGAGACAGAACCACAGACTTGCTGGCCCATGGTGCAAAAAAGCTGAGTGCCTTTGGGCAGGAAGCTTCCTAGCAAAGTGGTTTGCCTTCAGGCATAATTGGTAGAAGCTGAGACACCAAAGAAATGGGAAGCAGAGCTTCCTCAGTCCCAAAGTGTAGGACCATGACCTCTGGAGGTGGAACCACCATAGCCTCCTAGATTTCAAAGAGTCAGATCTTCACCAACTTCATTCAGGAGTGTAGGGCTGCTGTACAAGAGTGCCAGTGGGATGGGGCCATACCTGCTGCCCAAAAGTGAGGGAGTAGGGCTGCCAAGGGGCTGAAGAATGGGGGCTGCCAGGCCAAGGGGGTGAGGTCACCACTCAGATGAACTAGGAGGCTTGAGCCACCCAATGAAGAAAATCTATACAGGCACAAAGTTGACAAGGGGTGGAAATGTGGTAGTTGTATGTCAACTTGGCTTGGGTTTTGAGCATCTGGGCAGCTGGATGTAGTTATTCCTCATGATGACATTGTAATCACCTCCATGGTGGAATCTACTGTGAGCAGCTAAGTAGTTGCCTTCAAGGTTTGGCCTGTTTCCAGCATATAAGAAGTTTTGAGGAAGGTCTCTAGCTTTTTGGTATATTTGGATCCTGCACTTGGCCAAGTCACCAATGGCATGCCATGTTGCCTGCTGATCTTGGGACTGTTCCTGGGCTTGAATTAGTGGCCTACTATGTTGCCGGCTAATCTTGGCACTATGCCATTTTACCTGCTGACCTTGGGTTGTCAGCCTCAGCAGCAGCATCTGTCTGAGTCAGGATTCACCTCTACTTCCAGTGGGGGGCCTGGAATAAGAGGAAGAGCTGAAGTCCAAGGTCAAGGGGCTTTCACCCAGACCCTAGAGCTGGCACTCTGAATTTGGATTTTTAGCCTCCTAAACTATAAGACAATAAATTCCTGTTTGTTAAAGCAGGTGGTATGCCTGTTATAGCAACTAGAGGACCAAGACAATGGGCCTTAGTGTAATTTCCTTCATTTGTTTTGCTTGAGGTACACTGAGCTTGGATGTGTGGGTTTAGAGTTTTCACAAATTTGGAAAATGTTGGGCCATTATTATTTCTTCAAATCTGGAATATGTTGGGCCATTATTTCTTCAAATATTTTTTCTGTCCCCTCCGTAGTCTTAGTTCTCTAGAGAAGCAAAACCAGTGGGACATGTGTGTGTGTGTGTGTGTTTGTATGTACACAGTAAAACCTGCAAAAGCCAGAAACTGTGTAAGGTAGAAACCTATGAGAAAAAGAAAATTCCAAATTAAAATGAGATAGGATTCTTAATACAGAGTGAGAGCTGGTAAAACAAGGCAGTCCCATTGAGTTCTGACTCTCACAGATTTCTACCATATATATTTTGTGTGTGTAAATATATATATGCAACAAAAAATGTATCTTTTCTGAAAGGATGCACACCAAACTCATTAACAACAGCTGTCTCTGGTGAATTAAATGAGGT